>NW_020837988.1:796637-1232258 GCF_003676395.1 Aethalodelphis obliquidens | reverse complement strand
CCGTCACAGGAAGACGCATCCCCCAGGACTAAGGAGAAGGAACCAGAAGAGCAGAGCAGAAAACGGGGGCGACAGTCGGAGAATTGCTGCTTTTGTTTCAAGTCCTAACACAGCTACAGTAGTTGAGGAGACAAGTGAAGTGAAACGGGGTTAGCCCAGCCTTGTGCCTCTTTCTGAAGGAGAAAGTTACATTAGGGGAAATCAGAAAGTTAAACCAAAGGAAACAACAGCATTTTGAACTCTTTACGTGTCATCTACCTTTCTACCATCTATCTTACAGAAACACGTGGGCACCCAAATGCTGACACGCTCACAAATGGATTTTCCTATAGTAATTCTTCATTTCAAGATGAAGAATTTTGGTATATTTTTCAGAGTGCAACTGGGATAAATGGAAGATGTACTGAGAGATCTAACTATGGGTGAATCATAAATAATCCCTTAGAAACTGAGGATAAGAGCCTTGTCTTCGTGTGAATGTGAAGTCACGTCTCACAGCTGCTCCCACCTCTTGATACACTCTTCCCAGTATTACTGATGGCCTTCTCTTCCATAACCCATTTTCTTTCTTTAAATTGAGATATAATTTATTTACCATCTTATTCACCCTTTTCAAGTGTACCGTTCAGCAATTTTTAGTATATTCACAAAGCTGTGTAATTATCGTATTTGTCTAATTCCAGGGTATTTTCATCACCTGAAGGACACCCGGTACCATTAGCTGTCGTTCTCCATCCCTGCCTTCCCTCAGGCCCAGGAAACCCCGAATCTACCCTCAGTCTCGATGAATTTGTCTATTCTGAATGTTTCATATACATGGAATAATATGTGGTTTTTTGTGTCTGGCTCTTTTCACTTGCACGATATTTTCAAGGTTTATCCTTGCTGTAGCATGTATCAGTAATTCATTACTTTTTATGACTGAATAACACCCCACTGGATGGATATACCACATTTTGTCTACTTATCATCATTAGATGGGAATTGGGTTGTTTCTACTTTTCGAATACTGTAAATAATGCTGCTATGAACGTTTGTGCACAAGTTTTTGCATGAACATGTTTTGAATTCTCTTGGGAAACACTCGGGAGTGGAACTGAGGGCTCTATAGTAATTGGGAAACACTCGGGAGTGGAACTGAGGGCTCTATAGTAATTGGGAAACACTCGGGAGTGGAACTGAGGGCTCTATAGTAATTGGGAAGCACTTGGGAATGGAACTGAGGGCTCTATAGTAATTCTATAGTTAACTTTTTGAGAGACTGCCAAATGGTTTTCCACAGTGGCCGCACCTTATGTCCTAATTTGCCCACATCTCTGACACTTCCTCTTGTCTGTCTTCTTGATTACAGCCATTCTGGTGGGTGCGAAGTAGTACTGCATTGGGATTTTGATTTGCATTTCTGTAATGACAAATGATGCTGAGAATCCTTTCATGTGCTTATTGGCCATTTGTATACCTACTTTGGAGAAATGTCTAATCAAATCGTTTGCTCATTTTAAAATTGGATTGTCTGTCTTTTTATTGTTAAGTTATGAGAGTTCTTCATATGGGTTTCTAGACCCTTAACAGACAGATGATTTGCCACTATTTTCTCCCATTCTGTGGGTTATCTTTTCACATTTTTGCTGGCTATATTCTTGGAGGCACAAAAGTTTTTACTTTCGATAGAGTCCAATTTGTCTATGTCCTCTTTGGTTGCTTCTGCTTTTGTTGTCATGCCTAAGAGACCACTGCCTAATCCAAGGTCCCCCAAAGTTACTTGTATATTTTCTTTTAAGAGGTTTTATAACTTTAACTCTTACATTGAGGCCTAGCAGGGGTGCTATCAACAAATTCTCTTAGTCTTCGTTTCTCCATGAATCTTTTATTTCTCCTTCATTTTTGAAGAATGATTTTACCGGATGGAGAATTCTTGGTCAATAGTCTTTTTGTTTCAGGACTTTGAATATTTCATTCCACTGCCTCCCGACCGTCATGGTTTCTGATCAGAAAACAGCTGTTAATATTTCCATTAGCTCTTTAGATATAGTTTCTTTAGTTCTTCAAGCATATCTAAAAGAGCTGATTTAAAGACTTTATCTAGTAAGTTCAACATGGGCTTCCTCAGGAACAGTTTCTGCTGATTTTGTTTTTACCTGCCCCTAGGCCATGCTTTTTTGTTTCTTTGCATGTCTCATAATTCTTTTGCTAAAAACTGGACATTTTGAATATCATAATGTGGCAATTATGGAAATCAGATTCTCTCCTTTCCCCAGGGTTTGTTGTTGTTGCTAGGGTATTTTGTTTGCCTGTTTTGTTTTTTAGTGAGTCCTCTGAACTAATGCTATAAAGTATGTACTCTCTGTCATACACGGTCACGGAAGTCTCTGCTCGGTTAGTGGTCTGCTGATGACTGGGCAGAGGTTTCCTTAAATGCCTAGAACCAACAGGTCTTCCAGATTTCAACAAGGGCTCTGTGTGCATGTGAGTGCACACCTTCCACACTCAAGTGGCAGATTACAACCCTGCCTTCTCCTCCCGCTTGTGCAGAGGCGCGAACTGGAACCTCCTCAGATCTTTCCTGAGCACGCGCACAGCCCCACGCGTGTACACGGCACGCTAGATTCCAAGGAATGCGCTGGAGATCACCAAAGCCCCCATGGACAGCTCGGTCCCAGCTTACACCTTAAGCTTTTGAGTTAGCTTACTGTTGCCCCGACTGTTACACACCGCCTCAGGCAGCTGGGACCCTAAACAATGATCTCTAGCTGTTTCTGAAAAGTGCTCCTCCGGTAAAAGGGTCCTCATACTGAGTGAGCTCCAAGTCAGGACAAATAAAGACAGCCTTGTGGGTGGGGTCTTCCTGGGACCCATCAGACAGGTGGGTCAAATAGTAATCAGATGACAGTTTTCAGGAAATGGGGCTTTGAAGGAGCTGCCCTGTTCCGCCCCCTCTGGTGGCTTCCAGGCTACTGGTTTTCTCCTTGATTGCTGGCTGTTGGTTTCCAACACTACTGCAGAGCCGGGAAGAAAGTACGGACATTGGGAAAGTTGAAAGGTCACAAAGCTGGCTGTTCCTACCAAGACCCAGATTTTATTTTTGTTTTGTTTTTGAATGAATGCTCCTTGGATTGCTGTAAGCTCTCGGTTAATTTCCATAGTTCTGAAAAGGTTATGATCATGTTTGCCTGTTTTCTCATTGCTTTTATGGAGGACAATTTTTGGAGGTTCTTATTTTGCCATTTTCCCTGGCATTCTCCCCAGCACACTCATTAAGTGTTGTTTTCCACAGGGTTATATCCTTTCCTGTTTTCTCTTCTTATTCCACAAACTTTCCTTGGGAAATATTATCCCTGTCTAGGCCTTCAAATTCTACCCAAAAGTCACTGACTCTCAACTACATCTTCTACACTAACATGCTCCCTTGGAAGACTTACTGGTGACCAATGGCCATTTCTGTGTGTGTATTTCACAGGTGTCTCCAGCCCAACACGTCTGAAACCACTCATCCACTTGGTTCCCATACTAGGAAACTGAGAGGCATCCTAGATTATTCTCTTTTTAAAAAAATTTCAAGTCTTCACTAAAACACCTCCTCTGTCGAATATTCCAACATCCCAACTCCCACAAAGTGAGTCATTCTCTTTTCTTAATACACTTCTCCCCTTGTGTAACATTTGTTTACACAATGATCCTCTCCCTAGACTCTCAGCATCGTAAGCAAGAACTGACCCATGTTCTCATCCCTAGGACTCATCACAGCACGCAGCATATTAGAGTCAGTCATATGTTTTATCCGTGTAGCAAACTATTTTCCAAAGATGGCCACACCAATATATATACCTTCCACATGTTCTTCTCACAACATAGTGTCAACGTTCCTCCATCAAAAGATGGGGTCTCTGTTCTCTCCTCTTGAGCCTGGGCAGAACTTTGTAACTGCCTCCACCAGAAGAATGAGGTGGAAATGACAGTGCTTGATTTCTAAGGGTAGGTCAAAAAGGTGGTAGGGATTCCACCTGGTTCTCTGTCTCAGGACATGTGCGTTGGGAGTCCTGAGCCAACATGTGAGAAGTCTAGCTACCCTGAAGCTGCCACGTGAAGAGACCATGTGGAGATGGGGAGCTGTTAGACAGCCTTCCCTGTACAAGCCAGAAATGTAAGTGAAGAAGCCCTCGGATGGCCTCAGCCTCAGCTACGTCCGACTGCAGCCACAGGAGGAATCCAAGCCAGAAACACTCAGCTAAACAGCTCCCCAACTCCTGACCCACAGAAACAGTTGAGATAATAAATGTTGTTTCTGAAGCCACTACATTTTGTGGTGATTTGTTTTACAACATTAGATAACTGAAAAAGTAATAAATGCAGAAATGAAGATGATGATAGAGAAGTATCTTGGTGCATACACAATATTCATCTTTGTTTTCTCTACCATGCATCATTTTTAAATGGAAAAAAAGTGGTAAATGTGTGATTAAAAGAAAAGTATCTCATACCTGCATCAAAAAATGTCAAAATGTAATTAATGTGTATGCAAAATGAACTTGCATCCAGCAAGGAAGTCTTTTCCCAAAATACTTAGGGGTTGCATTATTTTCTCAAAATATAGTTTTTCAAATAATAATTTGCTTATTTAACCAGGTACTATATGGTACCCCAAAAGGCAAAAACCTTATTCTCCATTCCCTCCAAATAGATAATTTCATAAAGATAACTTCTGGATCATTGATGTTACAATGCTTGACTGTTCTTGGTAAATGTTTCCTATATTAAATGTCTTAATATGTTTTTGTAGTGTTCTAATCAAGAGAGTCCTTTCACAAATCATTGAGCACTTCTGTTAATTCTGAATTTTCACACATTAGTGATACTTAATGAATTTAAAATAGTTTATATTTATGAATTATTTAAGATAGCCTAGATGTAAACAAATCCACAATGACGGAAATAATGATTCTGTTTTTAACACATATTTAACCTCAAGCTAATAGTTGTGAATATCTTGAGATTATATTTCTTTAGAACAGATGCTTACTTAACACAGATAAAAGAAATTAAACATTAAACAAAGCCTCATCCAAAAGAATTTGCCACTTTTCAATAACCTTTCAACGTGTTTTAAGAGTTGGGATTAATTACCTATAGTTTCTAAAAATGTGTATTGTCTGGTTTATCTAAGCCAAAAGGAAGAGCAATTTAAGTAAAAACAAGAAAAGCTTTGACTCACAAATACAAAAGAAAATTTCTTTGTATCATTAAAATTAAATGTGCAAATCTATGCTCCTGACGCTGTTTCGTATTCTAAGCCTATAAAGCTTTTTTTAAAAAAGAAATTTTAGATATTTTTCCATTTCAAATGTTGGTGAAGAAATCTAATTATTCACTCAACACGTATGTTGGGAGCACTATATAAACCGCCAACATTTCCCTTAGAAGAGATATATAGTTTACAGTTAAATATCAGGAAAACTGTCCTCAATTCACATTTTTCTTTTTGCTTAGTACATTGAGCATAATTTCACATAAAGTGTATTTCTGATGTCATCATTAAAAAAAATCCCTTATTTGAGTTTTATTTGCCAATTTCAGGCAGCTACATTCTGGGCTGAAGCAAAAAAATTAATAGTGCTTTGTGAATTATTTAAAATACTATATGTATATGGGTGAATGTATAATTTATTGTCAGAATTCGATAACTTTTGAGAGTGAATGGAGTGTTAAGAAGCACAGCGAGAAAACAGGCATTGAAACAGGAACCTGAGGTCACTCTAAGTATGAATTACATCTCCGCTACACTATTAACAGAACAAGATTAAACACCACCATGCTAGGTCAGCTCCACAGTCCATCTGGCCAAGTCCATTACGTACCCATAATCTACACAGTAACAGGAAGAGTCATAAAGGTCTTCATCAACACCATCATTAATATATTTTATGTTATTGTATTATTTCTGCTACCACCACAATACTCCCTTGCCCGGAGGTCTGAGTTCCAGTGGCAAGATCATGTATACTGTTTAGGAGCTGCCCCACGGCCCCTGCCCGTATGCTATCGGGTGCAGAAAATCAGTCAACAAATTGAAGGCAGCTGCCACCAGGATAAAGTGACAACGGAAAGAAGAGGGAGGGGTGGGAAGAGCCATGAAAGGGAGGGAGAACCAGAATGACAACGTGGGGCACACTTATTGTAGGGAGTTTCAGCGTGGCACCAAACATTCACAGTGATGACTCTGAGTTGTCAGGAAGGGGTGTTGGTGGTTTCGGCATTTTTTGTCTGAAAGAGTAGAGCGGTATGTTAGAGAAAGCCTTCAAAATGAACGTTTTGGCACATACGTGGGGATTACATTTTAGTTATTTGGAAACTGACATGTGGAACAATTTATTCCTAAGCAATATCTGATACATGAGGCATTCCTGTACTTCCTTTTATTTGTCTTGAAACTATCTCTTTCAAGTTCTTCTAAACAGTGTTTGTTGAAAAAAAAAAATCAGAATTAACCCACTCATGGTACGAGAAGATTAGAGAATGTGATCATAGAATCCCTCGATCTTCTGCCTAAAGTGAAAACATGTCTTCGTGTCCAAGTTGCTTCATTCCCTTTATCGCTTTAGTTATCCTGTTTCAAAGGTTCACTAGTTCTGTGTTATCTTCATAATTTTAAGCTTCATTAAGTTCATTCAAATCGTATTTGATACAAAAGCAGAAAAAAATGTTTTGCTCTATTCCGTTTCCAGAGAGCAAGAAGTGTCTGTGTCAGTTTCACAGGCTGGTGAAACCACAGCCCAAGAATTATTCTTTACGAAATCTTTTCAGTCTAACTGGGGAGCTAGAGTTGAGAAAACAATGAAGATCCATCCGTCCATCCGTCTGTCCGTCCATCCATCCAGCCAACACATTTTTATTGGCTGCCCACTACGTGCCAGACACTGTTCCAGACACAGGAGAAACAACAGTGAAAAATCAAGCAATAAAAATAATAAGTCCTAGGAAGTGCAAAGTGATGTGGAGAAAAAAGGTACGTCCAAGCACAGACAGTGGGAGGGGCCGCTAACATTTAGGCAGGAACCAGCTGGCCACTGGATGGGACGAGGTCTGGAGGAGAAACCCAGAACAATCTCGGCCTGTTTACAGATGGCGAGAAAGCCCCCTGCTGGATCTGGGGGACCAGCGGGAGGGGCAGGAGGTAAGTCGGAAAGGAGAGGGCCAGATCCCACTGCACCTTGAGGGCAAAGCGAGGGACTTTCCCTTCTGTCCTATAATAGTGGTGAGGGGCCGTTGCGAGGTGATGAGCAGAGAAATCCGTGTGAACAGCAGCGTTTAGAGAGAACAAGTGTGGAAGGGAAACCGGGTGAGAGCCGCCGTAGAGTCCAGCCGAGAACCGAGGGTGCTTTAAACCAGGCGGTCATGGCATCAGTGACGGGAAGCTGTATGACACGGGACGTACTTTGAAGACAAAATCAGAAGGGCTTCCTGATAGGAAGGATGCGGCTGTGAAAGAACGAACTGCGTCAGGGATGCCTGCGAGTCTTATTTCCTGACTTGGAGAAGACTGGAGGGGAACTGAGAGCTCTGTTTCAGAAATGCTAAGTGTGGGGTCCCAGCATCCCAGCAGAATTTCAGGGCCGAAATCTAGGAAGAGGCTGGATATACAAGTCCGGGGCTCGAGAGAGAGACGAGGACAAGAGATGCAGACTGGAAGCCGCCAGCATGCAGATGGCATTGATGCTGTGGGGCGAGACAGGGTCAGCTAGGATGAGAAAAGAAACATGAAGGGGCGTGAGGACACGGTGGAGCCACTATCACAGCAGGTGTCCAACCAGGAGAAACCCCCGGGGAGTGTGACACCACCTGTTCACGTGATTAAAGTCTGTCAAAGAGAAAGTGACCGGTGGTGTCAGAACTGCCGAAAGGTCGACTGAGGTGAAGACTGAGGACGAACACCGCGTTTAGTGCCGAAGCCACTTGCTGATCCGACACATGTTTCAGTTCCTGGAGTGGTTAGAGACCCGGGGACACGGGTGGAAGAAGAGAGTACGAGAACACGGAGCAGGTAGGCAGCCAACCCTTGCTGGGGAGTCTGGCTACGAAGAAAAGCAGAGGAACGGTGGCTGAAGGGGGTCTGCGTCATTGCAGCAGAGCATTTACTGCTCGTCGAGTACCATTCGCCTTCCCCACACCCCACCTCCGTTTTCCAGCCCCTGCAGGTAAGTGGGCCTTTGTCTAGTGACATTTGAAAGAGTGGAGTCTCCGTAGACTTCCAAAACACACTTATGGTTACCAAAGGGGAAACATGGCGGGGCAGGGGGTGGGGGGAGAAATCAGGAGCTTGGGATGAACAGACACACACTGTACCTAAACTACCTAACCAACAAGGACCTACTGTGTAGTGCAGGGAACTCTACTCAATACTTTGTAACAGCTTAAATGGGAAAAGCATCTGAAAAAGAAGAGATACATGTATGTGTATAACTAAATCACTTTGTTATACACCTGAAACTAACTAACACAACATTATTAATCAAATACACTCCACTATTAATAAAAGAAATATAATTTGAGCCACATATGCAACTTTAAATCTTCTAGTGGTCACATTAAAAAGTTAAAAGAAAAGGTAGAATTTTAAAAAATTTAAAAGTCTAAAGACCTTTGTACTTTAGGACTATAAAAATACTTTCCTATGTTTTTGCTTGTACTCTTTTAAAAATATTTTAATATTAGGGCTTCCCTGGTGGCGCAGTGGTTGAGAGTCCGCCTGCCGATGCAGGGGACATGGGTTCGTGCCCCGGTCCAGGAAGATCCCACATGCCGCGGAGCGGCTGGGCCCGTGAGCCATGGCCGCTGAGCCTGCGCGTCCGGAGCCTGTGCTCCGCAACGGGAGAGGCCACAGCAGTGAGAGGCACACGTACCACAAAAAAAAAAAAAAAAAAAAAATTTTAATATTAAATCTATACAGAATAAAAAAATATTAATAAAAAAGATAGTGGAGTCTCTTTGTCGAATGATACAGGAGTTACGATCTGGGAAAGTATTAATCACATGAAATTTATTGGTAATTAACCAGTTTAGACCTACAAAAACAGCACTTTCTTATGACTTCACAGTAAACCTTTGTTAAGCCACTGAAATCTTGGGGTCACTTTGCTACTACAGTATAACATAGCATAATTTGGTATAAGTGGTCAAAGAATTCTTTAAAATATTACAGAATGTTTTTATGATTTGGGAAATAATACTGTAGAGAGAAAAATGTTGCTACAAGAGATGAATGATTAAAGGAAAAAGTCCTTCGGTAGAGGTGAGGCCTGCAGTGCACCAGCGAAGTCCTTAGACAGAGGCACACGCTTCCTTAAGTAAGGTGTCCATGCGTGTTCTAAGGGGGGAGGGGTGACCACACAGACGCGGATGCAGCTGGAGGGGGATGTGGGATGGGCTGATGAGGTGATTCTCTTCTGTTGCTTCTACTTTTCCAGCAAAACAACAGTCAACAATGAGGGGAAGAAAGTAAAAGGAACTGTTGGAGGTTTGAGAAGAAAAGAGAGGTATGAAATTGTCCTAGAGAGCGGGAAAATGAAGTAACCAGGAAGTGCCGAGGGCCCGCTCGAGCTTTTTGGCCTTACATTTAAGTGAGACCAGTTAACCTAAGTGTGTCTTCTCTTGAACTGTGTTCAACTGTTTAGACACAGGAGTAGGGTCCATGAGAATTTGGTTTAACCAGGCTTGGGGATCTGTAAGCAAGGGAGGGAGGAGGAAGTTGAGGCCAGTCCAAGGGGGCGGTGAGTGCACTGCTGGGATATGAAAGCCAAGCTGGGGAAGGAAGGCACAAGGAAGTTGACGGAATGTGAAACATGGCGAGGTTCGTGGATTAGAAGTCCCCATGGGGCAAAGATCTTAGTGAGGATGCTAAACTGAGTTAGAAAGGGGGTGGGCTAGGGACAGGGAGAGAGAGAGGAATGCCTGAAGCCAAGATTTTGAAGACGGTACAGGTATTAGAAAGGGCAAGGACTCTAGGTCATAACCATGGGCAGAGAGCTGAGGAGAAGAGCGATGAGCTAAGGGAACCGACAGGCCAGTGTGATGGAATGCTTCTCGTCAGTGGGCCCATCCATCCCATGCCATCTTGGCTGTGGACAATTATGACTCGTGTCAGGACATGCTTTGTACTTTCTATACTGGTTTAATCACGTACAAGTTACAGCCACGAAAGTCAAGCCTTAGGAATAAGATAGTGTTTGAAAAATATCTAAATTTCATAAGAAAAGTGTGATTTAATTAAATAAAAGTTTTAAAAATTTTGCTCTTCATTAGTCTCTCGAAAACTCAAAGCTAAAGGACAAGCCGTGCATTTCTACAGTAACAGAATGCCTTAGTTTTGTCGAAACTCTAAACTGAAGTGGCACTTTACTACTAAAATATATGTAAAAACCATTCTTAATTTCTCTCCATGAATACCTATTTTTCATTGCTGTTTTCCAATCATACTCATATGTACTGAAAGCACCTTTTTCTTACTGAAAAGTATCTAACTCGTCTGTGGTTTTCATTTTCTTGCTTTGAAGGATATTTATATGGAAAAATGGCTTCTTCCTCTTGTCGATGGTTCATGTTTAAGAAAGGAATAGAATTCCTGCTCCAACACAGACCTAAAGAGCCCAGAGAAAATTCTTCCCTGTCTATCAAACGCAGCGGTCTAATGCGGCTGACAAGGACACCTGAAGGCAGCAAATGACAGTCAGCCATTTATAATGGAAGGTTTTCCATTGAACTATTTTGGGTTCCTATTATAAATTATCTCCAGATAGAAACCAACCAGATTAAAATGAAACATTACAATGGAAAAACAAAACTTCAGTTTTATTTAGAAATAAAGCAACCTTCCAAACAAGCATCCCTAATCTCTCAAAGACAACGATAAGGCAATCTGGCGGCTTTCAAAAGTCAAAGTGACTTTCAAGCACGGCTATTTAAATGGACAGAAATTTCTGCAGTTGTCAAAAATGCAGAATTTAAAAAGAGAACTAACACTTTTTTAAATGAATGTATAAAACTTTAGAATTTATATGAGATAAAATCTTGTTTTCAACATTTTTAAGGTTGAAAAAAGCAGACACCGCTTTTCTAAAGCTATTATTGAACAAAAATGTTCAGAATAAAGAGTACATGGATGGACCTAGAGAATATTATGCTTGGTGAAAAAGTCAGAGAAAGACAAATATCACTTATACGTGGAATCTAAAAATTACACAAATGAATCAATATACAAAACAGAAGCAGACTCACAGACATAGGAAACAAACTTACAGTTACCAAAGGGGAAAGGGAGAGACAAATTAGGACTATGGGATTAACAGATACAAACTACTATACATAAAATCAGCAGCAAAGATTTACTGTATAGCACAGGGAATTGTATTCAATACCTTATAATAACCTATAATGGAATATACTCTGCAAAGAAATAGCTGAATCACTATGCTGTACACCTGAAACTAACAATATTGTAAATCAACTATACTTCAATTTAAATAAAGGTAACGCACGAGTGAGCATTTCCTCTGATACCATAGGACCCAGGTGGCTTGCAGGACACTCTAGGAAGATCACACTTCTGGTCATCCTATACAAACACCAGGAAAAGGTCTGGTTCTTGTCCTGGGATCTGGACCAATAATTCTGCTTGAAAAGGTACATTAAGAGGATTCCACTGTTGAAAGGATCTCAGATAGAGTTCAAAGCGATCAAATAAAGGCTAAAGATCAGTCAGGTACCAAATAGTCAAGAAGACCAATCAAGGCAGAAATAAGAAACATGGGTAATGGGCAGTTAGGAACCCAAATCAGAGTCCGGCTGGGAGTGAGGCATGTGGAGTAGGCATGAATTGGTTCATTCCTTGGTGGTCCAGTGGCTAAGACTCCGTGTTCCCAATGCAGGGGGTCTGGGTTTGATCCCTGGTCAGGGAACTAGATCCCACATTCTGCAACTAAAGATCCCGCATGCTACCACTAAGACCTGGCACAGCCAAATAATAAATAAATACTAAAAAAAGAAAAACATTAAGAAAAACAACAACAACAATGGTTGTGAATGGCTGCTTCTTGTGAAGCAGGATCTCCTTCTATCTTATGCTCATGGCGACTTGTCTGAGCCAAGAGACAGCTGGATTAGCTGGGTAATGGCATGGGAAGCAAACGATTCCCAGCGTAAGTTTTGGAGAAAGATACACTGGAATTAGCATGTTGGTTCTGCACCTGTAGCTGTGTAACTCGGAGCAAGCTGCTTCACTCCTCTGAGCCGTAGTATCACCAACTATTCTACGGGAATAATAACTTCAAGGTGTTGTGAGAGTCAAACGATGTATGTGAAAGTGCCTGGCACATGGAAGGCGCACAAACGCCTTCCTCCGTCGGGCCAGTACATGCTCTACACGCTTCTCCATCGTTTCAATCACATCAGTTATTTTCAGGAATTTGAGCACAAGGAAATGCAAATCAGAGGATCTGTGTTGTGTGACCTTAAGAAAGTACAGAGATGATAATTTGTTTCATGACACTGGCAATGTCAACTTTTATAAGAACAACTATTTAAAAACTCTTGTGTTTCCTCGTCAAATTGTTGGCATGGAAATGAGAAGGGAATAGAAGATAGTAAACAAACATTATTTGCAAACATAAACTCAGATAATAAATGTCTTTATTCCCTAAAGGTGCCTATTTCTTGATAAGCATGAAAAGCTGAAGTTTGGAAAGACAGTAGCCGTGTGAGTGAAGGACAGAATCTTGTTCAGGGAGATCACTGGTCTACACTGCCTACCCAGGTATTGACAAAGGCCTGGTTAGAACCCACTTGTCTCCCTGCATGTGTGTCTAGCGTTCATTCTCACCAAAGAAGAAGTTAACTTGTTTCCTGGGGAAAGTCTCGTGTGGTCCCACAGCTAAGCTGTCCACTCTGGCATAGGTCACAACTCCTTGTGTTTCCCCTCATTGCAGAGTCACCCTATGGTTCATTTCCACGTGTGTAACAGTAGTGAAGGGCACAGGTTCTGGAGTCCAGCTGAGTTTGAATCTCTTCTCTCCAAATTACTGAAGCTACCTAAGCCTCCACAAAGAACAACAGTACTTACACTTTGTGGTGAGAAGAGATAATGAAATGAGCCTTTACAACTATGCTTGACACTTGATGCAGTACATGTGGGTCATTTTTATTACTAGTCAGTAAGGGCAACTAGGGCAAAGAGTGTTTAATACCAGATGTCAACACACTCGTGGTGTGGAGCTCTCCCCAAAATACTATAGGACGTGTCCCTTGTCCGACACTTAGTACAAATGAAAACCCATGAAATTCACAAATGTTGAAAGTAGTTGTGATCATGGTTTTAAAATGCAGGATGTCCTTGCTGTGCGCCATCTCAGTGTTCATGGGTGGGTTAGATAAACCCAGTGCCTCAACAACGTAACAGTTAAATTTTCAATTACTACAATACATCTTCTATGGTGAAGAGTCTATTAAATGATTTTCTGATTTTTTAAAAGCACATTGCCTTATTAATTTTATAAGACTTCTTAATATGTACTAGATAAAAATCTTTTATGTAAGGTACATATTTTGCAAATATTTTCTTCCAGTCCATGGCTTGCCTTTTCATTTTCTTAAAGTGTCTTTTGAAGAGCAAAAGTTTTGATTTGGATTAGGTCCAAGTTACCAAATTTTTCTTTCATGGCTCATGCTTTTTTATTCCAATCAAGGAAAAATTCTGCCTGAACCAACATTGCTAAGATCTTCTTCTAGGGTTTCATACTTTTAGCATTCACGTTTAGGTCCAGGATTTATTTCACGTTTCTTTGGTAGCAGTGTGAGGCGAAAGTAGAGGTTCTTTCCCCTTATGGACAGTCAATCGTTCCAGAGCCATTGATACTTGTGAGAAGACTATCCTTTCCCCATTCATTATAGCACATTTTATGGTCAAAAAACAATTAATTATAAACGTGTAGGTTTTAAAATCTAAGATTTCCTCAAGATTTGCCTATCAAAAACTGTGCTATTTCTAGCTTCTGAATAGTGAAGATTAGGTTTATAACCTTCAACAACTTTGACTTGGTGCTACTCCTGAGCTCTCAAACAGTATTTAAAAAACAAATCTCAATCGTCACATCTGGATTTTTTATTAAAATGCCGTCTAATTCCTTGGCCACATAAGGTACATTTTAAAAGGATGGTACAGGGCAGTTAAAAGTCATGCCAAAGCACCACTCTGCCTGGAAACTTTTATAGTATTTTATTTTCAGCATATAACCTAACAAATGCAAATAACATGGAAATTCTATGAACCCTGCCAAGTGTAGTCCACTTACCCTGGGTTATCTTTTTACTTAATTTGAGCTGATACCATGTTGGGGCTATTTTATTCCCAGCTACATTTTATGGGAAATAAACTGATTTGTAATTTTTTTAAAAATCTGTGTTAAGGGATTCCCTGGTGGCGCAGTGGTTGAGAGCCCGCCTGCCGATGCAGGGGACACGGGTTCGTGCCCCGGTCCGGGAGGATCCCACATGCCGCGGAGCGGCTGGGCCCGTGAGCCACGGCCGCTGAGCCTGCACGTCCGGAGCCTGTGCTCCGCAACGGGAGAGGCCACAACAGTGAGAGGCCCGCGTACCGCAAAAAAATTAAAAATCTGTGTTAAAATATTTTTTAATCTTTCATGTTTTGATCAATAATGATAAATTTTCTTCTTTGTATCTTTGGTCTTTAACACAGTCCCAAGCTCACATTTTAGGTACTGAGCAAATGCTTAACTGGAATGTGAAGTTCAACCAAAGTCAACTGCTGATGTGGTGACTGGCAAAACAATCCAGAAATCCAGACCCTAATGGGATATACAATGAAAACAGCAATTATGCACTTAGCGTTCCTTTACTCAAAGTTGTTCTAAATGTACAAATACACTTTGCATATCTCAGGTGGGCAGCCATTCATATAAATATTGTGAAAGGGGTTTTTAAAGTTTTTCTGTTAAAAATAGCAAAGCCTTCATTGCAGATCAAAAGTCCCATATTTTAAGATAATGTCAAAATCTTAAATACTTCTAGCTCTTTGGAGATAGAAACACAGTGAGAGATAACCTAGGCAGCGTATGAGTGCCTTTTCTCTGCTTCCCACTTCCCTTAACACCCTTTCTCAGGGTTCTGTGCCGGTGGGTAAGATTACGGTCAGAAGCAAAACCTGACACTAATGCGTAAAGATACATGCACCCAATGTTCACAGCAGCACTACTGACGAGAGCCAAGACATGGAAGCAACTCAAGCACTGTCAACAGGCAAATGGATAAGGAAGATGTGGTACATATAAACAATGGACTATTACTCAGCCATAAAAAGAATGAAATGCCGTCATTTGTAGCAACGTGGATGGACCTAGAAAACATTATGCTTAGCGAAATTAGACAGAGAAAGACAAATGCTGTATGATATCACCTATATGTGGAATCTAAAAAAATACAAATGAATATATATATATGCAAAGCAGAAACAGACTCACAGATATAGAAAACAAACTAGTGCTTAGCAGAGGGGAGAGGAAAGGGGGGGCAAATTAGGGGTATGAGATTAAGAGATTCAAACTACTATGTATAAAATAGATAAGCAACCAGGATTCACTGTACAGCACAGGGAATTATAGCCTTTATCTTATAATAACATTTAATGGAGTATAATCTGTAAAACACTAAATCACTGTGCTGTACACCTGAAACTAATATAATATTGTAAATCAACCATATGTCAATTTAAAAAAAAGGCAAAACCAGAAGGAAAAAGTCAAGAATTACAACAAATAAGGAGAATGCTTGACAAATGTCAATTTTGTTAATTTTCTCCGCAAGGTTAATATTGTGGTACTATTTTATAAAAGGTCATTTGGGGACATCTCTATTTAATCTGTCTTACGTGGTTTGAGACTAAATGATTTCTACTCCAGAGAAAGTACTATCGTGAGAAGATTTTGGTTATTTAGTACTGTAGCGTTTGAATAGCAGAAACTGAATTTTTGTTAAAGTGAAAACTATCTGGTCAGTAATTGGATCCCCAAATAATTTAACAAACCTTAAAACAGTCTGTGAGTTCTAAGGGCTCTGGAGTTCAGATCGACTTCTAATCCATTACATCTCACTCTAATAATCACTCTTTTAGAAAAGTTAAAGGCAAAATGATACCTACTACACCTCCATTTTAAGAAAATACCCTATAAAAATGGCGTGTTCCATGAAAATGTTTGGAGGATATTAAACACATTACATACTGTCTCCTTCACTGAGAACCCCTAGTAAATTTTTCTCTGAAGAGTTCAATTCCAGGCATTTGAAGGAATGACTTTTAAAATTATATTGCAGTGAATCTTTTTTTTTTTGCACTGAATCTTGTTCTAACTGTGATGCTCTCTCTACATTTGTTCCTGAAAAATGTAGAGTCAAACGCACGTCCCTCCCAAGGAGGAATACAAACCCTCTTAGCGTTCATTGTTCTTTCATAAACCTTACCTCTAGCTGCATGTTTTTTCTTTTTATTTCCCTCTAGATTTGATTCCTTACTCTCAAAAAACTTGCATTTAAAAAGTCATCTTTGAGTTCTAATATTTTCTCCCCTAAAGATACGGAAAAGGAAAAAGGAAAAACAACAACAACACCCTTAGCATAAGTTAAACCAGAAAATGCCAGAACTTCAAAAGAGCTCGAGTAAAAAAAAAAAACACAAAAAAAACGCAGGCAAGATTCACCCATGGCTGATAAAAGTAGTAGCTGCAAGTCTGAGGAGATACAGGATACTTAAATAGTCTCAGAATATCTCCTGAAGATATCTCACATATTACAAAGGGGAAACATAACTTTACAACAAAGAAACCTGGCAGATACCACCTAACCACACGATCGATGGTAATGTCACCACAAATACAGTATCTCGATATGTACCCCTCGATATTATGCCCTTGAGATGGGCACAACACCACTTCCGTAGGATTCTCGCCAAAAAGGCAGGACCTCAATCTAATCATGAAAAACATGACATGAATCTGAAGTGAGAAACATTGTACAAAATAACTAGTACTATTCAGAAGTGTCAGGGTCATGAAAAATAAGGAAAAACTGAGGAACTGTCACAGACTGGAGTAGCCTAAAAAGGTATGACAACTAAACGCATTGTCAGACCCTTGACTGGGCCCTTAACAACAAGAGCGTTAGTGGGAACCTGGTGAGATGCAGAGGACGTCTACGGTTGCTCACCAGCGTAAAGGTCAAGTCTTTTTTACCAGTGGTAACCGCCTGGTTTCAGTGACCACACTACGGGTAAGCAAGGTGCTGCAAGGGGGGAAGCAGGGTGAAGGACATGTGGGAATTCTCTGCACTATGTTTGCAACTTCTCAGGACGTGTAAATAAAAAGTTTAAAAAGTTTTACAAAGTCATCTTCTATCTTTTCATAAGTAGAGTTTTCATAATTACCGTTTGACATTCCCCCAATTTGTCCTAAGCTCTCAGCTTGCCATTTTTTTATCCCATTGGACTGCCTCAGAAAATTGTATCTAGTGTCAATTCAAATATTGTATTTCAAAGACCATCTTCTCCATAAAACAGCCTCTGATTACCCAGACCTCAGATTTCTAGCATTGTACCCTAATCTAGAATTTTACTATGCATTGTTATATAGTTTTTAAAGTTCTTTTATGCTTGTATTTCTCATTACCACCACTATAAGAAAAGTCTCCAGAAAGCAGGGACAGATTTACATTCCTTTTCCTGATCAGCACTGAGCTAAGTATACGGTAAATGCTTCTTAAATATATGTTGACTCATTCACCCACAAACTAAGGAAACTAAAGATTTGGAAGTCCACATCACCCATTTATTCCCTCTTTGTGTTATTAGACACCAAATACAGGACGAAACGGGCCATTAGTTATGCGCTAAGGATGGCAATTCTAATACTTTCTTGTTCACAGGAAGTCTCTAAAATGTACAATGCTTCCTTCAATTTAATAAGTTAATCTGGGTTGAATAAGTACCATAATCCATGCTAGAATTGCAATAATTAGTAGAAATATGGGCCTAAATTATAAATCTTTAAAATCTCATTTAAAAATCTGTTAAAATTCCTCATCCAATCATAATATGAAACGTGTAATAGTAAAAGCAGCTGTCACAAATAAGATTCAAAGATACTGATGTTTGAAGAGATGTTTTCCATGACCAGGGCTGCTTCCTTAGAGTATTCCTAGGATGTCTACTGAGCTGCTAAATTCATGCAGTGGGAACAAATGTCTGTTTTCTTTGCCAAGAAAATACCATAGATGAATATTAAAAACAGTTCTGTTAGCCAAAATTCACATCTGCACACACTTAAAAGTGTAGCTTTTCTTTTTTTCCAATAATAATTTGTAATACATTGTGAACATTTAAAAAAATAGCATACAATACTCTGCACCTGGCTGGTTAGCTGTGTTTTAGCCATAAGTGCAATGATACAGCCTATACTATTACTGAAATTGATTAGTGTGCTCTGTGGATATATGCACGCATATGTGTGTATCTATTAGTAACTTTTTTTGACATATATCTCAGCGTTCTCTCTCTGCCTCTCTCTCCATATGTATATATTCAGAATATAAAATTCAAAACATACCCTAATGTTGTAATCAATTTAAAAAGAGAAAATATTTTTAAGGGTTTTATAATTTTAAGAGACAGGAGTCAGATTTTTCTACATAATTTGGGGATTCCAACATTTAAAAAAAAAAAACTTCTCAACTATCAAAGTGATATTGTTTTTTTAAAAGGACATTCTTTCACTGAGAGTGACATATTACAAGCAATGGTGGGGTTTTTTTTTCCACCAGTTTTTCGTGTGTAGGAGAAATATATTTTGGGCCTGATTTCAATACTGTTGTTTTTGCAAAAATTTTATAGTTAGTTAAGTAGTAGAGGTTCTCAATCTAATGCAATATTTAGAATATGTCCATAAACTATTATCTTAAATCATTTGGATGTTTAAAAAGAATGATTAACATGGAGAGTCAAGACCAAGAATAACTTGTATCTTAAAAAGAGGCACTTAAGGGCTTCCCTGGTGGCGCAGTGGTTGAGAGCCCGCCTGCCGATGCAGGGGACACGGGTTCGTGCCCCGGTCCGGGAGGATCCCACGTGCCGCGGAGCGGCTGGGCCCGTGAGCCATGGCCGCTGAGCCTGCGCGTCCGGAGCCTGTGCTCCGCAACGGGAGAGGCCACAACAGTGAGAGGTCCGCGTAGCGTAAAAAAAAAAAAAAGAGGCACTTAAAATATCTGTGTATTACTGTTATTTAAGAAGCCACATGTGTGTCCTAGGACACACTCAAATAAACCAGGACCTCCGTGTCTCATAAGCATTTTCTCTGGTTAGTGTGACCTCACCTGACTCTTCATACGTTAGGTTTGTTTTGAGAAGTCATTTTCTAAAATTCATCAGCCTAGTGATAAAATATGCTAGTGCGAGAAATAAAATATGCTGACATATGTTGCTTCATTACATTAAAATTAATTCCCCCACAGGGAAAACTATCAAATACCAGATACTTCTCTGATTATGTAGAAATTCCAAAGAATCTATAAAAAAAGTGACTGGAACTAATAAGTGAGTTTAGAAAGGTCACAGGATAAACAATCACTATAACAAACTCGATTGTATTTCTGCATATTAGTAATGAACAATTGGGAATTAAAGTTAAAAACATGAAATGATAGGCATAAATCTAACAAAA
The DNA here is from genome assembly GCF_003676395.1 of Aethalodelphis obliquidens. Taxonomy (NCBI): domain Eukaryota; kingdom Metazoa; phylum Chordata; class Mammalia; order Artiodactyla; family Delphinidae; genus Aethalodelphis; species Aethalodelphis obliquidens. The sequence goes on along the minus strand of NW_020837988.1, from coordinate 1,212,498 downwards.
TAAATGCAACATCTATATGCTAAGAGCTATAAACACTGATGAAAGATATTAAAGAAAACTAAATAAATGAGAAGACAGGCTAAGTTCATGGACTGGACTACTCAATATCATTAAGATTTCAATTTTTTCCAAACTGAGAAATAGATTTAACGCAATTAAAAGAAAAATCCCAGCAGGATTTTGTGTAGAATTCATTATGCTGATTCTAAGAGCAAAGGAACTACCATAGGCAAAACAATTTTGAAAAAGAACACAGTTGGACAACTCACATTACCAGTCTCCAAGACTGACTATAAAAGCTGCAATAATTAAGATGGTGTGGTACTGGAAAAGGAAAGACATATATGTCAATAGGACAAAATTAGGGAGTCCAGTAGTGCTGCACGCATGGACAGTATCCTGATTTTCAATGAAGCTGCAAAGGCGATTCAATACAGACAAGACAGTCTTTTCAACAAACAGTGCTAATACAACGGAATCTTAATCTGCATCTTGCACCACTCCCCAAAATTGACTCAACATTGAACATAAATATAAAACTTAAAACTACAAAACTTGTAAAAGAAAACAGGAGAAAACCCCTGTGACATTAAGTTAGGCAAACATTTTCTTAGATGTGACACCAAAAGCACTATCTATAAAAGAACAAAATGATAAACTAGACTTCATAAATATTAAGAACCGCTGCTCTTTGAAAGATAAAGGAATGAAAAGAAGCCACTGACTATGAAAAGGGTTTTCAAATCACATATCTTATAAAGGACTTGTATCTAAAATACATAAAGAACTCTCAAAATTCAGTAATAAGAAAGTAAACAACTTAATATAAAATTAGAAAAACACTTAAATAAACACTTTACCAAGGAAGATATTCAGGTGAGCAATGCACACGTGAAAAGATGCTCAGCATTATTAGTTAGCAGGGAAATACACACGCAATGAGGTACACCTATTAGGATGGCTAAAGTAATACTACAAACTCAAGAATACCAAGTGCTGGTGAGGAGGCAGAGCAACTGGAACTACTACGCGTTGCTGATGGGAGTGCAACATGATACGACCACCGCGGAAAGACTGGCAGTTTCTAGTACCGTTAAAAACTAGATTTACCATGTAACGCAGCAATCCCACTCCTTGCTATTTACGCAAATGAAATAAAACATTTATGTTCACACAAAGTCTTTACATGAATGCTTAACAGTCCCCAAATTTCTCAACAAACTGGTACATCCATGCAATATTATTATTTAAAAAAAAACGAGCTACTGTGACACACACGTGAATGAATCTCAAATGCATGATGTTAAAGGAAAGAATCAGACTCAAAAGGCTCATATCGAATGATCCATTTATATGACACTCCGGAAAAGGCAAATCTATAGCTGCAGAAAACAGATGAGCGGGTCCCAGGAGCTGGGGCTAGGGGGAGGAACAGGGGTGACACCCAAGGTCTGGAGGAATATCTGAGCTGATGGAACAGTTATCTTGATTGTGGCGATGGTCTGTCAAAATCTGTGGAATTATACGTAATCTGTATGTAAGTTATATCTTGATTAAAAATATTTTAAAAAGAGAGCAATCAATGAAGAGTTACAGGAGTATCGGAAAGAGCATGATTTCTCAGAAGCTGGTGTAGGAAGGGGGAGACGGACAGGCCATGTGCTGAACGAGGATGAGTTTGGCAGGTCTTCCAGGCAGAGGGCACTGCCCGCGTGGAGCCAAGGAAGGGAGAGTGTTTGCAGCCTGCTTGTTTACAGAGCGAGTGTCTGGCCTGGGCACAGCACAGATGTGTCTGTGGTGGGGGAGACAGTTAAAGGTAGAAGAAGACACAACTTCACACTCATTTTGATGGCTACTATAAAAACAAAAGAAACAAAGCAAAAACAACAAGTGTTGGCAATGATGTGGAGAAACTGGAACCCTTGTGCACTGCTGGTGGGAATGTAAAATGGTGCAGCAGCTACAGAAGACAGCACGGCAGATTTCTCAAGAAATTAACAACAGAATTATCATATGATCCAGCAATTCCATTACTCAATATATACCCCAAATAACTGAAAGTGGCAACTCAGACATCTGTATACCCATGTTCATAGCACCATTATTCACAATGGCCAAAAGGTGGAAGCAACCCAAGTGTCCATTGACGGGATGAATGGGTAGACAACATGTGGTCTATACATACATACAATGGAATATTATTCAGCCTTGAAAAAAAAAAGAAGTTCTGACATACGCTAAAAGGTGGATAAACCTGGAAGACAATATGCTAAGTGAAATCTGCCAGTCACAAAAAGACAAACGCTGCTGGATTCTACTCGTGTGGGGCACCTAGAGTCGTCAGATACAGAGACAGAAGGTAAAATGGTGGTCTCCAGAAGCTGGGGGATGGGTAAATAGGGAGTTAGTGCTTAATGGGCATCATGTAGGTTTTGCATGAAGAAAGAAGTTCTGGAGATGGATGGTGCAATAGTTTAAATGCACTCAATGCCACTGAACTGTGCACTAAAAAATTAAGGTAATTAAAATTAATAAGAGGGAAAAAAAGGAGAAAATAGAAGAGAGAAATGAGCTTATATAAATCCTTTGTCAGAAAACTAAGGTGCCATGGTAACTCACTTTGTCGTGGGCAATGGTACCCGGAAGGTTTTAAGCGGGAGTGGGAAACGCCATTCGCTTACAGTCCACCTTGTCCTGAAGGTTCTGCCTGACTGTTCCTTGGTGCTTCTCAGGGCAGCTGTCCAACAGATCTAGACGGAGGCTCTGATTTCAGTCACATGGAATCAGAGTTTCATTCCTTCCATTGTCCCCGCCTCATTAAAATAACTCTTTGAGGCGAGAGGCCATTTTGACGTTGCCAGGGCCTGATCCAGCCCAGCAATGAGATCTGTCTTTTAGGAAGACCCCTGCCCTGTGTCTCAGTCTTACCTTCTTCTCTTTGAGGCCAGATGGTCCTGTGTCCCTCAGGGGCCTCAGACTACCAGCCTGCTCTGTCTCGGGGGTGTTACCATGTTCTCCTTTCATCCCCACCAGACGCAGGGCTTGACTCTCCTTGAGAGACGAGGAGTCTAATGTCAGAGAGGCCCACATTTCCTTTGACCCTCAGGAAGATTCCAGAAGCTAAGATGAGAGCCAGATGAACAGGCTGCAGGACAACCCTCTTCGAGGCTAATGAGGGCACAGCCGCCCTGCCCTGACAGAAAGATGAGTCAGGGGACAGGGATTCAGGCAGGGGTGGGCAGGGGCTACTGATGTCACAATCACGCTGAACAGTTTCTGATGTAACTCGTGTAACTGCTCATGTAACTCCAGGGTTGAGTACCAGCACATCCCTTTCTTTGTGACTCTGGTCTCCCAGGGGCAGAAAATGGGAAGACAGTTGAAGATGCCCTAGGGCCTACGGGCAGGGCAATAAGATAACTAGATGGGGACTTTTGTACATCACTGTTCAGCTTACAAAGTGGTTATAACATAGAACATTTATAAAAAACTGAAAAATGTAATTTAAAAATCCCATATAAACCCATCACACAAGGAAATGAGCTAGCATATCTCCACTTTTCCCCTAAATGTAAGTTTATCTATAGCTTACTTTTTCTTAGTCTCACGTCCCATATCAAATCCCTCAGAAAGTCGTGCTGGCTCCAACTTTAGAATACATCCAGAACCTGACCACCCGCGCTGCTGCCACTCTGGTCTACGCCACCACCTCTCAGGAGGGTTACTGCAGTGCCCTCGTCATTGGCCTCTCACCCGTGCTCTCACACGACTAGAATGACCTTTTCCAGCCTGAGTCAGATCACGGCACGGTACTCGGCTTTCTTCCATGCCTGCAGTTAAAGTCCTTACGACAGGCTCGAAGGGCCTGTGTGGTCAGGACCCCTGGGGTCCCCCGAACCTCATCTCCCATTTCCTCTCCCTGGGCTGCTCTGCTCTCTTCACAGCGGCTTCCCTGCTGTTCCTTGGCCATGCCAGCCATGCTCCCGCTGCCATGTCCTTGCACTGGCTGTTCACCCTGCCGTACATTTCTTCTTCCAAATACCTACAAGGCCGACTCAACCCCTTCACTGACCTTATCAGTGAGGCCAATACTGACCACACTACTTAAATGGTCCCAACTCTGGAACTCCAGAGCCTCCCCTGATCTTCTCTATCATTTTATTCAATAGCACTCGGACACGTTTAAAAATTCTGTGTATGCTGCTTACACAGCACGTTCTCGGCTTACGGTCTGTCTCTCCTGCTGGAATGTGAGCTCTGAGAAGGCAGGAATACCTGGCTCTTTGTGCGCTGCTGTAGCAAGCGTCTAGGACCACTCTACACAGAACAGGTATCAAACGCTAAAAGCATTACAAACGTGCCATTGCCTGCTCATTCCCCTTAGCATCAGTTCTTCTTTTTTAAATAACAGTCCCCCCAACTTGTAATGCGCACATGCTAACAAGTCCCTGCTTCTGCAGGCACAGCCCTAGGGCTAAGACTCCTCCAGTGGAGCGTGAGTGGGGATGACGCATGCGATCGTTGCCATGGCACCTCCTAAAAAGTACTTACTTGTCCTCATCTTCCTCCCCACTTCCTGCTGGTTGAGAAGTGGTGACAGCTGGAACCATCTAAGGCAGAGGCGGAAGCTCCACATTGAAGATGACAGAGCCATTCACGAGCCAGCCTGGGTTCCTAAATGACCTAGTGGGACGGAACAATTTGTTCCCACCCCTGAACCAGACTGTGATGAGAGAGTGAAGTAAACTCCCAATCTCACTTGTCCACGGTTTTGGGGTTCTTTTTTTACAGCAGCTTAGGCTCACTGTGAAGAATATGGAGAAGACTGTATACAATTTTTCACTTGTGATTTATCAATATAGTGAATTATACTAATAGCATTCCTAATATCAAGCCATCTTTGCATTCCTGGAATAAAACCCATGTGATCATGGTATATGATGTTTTAAATGCACTATTAGATTCTATTGCCTAATATTTTATTTCATTTTTTAACAATATTCAGAGTGAGATTAATTTCTGTTTAGAGGGATATATTTCTGGGGTTTTTATTATCAATATTATGCTAACCAGGAAAAATTACTAAGTCAAAAGAGATAGATATTTTTAAAGTTAATAACTTAGGTTACTGAAGGCTTTCAGGAAGGTTGTACCAATTTCTACTCACACTAACAACGTTTAGAGTATTTATTCACTGCACGCTTGGTATTTGGTATTATTAATTTAAAACAAAACATGGTATTATTAAAATAATGTGTTTATTCAATGTATGCAAAGTAGCATCTTGTCTCAATTAGTGTTTCCTTGATTACTTGTGAAGATGCAGAAGTTTATTTAAGCCAACTGCACTTTTCCTAGTCATGTACATCATTTTTTTTTCTGTATCCTGTAATGTATTCAATTCAACTCAGTTAGTTGACCACTTATAATCATTATTTAATCATCACAATATTGAATCAGGAAACCCTGCCTCACATAGCATGATTGCTTCCCTTCCATTATGAACAGTGGTTAGAACAAGACGTGACTCTCAGCCCAGAGCTCTTCCACTGCACTATGCTCTGACACTCAACACCCAACACCTAACGCCCATCAGCTCACCATCTGCCCTCCCCTCACAGAGACTCTCTAAGCAAAATAAGGCAAGAGTGTGGATAGGAAGGCTCTGTCTCTTTACTCCAACTTCCTTAAGTCTCCTAATAAACTTTTGAGCTAAGTGCATTGAATGCTACTGAAATGTTAGTCTGGTGTGGAAAAAAACATCAGTAAAGGCTAGTTGGGGTATTAAAATAACTAGAGTCTAGTTATCTAAACCTAAGTTCAGTATTACTGTCAAAAAGGCACTCATTTAAAATATATGTATTCAGCATTATAATATTTAATAATTAAGTCATAGGATATATAAAAAGAAAAGATACCTCCTTTACATAAAAAGTACCTTCATAATTAGGGTAATCATATAACTTAGCATGCAAGCTGGGACATGTTTAAGAGTGAAAGAGGCTAGGGAAACGTTAAATCATACAGGATACTGGGACAACAGGTATAAACAGGGACTTTCCTGGGCAAATTGGGATGTATAGGCTCACTATTTATGGTAAACTATCAAGATAGTGCCATAAATTATTATTTATGTTGTTATTTGTAATCATGTCATCATTGATGAAGATACTAATAAAACAGATTTTTTCATTTTATTTTCTTCAGTGTTATGAAAAAAAGATGCTGTGTCCAATAAGACTCCTATAAGTTTGGCCATGAAGCTGAAAGAATCAAAAAGGATTGTACAATTATCATTACTAATCTTAAACACACACACACACACACACACACAAAGAGAAACTCTGACAACAACAATTATTAGTAAGGAGACTGAATCATTAATCAAAAAACTCCCAACAAACAAAAGCCCAGGACCAGATGGCTTGACGGGTGAATTCTACCAAACATTCAAAGATATTTAATACCTATCCTTCTCAAACTTTTTCAAACAATTTAAGAGGAAGGAATCCTTCCAAACTCATTTTACAAGGAAGGCCAGCATTACTCTGATACCAAAACCAAACAAAGACACCATAAAAAAGAAAATTACAGGCCAATATCCCTGATGAACATAGATGCAAAAATCCTCAACAAAATATTATCAAACCAAATTCAACAATACACTAACAGTATCATACACCATGATCAAGTAGGATTTACTCCAAAGCAAGAATGGTTCATAATTCTAATGGTTCATAAGGTGATGACACACCACCTTAACAAAATGAAAGATAAAAATCATTGACCATTTCAATAGATGCAGAAAAAGCATCTGACAAAATTCAACATCCATTTATAAAAGCTCTCAACAAGGAGGAAATGTACCTCAACATAATAAAGTCTGTGTATGACTATCATATACAACTGTGGAAAGCCAAAAGCTTTTCCTCTAATATCAGGAACAAGACAAGGATACTCACTCTGGTCACTTTTATTTAACATAGTATTGGAAGTCCTAGCCACAGCAATTAGGCAAGAAAAAGAAATAAAATGCATCTAAACTGAAAAGGAAGAAAAACTGTCACTGTTTACAGACGACATAATACCATATATAGAAAACCTTAAAGACTCCACCAAAAAATTGTTAGAACTAATAAATGAATCCAGTAAAGCTGCAGGATATAAAATTAATATACGGAAACCTGTTGTGTTTCTATACACTAATAATGAACTATCAGAAAGAGAAATCAAGAAAACAATCCCACTCACAATTGAATCAGAAAGAATAAAAACCTAGGAATAAATTCAGCCAAAGAGGTGAAAGACCTGTACACTGAAAACTATAAAACACTGCTGAAGGAAATTAAAGAAGACACAAATAAATGGAAAGATATTCTGTGCTCATGGATTGGAAGAATTAATACCATTAATATGTCCATACTACCCAAAGCAATCTACAGATTTAATGCAATCCCTACCAAAATTCCAGTGGCATTTTTCACAGAACTAGAACAAATAATTCTAAAGATTGTGTGGAAACACAAAAGATCCTGAATAGCCAAAGCAATCTTGAGAGAGAAGAACAAAGTTGGAGATATCATGCTCCCTGGTTTCAAACTATACTACAAAGCTATAGAAATAAAAAAGTAGTACGGTATTGGTATAAAAACAGACCTACAGATCAGTGGAACAGAATAGAGAGTCCAGAAATAAAACCGCACGTGTATGGTCAATGTACGGCACAGGAGGCAAGAGTGTACAACGAGGACAGGACGGCCTCTTCAATAAGTGGTGCTGGGAAAACTGGACAGCTACGTGAACAAGGATGAAACTGGACCACTATCTTACACCACATACAAAAATAAACTCAAAATGGGCTAAAGACTTGTACGACTTGAAACCATAAGAATCCTGGAAGAAAACATCAGCGGTAAGCTTCTGACATCAGTCTTAGCCGTGTTTTTTTGGATCTGACCCCAAAGGCAAGGACAACAACAGCAAAAGTAAACAAATGGGACTGCCTCAAACTAAAAAGCTTCTGCACAGCAAAGGAAACCATCAACAAAATGAAACGGCAACCTACTGAATGGAGAAGGTGTTTGCAAATTATGTCTGATAAAGGGTTAATATCCAAAATATATATAAAGAACTCATACAAATCAACAATAAAAACTAAACTAATTAAAAAATGGGCAGAGGATCTAAATAGACATTTTTTCAAAGACATACAAATGTCCAAGAGACACATGAAAGGATGCTCAACAACACTAGTAATTAGGGAAATGCAAATCAAAACTACAATGAGCTGTCACCTCACACCTGTCATGATAGCTGTTATCAAAAAGACGAGAAATAACAAATGCTGGCAAGGATGTGGAGAAAAGGCTACATCTGTACACTGTTGGTGGGAATGTATATTGGTGCAGCCACTACAGAATATGAGAAATTAAAGATATAACTACCGCATGATCTAGCAATTTCACTTCTGGGTATCTACTTGAAAAAAATGAAAACACTAATTTGCAAAGATATATACTCCTCTATATTCACTGCAGCGTTATTTCCAATAGCCAAGATATGGAAACAACCCAAGTAGCCATCGATGGATAAAGAAGACGTGGAATACTACTTAACCATGAAAAGAAAGAAACCTTGCCACGAGCAACATGGATAGACCTTGAGGGTTTTATGCTAAGTGAAATAAATCAGACACAGAAAGACAAATAGTGCATGATTTCACTTATATATGGAATCTAAACAGCAAAACAAAACCCAGACCCATGGATACAGAGAATAGTTTGACCGGTTGCCAGAGTGGAGTGGAGGTTGAGGGGCAAGATGAACTGGGTGAAGGGTATTAAGAAGTACAAACTTCCAGTCATAAAATAAGTAATAAATTAAATAAAGTAAACAATGGGGATGTACTGTATAGTATGGGGAATAGAGTCAATAATACTGTGTTAACTTTGTATGATGACAGATGGTAACTAAACGTACACTGTGGTGATCATTTCGTAATGTAGAGAAATGTTGAATCATTATGTTGTACACGTGAAACTGATATAATATTGTACGTCAAGTATACTTCAAATAAATAAATAAATAACACTCCTGTAGGTAGGTTTGGCCACGAAGCCAAAAGGATCAAAAGAACTGTACAGGGCTTCCCTGGTGGCGCAGTGGTTGAGAATCTGCCTGCCGATGCAGGGGACACGGGTTCGAGCCCTGGTCCGGGAGGATCCCACATGCCGCGGGGCAACTGGGCCTGTGAACCACAACTACTGAGCCTGCGCGTCTGGAGCTTGTGCTCCGCAACAAGAGAGGCTGCGACAGTGAGAGGCCCGCACACCGCGATGAAGAGTGGCCCCCGCTCGCCGCAACTAGAGAAAGCCCTCGCACAGAAACGAAGACCCAACACAGCCAAAAATTAATTAATTAATTAATTAAATTAAAATTAAATTAAAAAAAAAAGAACTGTACAGTTATCAATACTAACCTTAAACACACACACACGCAAAAGGCTCTGGGCACAAATACCTGCTCATTTACTTGCTCCCGACTCTCTTAGTTTGGGTATCAGTCTCTGAGGACGGCAAGTAAACTGCTCTACTTTCAATAACTTACCTATTACTATCACTTGCTGCACTGACCTAAGAGTTTTTTCCTTTATTCTAGGTAAAAATTTTTCCCTTAAGAACGTCCAAAAAGGATAAAACCAACAACAACTGGCGAGTGGCAGAACTCCCATTTATACTGGTGCGATTAGAGTATTAGAAAGTTAGGCTACAGAATGACAAGGGGGGTTAATCTTAGAAACTTTAAATGTTTACTTTAAAAATAAACAATGATTCATTTATAATTCTAGATTTGATTTTCAAATAATCCCTAACATAAAATACACTGTCTTTTCATTTCCTCCTAGTAAAACTTAGCTCTCCAGCCTAGGAAAGCTATAGCCTCGGAAGTGAAGCTACTGCTTTGCTCTCCCAGATCTGCTGGAAAACAGGAGCCCTCCGCTACAGGATGCAGCGCAGGTAGAGGGGGTGCGAGCGGTTCTCAGGGAAACGGTGGGGAGCTGTGCATCAGGCAGCAGCGCTTCTCCACCTCACCCGCCCGCGACTCTGCAGCCCACGCAGGAGAGGGCGGTAAAACCCTGGCAACGTAACTATTCAAGCACGAATGATGACAGATCCTCTGCTACTTCGGCTGAATAAGCAGACACCCCAGATACGATTCCAGTATTTAGTGGGAGCACTGTGAAACAGGTGCCTCGCATCAGAATCAGAAGAAGTGGGAGAGAGCTGGAAATTGATGTTAAACTGAGTCTCAAAGGAACACACAGTTCCTCTTGTTACACAGAGATACATTAACTGATTGAACTAAAATATCTGGTTTGGACTGATTTGCATATATTGTCAAAATGACAAAATACTTAGCTTTTGTATAAGACATAGCCCCTTTCACCATTCAAAAGAAGGTTTACGATTGAGGCCATTTGAAGATACTTTAAAATTCTAAACAATATAAATGAACACCAATCCATCATATTCAAATTACGAACACACCCAAAGTTTTCCAAGTTTCCATTTGTGCAAGTTTTTTCTTTTCCAGATTAATTTATTGTTACTTTGAGAGGTATCATTAGAGTCCATTATACCAAGCTGTGGGTTAAAAACCCAGAAGAAAACCCCGACTTGAAGTTCATCAACGTTTGTGGAATACTGTAAAAATCAAATGGGATGTTGTTTGTCAATCCATTTTTATAAATCTGAACTGTTCGAGAATCATATTTAAAAATTTAAGGATACAAACTTCACATTTTTAGCAAAGGAAAAACTCAGGGAAAAGATCAAAGTAAAAAGAACAGAATTGAGATTAGAAATCCATTTTAAGCCAAAATGACGTCTTCATAAGTTAATATTAATCCTTTAATTATAAATTTCAAAGGTTTAAGTAGTTTCTATGACCTTAGCTTTGAATAATTGTACCACATGGAGCTTTTCTTAAATTTGAAAAAGATGCTGAATTGTTGCTCAAAGCCTTTTAATGACTTCAGGCTGGCAGAATTCCAGTATAATCCTTCAGATACCATTAAAATTACAGACCAGGAGCCCAAGCGGGTAAGTACTATGTCAATTTCATAAGAGCATTTTACTTAGTACGGTGTGGAAAATGCTTGATGTGTTCATATATTTTAAAATATCAAATCGTGAAGCTTAAAACAACTACTTATACTGGAGACTTCACAAAGGAATTGATAGATTACACTAAATACAAATAAGAATTTTGTGTATCATAAAATTAAATGACAAAATTAGAAGGCAAATACCAAAAGTACCTGCCACAAAGAGCTTCATCATCCTAAACATAAACAGGTTTATATAAGGTGATGAGGATAACACTAGACCATTAACAGAAGAGAAACTGACAAAGGAGGTGAACGAGCACTTCTCAGAAAATGAAACACGAATAACAAATCTATTATATATGTTCAGTCTCACTCTTAAAAATGCAAATTAGAAACAATTAACGTTTTTTACCACCCCCCACCCCAAATCAAAGAAGAGGTTTAATACTAAGGACTGTCTAGATAAAACAGATATTCTGTTGGGGAAAATACAAATTAGTACAACCGTTTTGAAAAGCAATTCGATCCTGTAATTCTACTGGGATCTTAAACTAAGGGGTAAAAAAAAGGGAAATGTTGACAAAATTTGATGTATGAAGATGTTAATTTTTGCATCAATTCACATAAAAATGTTTAAAGCTAAATGTTTAAAAATAAAGGAATTTCACACTAAATCATGCTACATCCATAAAACACAGTATTATGAAAAAATGAAAACTACATTTTCAAAGAATTCCAAATGACACTGGAATATTATTAGCATAGCTCTTAAAAAAGCAAAAGGCATAGCTGTTTATTTAGTATGATCTCAGTCAGCTAAGTTAATATAGCTATTTTATATACATATTAAATTACTACTATTGGTTATCTCTGGGTGGTGATAGTAACAAGGAATTTTATACCTCTCTATTTCCCATATTTTCTAAAATATCTTCTATTTCAAGAAAGGCTATTTTTAAAATAGCTAAATAGACTTCTGAAAGAATGGTAAATTTTAAATACCAAAGTTTTTTTGTTTTGTTTTTTTGCGGTACGCGGGCCTCTCACTGTTGTGGCCTCTCCCATTGCAGAGCACAGGCTCTGGACGCGCAGGCTCAGCGGCCATGGCTCACCGGGCCCAGCCGCTCCGCGGCACGTGGGATCCTCCCGGACAGGGGCACGAACCCGCGTCCCCTGCATCGGCAGGCGGACTCTCAACCGCTGCGCCACCAGGGAAGCCCCAAAATACCAAAGTTTTAATCAAACATCTGAGAGTTACCCACGACCATCATTTAATAATAATGTTCTTTAATTTTTCAAAGGTTCAGATTTTATGGACTTTTTTTCAATTTGGTTTAAAAAGATTTTAAAAGGCTGGAAAAGCAGCTTTCACTTTGCAAATGTCAATCATTCATTCTCTTGGATTCTCTATTTCAAGTATTTTGACCTTGTGGAGGTGTTTCATGTTTCTCTTAACTCAGAGCCATTGAAGATATCACTGGGGTCTAAATCGCTGCTGACAGAAACTCAGGGAGGATCTGGACTTAGGAATTCTTTTATAACCTTAACATTGTAAGTGCTACTGAAACAACCCAGACCCACAGGGAAGGTTACATTTAGATTATTTATTATTCTGGGGTTATTCTCTCCTCTTTGAACCTCAACTTTATACTTAATGAGAGAAAATCAATTTCGAAATCCTCAATTCTCACTGGAGTTTGAAACACTAGCAAATATTTTAACTTTCAGATTTATTTAAAAATGATAAAACATTAAACCTTTTATAAGACATAGTGAGAAGAATTCAAGTAACATGCACGATGACACAACAGGCTAGCAAGAGAATTATCTATCAATTCATTAGAGCTAATTCAAATTTTTATAGTGAGAACTCAAATATCTATTCATTTTTAAAACTATCTTTAAAAGATGTTATGCTTTGCATTTAACTTACTAATATGAAGGGAATTACAACAACAGAAATGAATATTTGAATATAAGGTGCATCTTGTCCTACCCAAAGTACATATACTGGGTTGAAAGCAAACTTGGATGAATCAATGGCAATTTTTAATTTATTCGTATTACCATTCACAGTAGCAGAAACCGCAGAACCGAATTTCTCAGTTCATCATCATTCGTTTATTCACTTAACGTGTATGAATGCCTACTTTGTACAAGGCACCATGCGTGATCCTGAAGCTTTGGAAACGAGTATTTCTCAAGGACTGTTTCAGGGAACTCACAGCGCTGTTCTCACTGCGTGGGGAACTCCTTCCACTAGTTAAGGAAAAATATACACCAATGGGAAATGCAAATTGCTTTTCGCATCAAGAGCAGAGCACTTGTATTTTATCATACGGACTCTGGAACTCATGGCACTAACATGGCAACTTAATGCTCTCCTCCTGTCCCCCAGGCCCTCCTGATGCCACCAAGTGCCTGCATTCTAATTCATTATCCACGTCAGCTAAAATCACTCCACTTAAACCCCGCTTCTATCTTCCTGTATCACTTGTGTTCTCAGTTCAGTTCAGGGCATTCCATTTTTCCAGACTCACCCCACCATGCTCTGTTCTCTCCCTGCAGAACCCCAATCCTACCCGTGCACATTCCCTCCATCCCCTTCCTTCAGCTGCATCCCAACCATCTGCTCAGCCTGCAGCCCAGGGGTCCCACTCGTCTTGAAATTCCTCAGACTGCACAGACTGCGGTGACACTTTACTAAGGATCCAGATGGCATCAGACAGAAGCTCTTCTCGAGTCTCGTCAGACTCCTTTGTATCCTTCCCAATTCTCTCCTTCCTTCTTCCCCCTAGAAAGTCACGGCTCCTGCCATCCCCTCCTTAACATACACAGGTGAGCACCCACCATGGGCCAAGTTTTCTAGACACTGGCAGTACAGAAATGAACGAGATAGACAAAGCCCTGCTAATGAGGTTATGGTCTAATGGGGGGTGGGCGTTGCAAATAAGTAAAAAAATGAAGACGTATTCAGAGAGTGAGACAAGCTGTGAAGACCTCGGGAGGTGCTGAGGAGGGAGGGGGACAGGACGTCAGCTAGAGGTGGGGCTGCAAGGAGAGCGGGGGACAAGCGGGAGGACGACTATAGGAGAACGTGCGCGAGAGCATCCCAGGCAGGGAGAGCGAGGCGGGTCCCAGGAGCAGAGCCCTGCCTGCCGCGCTCACGCCCTCGCCGCTCGAGTCACAAGCCGCAGTGGTGCGCGGGTCTCTCGTCTCTCTCTCCCTCTTCCAGGCATTTCCAGGTGTTTCCACCTAAGCGCCGTCCGTAACTCCCGCTGCTCTCCGGGTGACACCTCCCTGGAGCGTCAGGCTTCCCCTCATCTCCAGCCCCTCGCTCCCCCCTCCCTGACCCCTGCAGCCGTGCTCCGGCCACACCGCCACCTGCAGCGATCCGTCCAAGGTCATCAGCGATTCTCGGTTTCCAATCCTGGGGCCCTTCTCTCACCCTCATCCTTCCGGGTCTTCTGTCGCATTCCTGGCAAGCCTCCTTCCAAATACTCTCCTCCTTCCTTCCCATGAAAATGCCTTCTTCCTCGCGTCCCTCACCGTAAGGGCCCTTCTTGGACCATCTCTCCGACTTCACCGATGAAGCCCTCCCCAGCTGCTGGTTTTCCGTCTGTACTCTCCCTGCGCAGGCTCCATTCTGGGGCTACTCCTCCGGTCCTGCTCTTCCTGGGATTAGCTACAGACGTCCCTTCGACCGCAAGGGAACGTCACAGCTGGGTCCAAATGCAACTGACGTTCATAACCGACTTCATCCTCTTCCCCGGACCAGAGACTGTGACATTCCCCATTCATCCAGGGCGGGGTTTACACCTCACAAGTCTAATCGGCGCCCTGGCTGGGCTGACTCTCAAACACGCCTCCTCTGGCCCGTGCTCACCACGAGGCCCCCACCACATTCCCGTACCTCTGAGGTGCCCTCGGGGACCTGTCACCTGGATTAATCCAGTCCTGCCAGCTACCTCTACTCCATGGCACCTTGGAAAGATTCTCCTAATAACCGCTTGAACCTTGACACTTCATGGCTTAGAAACCCTCAGTACTTGGGCTTCCCTGGTGGCGCAGAGGTTGAGAGTCCGCCTACCGATGCAGCAGACGCGGGTTCGTGCCCCGGTCCGGGAAGATTCCACATGCCGCGGAGCGGCTGGGCCCGTGAGCCATGGCCGCTGAGCCTGCGCGTCCGGAGCCTGTGCTCCGCAACGGGAGAGGCCACAGCAGTGAGACGCCCGCGTACCGCAAAAAAAAAAAAAAAAAAAAACCTTCAGTACCTCCTCACTGTTACCCCATGAAGCCTAATCCCCACCACAGCTTCGGAGGCCTCCGGCGCCCCCGCCGTCTCCAGGCTCGGCGCTGGCCACTCTCCCTCGGTAGCCGCTATGCCACGCACATGGCTCTTGCCGTGGTCATTCCTGTGGCTTAGAACCTACTAGAAAATCCTACACATTACCCGTGTCCAGTTCAAGTGACATCCATCTCTTCCAGGTAATTTCCCCTGATTTTCTTAATAGAAAACCATTTCCCCCCAGTTCACACTCTACCTTGCATTACAGTTATCTGTGTACGTGTGTGTGTCCTACAGCCACTACTGTTTTATAATCTCCTTAAGGACAGTGCCTTTTCTTCCCTTTTTCTGTGTAGCCCCAAAGTGCCTGGGATAATGCCTTTGAGATATAGAAAATATTCAAGAAATACTTGCCAAAGAAATTACTGATGGCTTCTAATACTAATTTCTTTTATTATCTGTAACCTGTCAATTCGTTAGTAACACATATAAAGCTATCCTTGAAAAATTCATCTCCTATTAAAAAGAAACCTTTAAAATGTGAACACGTGATTCAAGAAAATGAAGGCCTAAACTGTATGTTTTATAAGTCTGGCTTTACTATGTCCAGTGTTTTAAAAACTCGAGGTGCACTGGTATCCGTGCCATTTAAGCACATTTACTTGGAGATACTTTGAACTTTTGGCGGCAGTGAGCAGAGCTGAGGTGCGGCGTGTGTCAGCTCCCAGCAGCTTCCCCATCGGTAAGCTTCCCCTTCTCCTGTGCGCTTGTCAGGGGGCGAAAACTACTCGGTATCAGGACATTCCCCAGTTCCTGACACCTTGTATATTTTGGCATCAAAGAGCACGATTCCGCGCTGCTCTGATGGAATGACTGCTAGCATCCTCACTGGGGTACGAAGGCCCCTCAGCCAGGTCGTGTCCCTGTGGCCTGCGCAGCTCTTGCCGTCTCTCACACACAGCAAAGGGCACGCAACTCCGCTCGCTTCGTGGCTCCAGCAAGTCGCCTTGGAATCACACTGGGCGACTCACTCACAGGTTCTCTCTCCCTCCGCCTCTCCCCTGACCCCCCACTCCCATGTCTGAACCCAAAGCAGATCCCGTCAGCTCTGTCTGCAGACCATCAGACCATAACCCAGCCGGACCCGTGTACCACCTTCAGTGCTACTGGCCGAGCCCAGCATCTCTCAACTCTGGTCTAAATCACTGCAATAGCTTTTGAACTAGTCTCCCCACTTCCACCTTCACCCTCGCAGGCGGGCGTGGCCCGAGAGCCCTCTGCTCCAAACACGCCAGGCTTCCTCTACTTATGGGGGGGTCAAAGCCAAGCCCTTGCAGTGGCCTCCACAGCCCTACGGGGCCCGGTCCGTCCCTAGAGGCCTCGTCCCTGACCTCAGCCCCTCGTCCTCCCCTCCTCCGTCTTTCCCAGCCACACTGGCCTCCTTGCAGTCCCTCCAGGAAGCCAGGTGCACTCCTGCCTCTTCACTCCTGCCTCTTCAGAGCCCTCTTCCAGTTTATCTCTGGGTTCAGAGCCAGGCTGCCACGGGCCCAGTCTGCTGAAATCTGACCCTCAGGTAAATGACGGTACTCATGCAAAGTGAGCACCTTAGGGCCACGATCCTGGTAAAATTAGTAGAGCAGCACCTGGAATGCCATGGTATGCTCTATGAAGTCTTCCCATTTAAAGATCAAGAAGAGGTGGGAAAAAAATAAAATCAGAGGATTCTTAAATTACCCTTTCCCAGGGTCTTGATCGCAGGATAGAGGTTGGTCTTAAAGAGCTCAAGGGGCAGCTGACAGTTGTGATGATTAATAGCAATTCGCTTTTACTACCTGATTAAAATATTTACACTTTTCCAGAAGAACAAATATCTGAGGCTGCCTCTGGAATATAAGTCAACTCAAAATGTGTAAACATTATATTGACATATATTTCAAAAATGTGTAATTCTAAAGAAAGTTCTTCATTTGAAATATCAATCTGGGAAAATATGTCATCATCTATGGGACACATAAAAAACTGTAAAATCTAGAAATGACCATTAGACAACATAAGAAAGATCTGAAACCTAGTCTTACCTTAGGAAAAACTCAAGGTTACAGCCCCAATACTCCTAATCAGTATAATATTTGATAATATTATAACACTTTTCTCACAGTGTATGTTTAATAACTATGGAAGGGATATTCCATACAATCCCTTCCACAAAAGCCAAGGGAAAAGTCAGAAAACTCCCTGAGACATACAGCAAGACACTTAGATTGCTCATTTGAATGGTTTATCAACTGGAGAGTAATTCTAAGTCCACCACCTCTTTGAGATTAAATATAACGGTGGCATCAGTGGATTTCAAACACGGATCTCGACTGTCTATAACACATCCAGGTGGGCATCTTACCTTTTCCAGCGTCATCTCTGTCTCAGCGGCATGAGTCTTTTTCAGCTCTATTTTCATCTTTTCTGACTCAGCCTTCAGTTTGTTGACGGCAGCCTCGTGGTCCCGAGCAGTCCTCTGCTTCTCCTCTTCACGAAGAAGACCGAGCTCCACCAGCTGCTGCTTCCGCTGGGAGTTCACGCTGATCAGCTCTTCTCTCAACTTGTGGACTTGTGCCTCCATGTCAGCAATAACCTTGTTTTTAAAAATGGGAAAATGGTCAGAGGATATGACTAGGAGAGCCGTAAAAGAAGAACTGCAAAAGGCTACCAAACAAAGGAAGTTCACTGCTTCCTTCCTCCTGCTTCCCTCCTTCTCCAATCCCATGCCACCCCTTCTAGCTCAGACAGAGATCCTACCTGAAATCGTTTACCACAGACATCACATTTAGTTTTCCTTGTTTCAAACACCTATGTAAATGGAATATTACATGTACTCTTCTGCAACTTGCTTCTTCAAATAGGCAACATTGTGTTTCTAAGATTCGTCTAGTACTTGCTACTGTATTTTTTGTTTTTATTTCATCGATTTCTGCTCTTATGTTTGTTATGTCCCTCATTCTACATTCTTGGGTTTTTTATTCTTCTAACTTCTTATCTGGATATTTAACTCATTTATTTTTATCCTTTCTTCTTTCCTGATTTATATAAACTTAAGACTATAAATACCGCTCTACCATTGCTTAAGTTTAATCTCTTAGGTTTAGATACACGACATTTTCATTACCATTTAATTCAAAACATTTTGAACTTCCATTTTTATTTTTTTCTTTGACTTATGGTCTACTTAGAAGTATGTTTCTTAATTCCCAAACCTATGGGGTATACTAGTTTCCTAGAGCCGTCCCAACAAAGTACGAAAAGCTGGGTGGCTTAAGACGACGTTTATTCTCTCAGAGTTCTAGAGGCTGCAAGTCTGAAAGCAAGGTGCTGGCAGGGCAGGCTCCTTCTGGAGGCTCTGAGGCAGAGTCTCCCCCAGCTTTCGGTGGCTGCGTGCCATCCTTGCCTTCTCGATGTGTCGCTCCAGCCTCTGCCCCCATCTCCTCGTGGCTGTGCTTGTGTGTCTGTATCTCTGTGTCCAAATTTCCCTCTTCTTATAAGGACAATGGTCACCTTGGACTTAGGGCTCCTCCTAATCGAGCATGACCTCATTTAACTTGATTACATCTGCAAAGACCCTATTTCCAAACAGGGTCACACTCCCAGCTTCTGGGTGGATATGAAATTTTAGGGGGACAACAACCAATTTAGGATGTGAAGTTTAATGACTGTCTTTTTGTTATTCACTTCTAAGTGCATTGTGGCCAGAGAATGTACTCTATACTACGTTACTTCTTTGAAAATTTTTGAGATTGCCTGATGGCCAGAAAATTTTTGAGATTGCTTGATGGCCAGTTGTACAATTTTTTTTTTGCAGTACGCGGGCCTCTCACTGTTGTGGCCTATCCCGTTGCGGAGCACAGGCTCCGGACGCGCAGGCTCAGCGGCCATGGCTCACGGGCCCAGCCGCTCCGCGGCATGTGGGATCTTCCTGGACCGGGGCACGAACCCGTGTCCCCTGCATCGGCAGGTGGACTCTCAACCACTGCACCACCAGGGAAGCCCGTGTGGTATATTTTTATCCACGCTTTTAAACCTTTTTGTACCCTCAAGTTTTAGCTATATATCTTATAAATAGCATATATTTTGGAAACTTCTTTTAAAAATCTCATCAAAGTTTGTCTTTTAAAGGGGGCATTTACACAGAAATCTCTTGCATTACTATACACTAATGATGAAAAATCTGAAAGAGAAATTAAGGAAACACTCTCATTTACCATTGCAACAAAAAGAATAAAATACCTAGGAATAAACCTATGTAAGGAGACAAAAGACCTGTATGCAGAAAACTATAAGACACTGATGAAAGAAATTAAAGATGATACAAATAGATGGAGAGATATATCATGTTCTTGGATTGGAAGAATCAACATTGTGAAAATGACTATACTGTCCAAAGCAATCTACAGATTCAGTGCAACCCCTATCAAACTACCAATGGCATTTTTCACAGAATTAGAACAAAAAATTTCACAATTCCTATGGAAACACAAAAGATTCCAAATAGCCAAAGCAATCTTGAGAAAGAAAAATGGAGCTGGAGGATCAGACTCCCTGACTTCAGACTATACTACAAAGCTACAGTAATCAAGACAGTATGGTACTGGCACAAAAACAGAAATACAGATCAATGGAACAGGATAGAAAGCCCAGAGATAAACCCACGCACATATGGTCACTTTATCTTTGATAAAGGAGGCAAGAATATACAATGGAGAAAAGACTTCAATAAGTGGTGCTGAGAGAACTGGACAGCTACATGTAAAAGAATGAAATTAGAACACTCCTTAACACCATACACAAAAATAAACTCCAAATGGATTAAAGACCTAAATGTAAGGCCAGACACTATAAAACTCTTAGAGGCAGAACACTCTATGACATAAATCACAGCAAGATCCTTTTTGACTCACCTCCTGGAGAAACGGAAATAAAAACAAAAATAAACAAGTGGGACTTAATGCAACGTAAAAGGTTTTGCACAGCAGAGGAAACCATAAACAAGACGAAAAGACAACCCTCAAAATGGGAGAAAATATTTGTAAACGAAGCAACTGACAAAGGATTAATCTCCAAAATTTACAAGCAGCTCATGCAGCTCAATATCAAAAAAACAAACAACCCAATCCCCAAATGGGCAGAAGACCTAAATAGACGTTTCTCCAAAGAAGATACACAGACTGCCAACAAACACATAAAAGGACGCTCAACATCACTAATCATTAGAGAAATGCAAATCAAAACTACAATGAGGTATCACCTCACACCAGTCAGAATGGCCATCATGAAAAAAATCTGCAGAGAATAAATGCTGGAGAGGGTGTGGAGTAAAGGGAACCCTCCTGCACTGTGATACAGCCACTATGGAGAACAGTATAGAGGCTCCTTAAAAACTAAAAGTAGAGCTACCATCCGACCTAGCAATCCCACTACTGGGCATATACCCTGAGAAAACCATAATTCAAAAAGAGTCATGTACCACAATGTTCATTGCAGCTCTATTTACAATAGCCAGGACATGGAAGCAACCTAGGTGTCCAGCAACAGATGAATGGATAAAGATGTGGCACATATATACAATGGAATATTACCCAGCCATAAAAAGAAACGAAATTGAGTTATCTGTAGTGAGGCGGATGGACCTAGGGTCTGTCATAGAGAGTGAAGTAAGTCAGAAAGAGAAAAAAAAATACCACATGCTAACACATATATATGGAAGCTAAAAAAAAAAAGGTTCTGAAGAACCTAGGGGAAGGACAGGAATAAAGACGCAGACGTAGAGAATGGATGTGAGGACACAGCGAGGGAAAGGTAAGCTGGGACAAAGTGAGAGAGCAGCATTGACATATATACACTACCAAGTGTAAAATAGTTAGCTAGTGGGAAGCAGCCGCATAGCACAGGGAGATCAGCTCGGTGCTTTGTGTCCACCTAGAGGGGTGGGATAGGGAGGGTGGGAGGGAGATGCAAGAGGGAGGAGATATGGGGATATATGTATACACATAGCTGATTCACTTTGTGATACAGCAGAAACTAACACACCATTGTAAAGCAATTATACTCCAATTAAGATGTTAAAAAAATAAATAAATGGGGCATTTATTCCAATGTAGTCCATTAGTTTGTACATGCTAACATATTTGCCTTTATTTTGTCTCTTATTTTGTGCTGCTTGCCCTATGCTCTGTATGTTTGGCTTTTCTCCCCCCTTTTCCTTCTTTTATTCTGAATGAATAAATGGTTTCCTCCTTCAGCTCTCTTCTCCTCTCTGGTCTGGAAGCGACACACTAGATTTTCTTTCGTGCTCACAGTAAGAGGCCTCAACACCCATGTTTCACTTATCAAATTTTAAAGTTAATTATTTTTTATATGCTCTTAAACAACGAAAGAAACTTAGGACATTTTAAGTCCTGTAGCAGTCTCCCATATTTATATGCTAGAGTTGTTATTTTCAGTTTATTTCGTTTTCATCAACTCAAAATTGCTAATTATTCAGTAGCTGCTTAGATATATCCATATATGTCCCCCTGTCTTGTCTCCTCATTCCTTCTTGCAACTCTGACCTTCCATACAAGCATTTTCCTGTAGCCCCAAGCGCATCCTTTAAGTTCTTTAAAGAAGTTTAGTGGCAAGCACTCTCAGTTTTCACTAATCTGAAAATATTTTTAGGGGTGTTGTTGAAAAGTCAGCTGCTATTCATTGGAAGGTAATTTTTTTTTTGTCTCTCTGGCTGCTTTTAAGATCTTCTCTTTGTGTTTTGTATTCTTCAATTTTTTAATTTCTCTAAGCGTAGATATGTTTTTATTTATTCTGATTGGGACATGCTCCTCCTCTGGATCTGTTTTTTATAACGACTGCAAGACTCTCAGGCGTAACCTATTAATTTAATGTCTCTGTTCCATTCTATCTCCACTCTTTATGAACTCACATGATGTACATGGATCTTCCCATTCTTTCATTTCATCTAAGCTCTCTTTCATATTTTTCATCTTGTCCTCTCGCCTACGTTCTAGACATTTTCTGTGTGTAATCTGCTCTCAAATCCATTCAGATTCTGAATTTCAGTTGTTTTATTTTTAGGAGTTTATTCTTTTACAAATATGCATGGTAATTTTTAAACGCCCTTGCCATTTTAGTGTTTTCAATTCCTTTAAAATCTGTAAGTTTACACCATATACTAACTATGACTATTTTCTATTCTGTGGCTGATAATTCCAGCATCTCAAGCCTTTGCAGGTCTCATTCTGCTGTTCAAAAACTTTGAAGACCCTGGTTCATGGTACTTTGTTTTTTCTCCTACCGTTTTGCATTGTTGTTCTTTTTAAGTGCAAGTTCGTATCTGTTGGAATTGAAAGAGGTTCTCTGGCAATCATGTGACTCTGACAGGGCCCTGGAGATGTCAGCATGTCTGGACGACTTTAGAGTGAGTTCTCAGACTCGTTTTCCAGGACACGGTGACAGTGCGCATTCAGGCGTCACACGTCCACGAGCGCTGGCTTACGGTTATGAATGCTCAGGGGCGCCCCGCTCACCGTCAAGGTTGTCTCTAGTTCACTTGCACGTGGTGGGTGTGGCCCTTGGTGTCCCGGCTGTATGCACAGTAGTAGCCTAGATCCTCTACCTTAAGCTAACCCTGGACTTTGTTTTTCCCCTGTGCCCAATAAGAGGCCCCGAACTGAAGTTCAAGTTCACTCAGTTTTAGAAAAGGTCCTCAAGGTGAGAGCTGCCTCAGTGCTCTGCTTACACCTCTGGGTTTCTGTTTTCATTTAGATGTTGATATCTGAGTATCCTACCTAACTTAACAGCTTGTGAATACACTCAAAAAGATGTTCTTTAAAAAAAAAAATTGTATCTAGCCTTTTTAGTTGTTTTCAGAGGGAAAGTAGATCAGGGAACCTAGCATGCCATGCTACCAGATGAACAGTTAGTTCAGGCTAAGGGGACTTGCTGTTGTTGTTATTATTATTATTATTGTCTCTGCATTAGCTAAGAATGCAGCATTTTCTGAAACACAGTGATAACTGTTTTAGGTACTATGGACTTCAACAAGCACTGTATAAACCAACAATTCCTTGACCGGGAACTAGAAGACCCGAAAGTGACAGTAAGGACAAAAGTTACATCGGGATGACGGGAACAGGATACAAAGGCAAATACTGAGAAGTTGCTTTAAAAATCAAAATACCTACAATATGAGATTACCCCATTTTCCATAAACATCCCGCACTCACTTATTTTGAACGCTAACAATTTTACAATTTCTGTGAGCTAAGTAATAACTGCTAGCCTTACTCAAAGCTAAATAGCACTCTGAGTACTGACTGCACCTGGCACCTGATGCCGATTACTTCACTGAAGGTGATAGATGCTAAATAAGCCAATATGATGGATACTGTTAAAATCCAAAGTTTCCTTCACCTTGGACTGGGGTTGGTTCATACTATTTCAGCTACTGGCCCTGCCCCCTCTCGACACTAGATCAGAAGAGACAGGAATGACAGATGGCTGGTCAAACGCATTTACGCTGGAGAAGAAGAAATGGCTGAATGACAACAAAGCTGAGACTGGGAGCTGGAGGTGGCAGGTGCTCCATTTCTATCCTTAAAAAGCTGATTTGAAATAGATGATCCCTGGGAAGAGTGTAAGAGGACTTTATATAAAAGGCTTTTTAAGCGCATTTGCTCCCCTGTTTCATGGATGTATTGATACCTGGATATTGGTACACAGCTCTAAACCAGCTACCCTGAAAACAAAGTCTCTTGCTTTCTACTCCTTGTTTTAAGACTCCTCCCCTTTGAACACAATATTTGGGCATAATAAGAGAAGAGACGGTCAATTTAATCACGTTCTGAAACAGAAGAGAAATCTTCTAAGAGCAGATAGGCTTAGGTAGTGACAACAGTTATGTTTTTAGGGGACAAAAAATAATCTTTTAAAAAACACTCAGTGATATCGATACGGCAGAATAGGATGGGCTGCTGACTCTGTTTCCCAGAATCAACCATGGAGAAACCACAGGAGGCATGAATCTGAGATATTAATGATACCAACCACCACAACAATAAAAACAACAGAAAAACAAACTCCAAGGAGCTCCTGGGGAGGACAAAGGCTGTCCTGAACTGCAGACCACGCGTCTGTGGAGGGGAAGGGGTTGCAGTCCGGGAGGAAAACCCGGAACCCGTAAGCTGAAAGAAGCGGGATGGGAAGCAAGCTTTGCTCTCTGCTCCCGCCTCCCCCTGCTCAGCCCTGGGACAATCTCATCTGTCCCACTGCCGTGTTGGAAACAAGAACCCAACATGGTGTTGCGCTGAGTCTTGTCAAGGCAAGCAGATGCCTTGCTGGGGCGAGAGGAGCTGGAGAAAGCAGGTGCTCACTCGTGGAGCTTCTTGGGCACTCACGCTCTGCACTGTCCCCTCCAGCTTCCAGAACTAATGACATTCGACCTTAGAAAACTGCGTCCTCCTACTGCCATCTTGTCCAGGAGGTTAAGGTGAGCCCCTGGGCAGCAGATTTTCCCAGTGGAGGAGTTGTGAGTGGGGAGGTGCAGCAATGAGGTGCTCTGGCTGAGGGTCCTTTACCTCTTTCTCCTCCTTCTAGGAGCTCATCCAGCATGTCGGGAGCTGAAGCCTGGCCTTTTGCTCTTTCAGGAGAAGTGACCGTCTGATAGTCCCTGGGGAATACAAGCTCACGGCCAAATTCAGGATCCCTGAGGAGCAAAGCTACTATCGAGAAGCAACAACAACGAATGGCATATGTTATCTGCAGCAGTATAACTGCAACAGGTGGATAAGTATTTTTTAAAAGCAAAATAAATATATATATATATATGTGAGTATATATGCATAAAAATATACTGAAAAGGGTAAGCAAAGAAATTAGAGACACGAAGCAGAAATAAGAAGTCAGAAAAGAATGAAGAAGTGGAAATGATGGGAGAAAGAAAAGGTCAGCTACGGACAGAGAAGAGAACTGTATACTGTACATACGATCAGATGGAAGAACTCTCCCAGAGGCACCAGGAAAAGGTCATGACACAGGAACTATGAGAGAGAAGTTGAGATCTGTGGAGGACAGAGGAAGTGACGGCATGGGGGTAACAGAGTACTACGCTCTGAATGCCAGTGTCCCCACAGAATTCACAAGCTGAGAATCTAATGCCCAGGCTGATGGTTCTAGGAGGTGAGGCCCCTAGGAGGTGATTAATGCACTTATGAAACGGGACTAGGGCCTTTATAAAAGAGACCCCCGAGAGCTCCCTTGCCCTCCACCGTGAGCACACAGTGAGAAGGCACTGCTGCAAACCAGGAGGATGTCCCTCAGAACGCGACCACGCTGCTGCTTTGACCTCGACTTCCAGCACCCAGAGCTGTGACAAATGTCTGTTTTGTATAAGCCACCCAGTGTGCGGTGTTTTGTTGTAGCATCCCGGACAAACTACGTCATGGGGTCTGAGAAAAAGAGACGCGGAAAGACTTTATCCAAGTTCAATCTGATTTGAAAACCTTTGCTTTTTATCACATACCACACTGTGTCAAAGTAGTAAGAATTTCCCATGAAGAAGGATATTCATAAGCGGTATAGTATGTATTTTATTCATTTATTCTTACTGTGCACTTCTAATCCTTAACCTTCACTATGATTAATACAAAGTTAACATCCAAAAGCCACAAGGTTATTAAATCTTTACAAAAAATAAAAAGAACAAAAAAAGTTAGTTTTCCACAGGCACTGACACCACTGCAAACTGAATTTCAATGTTTGTCAATGTACATAAAAATATTTTTAATGGTATAATCACTGAGTAGATACTGTTCTACCTTTCCCCACATCTAATTTTTTATCTTTAGTCTCATCTATGATGTATTTGTTATTTTTAGTGGCTGTTGGGTATTTCATCATTACAGTGTACCATAATTTACTTAATCACATTATTCTTGAATATCTGCCTTATTTCCAATTATTATTACATAGGTGACATCAGTGAATGAATTACAATATTTTGCTTTTAGGTTATAAAAGCCTACAATATTAGGCTTTTAGGCTCACAGCAGTCCTCCAAAATTATTTGGAGAAACTCTAAGAAGAACTTTTTAACTTTTTTTCCAAATTGCTCTGCAAAAACACTGAACCCACTTCCAATGTGAACAACACGTGTATGTGTACTTGTTCCTCCACACCCTTCCAGGGCTGCACTTCACCATTCTGTGTATTTTTATCAGTTGACTAGGTATGCAATGGTAACTTAGAGGAAGACATTTTAAATTGCTGGCAACACTGATATGAACTGGCTTCAATCCAATGGTGATTTTCAAGTAGAAAAATTATGCTGAAAAATGTATCAACTAATTATGGAAAAATAAACATTAAATGAAAAAACCTGATGCCAAAGGCTTCCCTTAGGTATTTAATATTTCAGTCATTAGCATGCGCTGATAGCTAGAGTGATGAGACTGCCAAGATGGATTTGGGATAGATGTGTCATTTCTTTAATATTATAAATAGTAAAGCTATAAAACTGCATCTACGTGACTGATATGAAAGAGCAGATTTATTCCCAAAATTCAAAATCTAATAAAGCTTGTGTCTCTAAGAGACAAACCGTCAGGACAACTTTTAGTCAAGCTGACTCTCAATTAGCAGTTTAAAAACATATAGACCAGAAAACGTGGAAGCAAGCCAAAAGTCCATTGACGGATAAGTGGACAAGCAAAACGTGGGATATTATTCAACCTTAAAAAGGAAGGAAATCCTGCAATATGCTACCATGTATATGAATCTTGAAGACATTATGCTAAGTAAAATAAGCAAGTCACCAAAAGACAAATGCTGTATGATTCTCCTTGTATGAGGTACTTAGTCAAAATCATACAGATAGAAAGTATACGGTGATTGTCAGGGGCTGGGGGGGTGGGAAGAAAAGAGAGTTATTGTTTAATGGGTACAGAGTTTCAGTTTTTGTTTTGGTTTGTTTTGTTTTTTTGTGGTACGCGGGCCTCTCACTGTTGGGGCCTCTCCCATCGTTGCGGAGCACAGGCTCCGGACGCGCAGGCTCAGCGGCCATGGCTCACGGGCCCAGCCGCTCCGCGGCACGTGGGATCCTCCCGGACCGGGGAACGAACCCGTGTCCCCTGCATCGGCAGGCGGACTCTCAACCACTGCGCCACCAGGGAAGCCCTGAGTTTCAGTTTTATAAGATGAAAAGAGTTACGTGATGGATGGTGGTGGTGGTTGCACAACAAGGTGCACGTGTTTAGTATCACTGACCTGTACACTTGAAAATGGTTAAGATGGCAAATTTTACATTATGTGTATTTTAACACGATAAAAAAATTTATTACAAAACCCCCCCAACAATATAAACCAGTTTCCTTAGAGAGTTAATGATTCTTTAAGCCACCCTGAATCTGACAAGTCCCAGCAAAAGAAGAGGTTGAAACGTCTTATAAAGGATTATGGATGCCAGGATTATCATCCCAAACAAAAACTTTAAATGCACTTTATGAAAGCAAAATGTACTTAAGTTGAGGACGTGTTCATGGTTAAGAAATAATCATTTAGAGTATTTTCAAAATTGAAAAATTATTCTACAGGCACTTTTGGAATAAAGACACATTAACAACTTATTGATATATTAAGTCACCTTTGTACATTCATAGAAAGTTTATGGGTAATCATCACCACAAGCTGAAATATTTTGTTTGTGCCTCTCTTTCATTTACAGTTACGTATAATTCACTATTTATTAAGATCTATGATGTGGAAGCCACTGTGATAAATGACTTCCAAAAAAAATCTTCCCTAAAATACTTTAGACTATAATACATAAGCTACACATACATGTACACACACACACACACACACACACACACACACACACACAAGGCATGAAGACAAAGGGCCATAAGAGGTCAAAAGAGGGAGGAGTTACTTTGAGCTTGGAAGGATTCTGGAAGACTGAATAAAACTGAATGCATCTGAGATGGACCTTAAGAGAGAAATTAGCACCATCTGGGGACAGGGATAGATACAGGACATTTCAGGCAGAAAGAATGAGCCACATGTAAGAAGAAAAACAGAGCATTAAAGAGGAAGAAGGGAAACCCAGAAAAAGAGAAACTTGGTGAGGTTATTGAAGGATTTCAAACGTTAAGCTACATGGGTTGGATTTCAGGAACTGAAGAAGCAGCGACGAGATTTAACTTGGCTGCTGGAGAGGGAAGGGGGGCCAGGGAGCCAAGCGATGTCACTGCATTTGTACCAGGAAAGATGAACCCGGAGGCAGTTTACACAATGATTCGGCACACTCAGGCAAGAAGGCCAGCAGTGGGGAAAAAGTGGAACAGACGGGAATGCAGTCTTAGAGGCAGAATTCAGAGAACTAAGCAGCTAAGCGCATGTTGAAGGCAAGGAGGAGTGAGGCATGCTGGTGACTGAGCATGTTTGTTTCAAGTAGTTTGCCAGACTAGATACACCCTCATGAGATGAAGCATCTAGATCCTGTATAAAACTCAATGCTTCCTTCTTTGCTCACTGGAAGTAAGAGAAACATTCAAAGGGAAAAACAAAACAACAAAAACCACATACATGTAAAACTGCACGTGCCAGAAACAGGGTAATAAGCAGTAAGCACAATCAAAGGCCAGGTATCTTGGAGGGAAAATGTCCTCGTCTACTTTGCTGCTTCAAGGGAGAGCGATGTGTGAGCTGAACATGACACCACCGACCAAGGTAGGGAGCCTGGAGCAGGATAGAAGTGGCTTCAGGTCTGTAGTGCTATCAGCTTCCACCTGAAGCTAAAACAAGTTCCCTCTGGGGAAAAGCTTCTTCATTTTAATGTCTCCAAGTTTCCACAAATTAAGATAAACCAAATATGAGCTCCTAATAAAAAATTACTAAGTCCCTCCAAAAAACACCATTGGTAAGAGTCAGCAGAAACATTCCCACAAGCAAGTCCGTCAGGTATGGGAATTATCAGAAAAATAATATAAAATAAACATGTGTTAAGTGTTTAAAGAAACAAAGGACGGAGTCACAAAATGAGTAAACCAGAAGAGATTAAACAAAACTTCCAAGCTTTGAGAAAGAACCAAATAAAAATTTTGTATAAAAGATAGAATGGATGAGTGAAGGCAGCTTGAACAGAGCAGAAGTGAGAAGCAGTGAAACAGGAGACCTTAATAAACTACCCACAATACAGCACAATAATATCAGAAAAACAACAGTGAGATGTTTAAAGCTACAGAATAGAAAGTAAGGTCTGATGTATGCCTAGAGTTCCAGAAGGAGAGGGGAGAGAAGGGAAGACAGGGCAGACAGGAGAAGATGATGACCGAGAACTTTCCAGAACTGAGGAAAAGCAAGACTCCACAGAAACAGTGAGCAGGATAAATATCAAGCAAGACGGAAAAATAGAAAATAAAAAAAGAACAGGAAAGAAGGAAAGAAAAGAAATCCACACTTAGATACTGGGTAACGAAATGGCAGAACATGAAAGACAAAGTGAAAAACTTAAAAGCAGACAAAGTGGGTAAAAAACAGATTACACTCAGTAAGTGACATCCCAGTAGCAATAGCGCACCAAGTCCCAGATTTTGGTTTCTCATACCATCCTCCAGTGAAAGGAACCAGTGGTCCTTGGGCAAATGGGCAGAAAATACCTGAGCTGAGCCTGGAACACCCTGCTGTCCTAGAAGTGCACACTGACGGAGCCCAAAGCCCAAAGCCGGAACAATGTGAGAAACTAGCATCGGATTCTATCCCAAGGTGAAATAAATATCTATGAGTACATACTGATATAATGATTTCATTAATAATAAGGGAGAAGAGACATATCTTCCTTGCAAAAGAATTCCACATTACTATAGAAGGGCATTTTACAAATTCTGATCATCAGAAGATCATCAAAAATGAGGGAAATCTGACAATCACAGTGAAGAGGAGACTAGGCAGATATGATAGCTAAAATTAATTTGATGTTCTGGGTGGAATCTTGGAACAGACAAAACGCATTAGGTAAAAGCTAAGGAAATCTGAATAAGGTATGGATTTTAGTTAATGATGCTGCAAAGTTGTAAGCAGCATACCGTCCTAATGTAAGATGTTAATGAGGGGAAACTGGGTGTGGGATAAACGGGAGTTCTCTATACCTTATCCTCTCATTTTCTCCATAAATATAAAACTGTTTTTAAAGTAGTCTATTTTAAAAACTGGGGCAAAAAGAAGCATAGAAGAAAGTGGGAAAGATGAAAAAAGTAAGATGGTATATCAAAAATCACAATACATGTAAATGGACCATAATTAAAAGAGTGTAATAGTTTAAATTTTTTAACATAAAATTCATCTATGTTTTTTATGAGAACAATGAAGACATGAAATTGAAACCAAAGGGATGAAAAAAGTTATACCAGTAAATTATTAATGAAAGGTAGTCTCAAAATAGAATATCACTAAATTATTTTTTAATGTCATTCACCAGAGAGACACATCTAAGTTTGTACACATGTGATAAAACAACCTTAAAATATATATAACAAATTTAACAGAACTACAGGGGAAAATGGTCAAATCCACCATTCCAGTAAAAGAGTTCATCATACACACACACAAACACATGCCAAATTCAGGTGTCAACATGTTGCAAGAAATTGGTGGTATCAAAGATATTCTTTAACAAGATTGCAACTAAATTAAGAACCATGACAAAAATAGCAACAACAAAACCAAAATAATATCCCATATACTTCGAAATTTAAAATATACACCTTAAATAACTCATGCTTCAAAATGAAGTTAAGATAAAAATTAAATGTACTTAGAAATAATCTCTGGAAGAAGACACACACACTTTTTACATTTGTGCTGTTTTAATTGGGAATGAGGGGGTTAGTGCTGACAGGGGCGCATGGGAGATATTTCACTCTATTTTTATGACTTTTAAATTCTGATTGGTGTTAACACATTTCCTAATCAAATAAATTCATAACATTTAAATTCTGAGAAATGATTGATAATGAAAATATGCCTTATCAAATCCTGAAGGATGAAACTAAAGTGAAGGAAATAGGTGGCCTTAACGTGCTACTTATTTTTAAAAGGCGAATTATTAGTGAAATAGGCAGCCAATTTAAGGAATTAGCAAGATAGAACTATTTCCGGTAAGACTGATGAAGGAAACAGGAAAGAAGGCACAAATAAACAAATATGAGAGATAAAAATAAAGTATGGCAATATTATCTAGAAAAAAGAGATAATAGCTAATATTAAAATTTAAGAACAACATAGTACGGGATCCATCACAGATTAAAAAGATAATAAGGTGATACCATAACAATATTATGCCAATAACTGGAGATCCTAGGTGAAACAGATTCCTAGGAAAATAAAGAATGAAGAAACAATCAACTAAAACAATCCAATTAAAAAAATTGAAAGAACAGTTAAGAATCTCTCACACTAAGAAAACACTAAGCTCAGATAATTTTGTAGGTGAGTTCTAGAAAAATAACCCAGGAGATAGATCATTCTAATCTTTTACAAACTTTTCCAGAGAATAGAAAATGAGAAATATACACTGAAACTATTTCAGAAGTCATAATATTGATACCAAAGGATGACAGGAATAGGAAGAGAAATAAAAATTATAGGCCAACTCAGTCATGAACCAGACATAAAAATCTCAAATAAATTATTAGCAAATCAAGCCCAGTAATGCATAAAAATAAAATATGTAAACAGCAAGTTGCAGAGAATGCAAGGGCAGTATAACATTTATAAAATTCTATAAATGCCAATAAATATCAGATTTAGATGAAAAGGAAAAATTCCTAAACTATAAAATTTTTCCAAAACTGACTAGAAAAAACTGCAAAATGTGAATCATGCTATAACCACTAAAAAAATTTAAATAGTAGTCAAAAATCTTTCCAGAAATAAAATATCAAGCCCAGATGGCTTTATTGGCCAGTTCCACCGAATATTCAAGAAACAAATACCTCACTCGTACACTAATTCTTTCAGAGAATAGAAAAAGGAGGTTTATTCAGCAGCTCAAATTATGAGACTAGCACAACATCAATGAAAAACACGTCCAAAAAAGAAAAATCAAAAAAATAAAAAAAAAATAAAAATCTCAGGTCAATCTGTCTCAACAATTATTAGCAAATTGAATCCAACGACATTACATCATGAAAAAATTGGATGGTACATAGTGTTGGTTTAATGTTAGACAATAACCTATAACATGATTTATTCCATTTATGTATTAAAAGAAAAAGCCTTATGATTTTCTCAATACACAGAAAAACATTTGATAAAATTCCACCATAGAAACTCTTAGTAACATAGGAATAGAAGAGACCATTCTTAACCAGATAAAAGTATTTACCAAAAACTCAGCAAATTTTATTCATTCTTTATTGTGAAGTTTCAAAATAGCTCTTTTAAAACCAGGAAGAAGCAAAGAATGCCTGCTACCACTGCTTGTATTCATAAGTGCAAGACAAGAAAAAAAATATGAAAACAAAACTGTCTTTAATCATGGATGCTGTAATTGTCTATTGAGAAAAAGTAAAATCAACGCACAAGTTACTAGAAATAATAAGAGCGTTTACAAAGGTATCTGAATCAAAGACCAACGTTTAAAACTCATTTGTAATTTTTATACAGCCGAAAAAAATTATAAAACACCGTTTATAGCTACGTATAACAAATATAAGTTTCTCAGATATGTCCACCAAAAGATGTGCAAAACTCTGAAGAAAAAACTATAACCCTTTTTGAAGGACATTAAAGAAGCTCTAAATACCCGACAGGTACATCGCAGTGATGAAAAGTCTCTCCATCGGCTCTCCCCGAAGTGATCTACAGAATCAATGCAAATCCAACCGAAGTTTCAACAAAAGCTTTCCAAAAACTTGGCAAGTGGGATCTAAAATGTACAGGAATGAACACAGTACCATGCTGTTCCTAAAGAAGAACAGGTGCTGTGGCATTCCACCCTGATATCAGGACCTAGAATAATGTTACTGAAATGAACAGCGTCGTGTTATCACAGAGACCGGGGAGCCCAGAAACGAGCTCCCGTGGGGCAGGGCTGGCGTTGCAGCTCAGTAGGCAAGTAATGAACTAGTCTCAAAACTGTGCTGAGATCATAAGTGATTCAAATGGGAAAAAAAGAAATCATATCCTCATCTTACACAATAGACGAAAATAAACCCCCTCCATTCCTAGCTACGTGTCCAAGAGAAACAAAACACATCCCCACAGAAACGTGCACAGAGTGTGCAAAGCAGCGTCATTCATAACAGCCAAAAACTAGAAACAACCAAAATGTCCATCAACGGATGAATGGACAGATGAAGTCTAGTATATACAAACAACAGAATATTATTCAACAATTAAAAGAAACTGAGAACTAAAACACACAACAACATATATGAACCTTGAAAACATACTGAATAAAACTGCCAGTCACAAAAGACCACATGTGGCATGATTCCACCATATGAACTAGCCAGAACAGGTAAATCCAGAGAGAGGATTTATCAATAGATTAGTGGATACCTGGGGCTGGAATGTTTGGGGGAAACGGAGAGTAACTGTTAACGGCTATCAGTGTTTTGAGAGGAGGTGATAAAATGCTCTAAAATTGATGGGCGATGGCTGCACAACTCCGCGAATAGACTAAAACTCACCAAACTGTACACTTTAAATGGGTGAATTGCATGGAATGGAAATTACCTCTCAACAAAGGATCATTTTAAAAATAATGCTTAGTGGATTAGAGACCAAATGTGAAAGACAAAATTTTTTTAAATACGGGAGATGGCTTTTTTTTTTTTTTTTTTTGGCCGCACATTATGCGGGATCTTAGTTCCCTGACCGGGGATCGAACCCAGGCCACGGCAGTGAGAGTGCTGAGTCCTAACCACTGAACCACCAGGGAATTCCCTGGGAGATGGCGTTTCTACTTCAAGGTAAGGAAGGATTTCTCAAACATAACTCAAAGGGCACTAACTTGAAAAGGTTGATAAATTAGATAAAATATAATTAAGAACCTCTATTCATCAAAAGACACCACAAAGCTAATGAAAAGATAAATCAAAACCTGGAAGGGGAGATTCACAATATAGGTAATTAACAAAACAATAGTATCCAGATTTTGTAAAGCACACCAATAAATAAAGATAAACAACCCAACAGAAAAATGAGGAAGCAACATGAACAGGAACTTCGTAAGAGGCAACATTTTAATGGTAAACATATGAAAAAGTATCCTACTTTATCACTCTTCAGAAAATGCAACATCATTTTACAATCACTCTATCTGCAAAAATGTAGAAGTCTGACAGTACCAAATGTTGGCAAGGATGGTGCTCTTACACACTACTGATGTGAGTGTAAAGTTGTAAAACCCCACTGTAAATTAATTTGGCTTTACCTAGAAAAGCTGGACATTTTCATAAGCTATGTCCCAACGTTTTATAGAGAAAACTCTTCATGTGTACTCCAGGGACATGTTCAAGAATATACATCGTAGCTTTTTAAGAACTACATAACTAGAGATGGCTCAGGTTTCCATCACAATTAACTGACTGCTGGTCATACAATGGGATATTATATCCAGCAAAATGAATAAACCAGAGCTACACACGACAATGGGTGAATATTACAAATAGAATGTAAGTGAAAATGCAAATAACAGATTACCTATAATATGTAATCATATTTATAAAATTAAAAAACAAGCAAAAGGAAAGAGTATGCTGCTTAGAGAACATACACGTGATGAAGCTGTACTGAAAACAATGTTAGGAAACTATCAACACACAAGAACAACGGCTGCCTCAGGGACAGGGATGCCAAGAGTATGGAAGGAAAGAAGAATACAGTAGAGGTGAGAGTTTGAATAATAATGTTTTTCTAACTCTTAACACGGGAGGTTGGTCCATGACGTTCATTTTGTTTGTATGCATTAGTACTGAAGTGTTATTTATGACATATATTCTTCGTAAGTATCAAACACAACATAAATAAATTTTAAAAGATGTTGCAAGGGTTTAAGCCCAGGTGGCCAGGAGAATGCTTCTAACAAGGAAAAACTTCTTGTTGTTAAAATAAATTTTAACAACACTTATTTTAATATAGTCTTTCTATTTATTATGAAAATTTTTTAAATCCTACAATTTTTCCTTTTGTTGGGGCTATTTCATAGGGAACCCTCAATTTCAATCATGTCTTCAGATACCACATTGTTTCCTTATTCTTTACTTTTATCATGAAAAAAAGTTAATTTAAAATATCTTTTCTTTAGAACAACATATTAATAGTTCTAGAATATATTTTAATACTTTATGGTTAATATTAAGGCCACTAAACATTATTTTAAGTCATACAAAATTGATCAAAAATAATTTCTCTATTTTCATTATGCTGGACACAATAAATATATCTTTGGATTTAAGCCTACAGATGAAAGAAAACACATTATTTTAACTTATGGTCTTTTAACCTTCTAAGATTATTTTATAAATATCATGTGCAACAGAACGTTCTCTTTTTGTTGCAAACAACTCTCAGAGGAACCTTAGCATAAAAGACAGTTTAACCTTGTAAGAAAACATTGCTTTTGTCTCCCAAAGAAAAAAGTATCAAAAATGATGATAGATGATTAGTGTGTTTCTAACAAATTAAATACAATAATTAAACACCAATCAGCTCTGTTTTGAACCAGCACAACTGGTATGTAATGAACACCATGGTTCAGGCAGTCGTAGGATCAAACAATACGGATTAGGGAGGATTAAAGAGAAACAAAATGGTAGGAAGTCAGGATCAGGAGGTTGGAACGTAGTATGATCTGAAGCAGAGGTGCTCACAGAATGGCAAGCATCTCTAGAGGACTCTCGCGTTGACTTAGGTCTCAGGTCTTCCGAGACGTTCGATCCTCGGGTAGTTCAGAGCTCTCTGGTCAGCTGTGTCAGTCACTGGTTTGTCTGCCCATCTATGAGCCCATCCATCTCAACGGCCATTGCCTCATCACATCCTATTTTAAGGAGCTGGGTTGTCTGTATCTATTCATGATTCTCAGGGTCCGTTTTTGAAGAGCTGTGTTCTCATCTATACACAGGGCTTATCAAGGAAGCAGAATCCTCAGCGGGGCTGCATTTCAAGAGAACAGCCCGTGCCCCTCAGTGCCTACTCACTGGAGGTGCCCTGCCACCATCAAGGGTGAGGACCCTAAGAACCGGCCTTCCATGAACGTCCTTTGCCGGGTCACAGAGGTGAGAATTAGCACAGAGAACAGGATGGAAGTGCTCTTTCGCCTTAGAGTCTATTAATAAGTAGGAGTTCATTATATAACTTAGCTTTATTTATTAATATATTTCCTGCTTTAAATGTGCTTTATGTAAACATTTAAAATTTGTCCTCAGTTAGATGTCTCTAAAACCTCACTGAGCTCGTTGTCAACAGAAAATACTGGAAGATAACTTTCAGTGTTGGCAGCTGCCAGCTTACGATGGAAAAACGTAACCCATGGATGTTTTTAAAAATAATTTTGTGGGGAAACAACCTGATGACTAGTAAGGTTTTTGTTAGCTATAATATATAATCTAAATATATAATATACTTGCTATAAATTTATAGTATTATATATTTTATTATTAAATATTGTATTTTAAAAATTAAAATACAGATAATAGATTCTTTCTGTTATACTCGGTTATTCATCACTCCTTATGTCAGTTATTTTCGAAGCAACTTCAGATCTTATTCTTCTAGAACTTTAATTTTACTCCAAATGTCTCATTTTATTTTTGAATAAAAGGAATACCTTGAATGAAACGTGAATTTGGGGGATCTGATTAAATATATAGAATTGATGTGAAAGTAGATATTCAGACTTCAAGGAAGGATAGCATCTATATTAAAAAGTCAATACAGCA
This sequence comes from Aethalodelphis obliquidens, assembly GCF_003676395.1. Lineage (NCBI taxonomy): Eukaryota > Metazoa > Chordata > Mammalia > Artiodactyla > Delphinidae > Aethalodelphis > Aethalodelphis obliquidens. The sequence continues at coordinate 1,175,120 of NW_020837988.1, read as the reverse complement.
GAAACTAACACAACACTGTAAAGCAATTATACTCCAATAAAGATGTTAAAAAAAAAAAGTCCAGAGTGGGATATATTAGAAAAATGCAGTTGGATCAACAAAAAATAATATTTTAGAAATATCTATATCTATTTTACAGACACTAAACTTATACCAAGCATAAAACTATATCTTACATGAGATCCAATGTTGATTATAATTTAAAACCTGAAATTCATCTAAAGAGTTAAAATAAAAGCCTATTTTACTGTATAATTATATCCTACAACATTCAATGTATCTTTTAACATATTTTGGAAATTAATGATTTCAAATTAAGCCAAGTATTATAAAATTACTTTACATGTGAGTTAATTTTTTTCCTGAGTTTTAGAATAAAAGTTTATATTTTTTAGTGTTTTTATAGGGCTAAAAAGCTTTTAAAGTGTGTTCCCATAAGCCATAGGAAAGACAGGTAGTTGATAAAAGCAGAAAAGAGAAACATTAAGAGATGCAGGGAAAGTCACATAAAAGTCTGGGTAAGAAACCAGGTCTTCAGATTCCTAGGGCAGCATATTTCCTGTTTATAACCTGCTGCATCTAGGCTGCAAACAGAACTTTCTTGACTCATAATGTCTATGTTCTGTCAAATGGAAAACATTTAAAAAATCCCTTCAGTGACTCAGAGATATTTAGAAAGAAGAGTCAGCAGATTTACCTTATGGTTATTCAAAGATTTCTCTAAGATCCAATATGCATGTTTAGGATATTTAAGGTACATCTGTGTTTCTAGACTCTTGTTCTACAGTTATTAGACCCAGTAATTAAAAATATAATCATTTGCCCACCTTGCAGTTCAGGAAAAATATTGCCTCTGCAACTTGTAAAGATGAGAAAGGAGTTTAAACTGCCCCAAATTCCAAATGAATAGCTTAGCTCTGGAAGGAATTCTATACACAAAATTAAAATGTGGTATCGTTGATCACAATGACACTACTAAATTACATGATGAAGGAGAGGACAGAGCCTAACATATAGGAAAGGCAAGAAAAACTTTAACTTGATTAAAACTTTTTAGAACAATTAATACTCAGTTTTGGAACATACTACAAAGGGCTTACGTCAAGAAATAAAATATATTTTTTACCTGCAAAAGAAGAGAGCACTCTAGGTGGAGAATAAAAAAGAAAAAAAGAAATAGGGTGAAAGTACAAAAGAAAAGCACTCATTAATTTACATGCCTATCTGGAGGAAAAAAAACTTCAAAAGGAGAAGCAGAACATATAATGAGACACATGAACTGGCAAATATTATGTCTGCATTTGTTTTTTGTGAATAATGATGATACTACTAAAAATTCATAACTGATATTGAAATTTATAGTTTTATTCTAAAAGAACCACCCAAATCATCTAATTGCAAATAGGTCTTGAGGAAAGTGAGTGAAAACCAACAGCAATTTGCTTTTAGGTTAAGTTACAATTAATAGGGAAAAAAGGAAGTTCTCATTGGCCTATTTTGGAAACTTGCAAATGAAATGTCTACTACCCTTAAAATGACTGTGTATGAGCATTTATTTTATAGATTAAATATATTAATAATGAACAGAAGCACAAAATATAAATATGTATATATTTTCTAGACTCGCATGGAATTATAAAAGTGGGAACAGTCCCCTGGAGAATTGGGACACTACAAAGACACTATCTTCAAACAGCACTCTTAATAATCTCATCTTGAGAATGCAACATAAAGTATTAAAGAGCAAACACGGACGTATTATCCACAACTCACTTTGGTAGAGTATCAGGGCTAACGAACAGGACCACAGGTCGGGAACATGTTATTTGCAGCATCTAGAAACCCTTAAAGCTATTCCTTTGACAGAGTGTTTCCAGGAACAACAGGTAACCTATTTGGCCTTGGAAGAAAAATAAAATTCAGGGTAGGTTCTTCTCCACTAGAAAACTTCTTCTATAAAGAGTGACATTCAAGTAATCGGAAAGCAGATTTTCAGCATTCTCTCCACTTACTATACTTCCCTTTCCCAGGAAAGCAAAGAACCAGTTTTCTCCTGGTTCTCTATTAGCCTCTCTATCCAAACATTCTATATGCATTAGGGTCACAAGAGCCCAAATGTTATACTAGTGCCATTAAGAAAACACTAATTACTGTGCTAATAACCAGGTGCCTTGACTAAAGCAGGATATTCAGAAGTTTTGGCTGCTTAATTAAATATAAGAAAATCTAGAACACTCTGGCTTTAAACAATGAGCCAGCGGAAGGAAGGGCTGCCCGCCTCCGGTGAAAGTCCAAGCTGCCTGCCGGTGTGCCGCTGTCAGAATGGACACGGTGCGTGCTCTCTTATTCTTGTTTCCAACAGCATTTCCTCCCAGGCGTGTGTACTTTTGTGCATTGTGTGCACTACACACAACCAATTCTTTAAATCTACGCCGAAACTAAAGCAGAAAATCACATGATAGGTTTTAAGTCAGTACCATGTCAGCACCAGGATTTCTAGCTTAATATTCCTGTCCTCTCACTCACTGCAGAAAACAGCGTAATTCTTGGTAAATCTACTTCTAGGAATTTTGAAAGAAGCTCAAAGTAAGTACCCTTTTAAAGCCACGAAGGCATCGGTAGTGAGTATCTTCACACAGTAGCACAGTATCCTCCTATGTCAACGTGACCTTAAAAGACAGCTTTGAGGTGGAAGTACAGTTACTGCCAGGTGGGCCTTCCCAAGATCTCTTAGGTGTTAGAATACCTTGTATGAGGTGTAGGGCAGAGGGTCAGAAGAGAAAGGGAGATTACCTCACTATTAATCCATCCCACTCAGGAAAGCATCCTGGATAATTCTGATGTCCATACAGCAACCCCAAGAAATGGTGAAAAATAACTTAATTCACTATAATAATTTGTACTTTTGTGCATGACCTGCTACTTGCTGCTTTTACTTCTCTATTCATAAATGAAATCACTTAATATAAAAGGAAATTGTATGGGTAAAGCCAATGCAAATAACTAGGGAAAAATGCACTAACTAAATCCAAGGTGATATTCTTTGCCTCTGCTTATAAACATAAGCAGAGGCAAAGAATATCATTGTTAATTTTTTTCATAATTTAGGCTTTTCAGTTTAAAATTACTTTCAAACATTTTTGTAGTTTTTTTTTTAGCTGAGACTCAATAAAAGTATAAAAAAGGTTGTTCTTAAATATATTCAAGTGTATATTCAAAAGGTATACATAGTTCTATCATAACTGGCATACCGACGTTAGAAACAGGATTCGTAACAATGATATAATATAAAAATAAAGGCTTTCAATGAATTGATAGATCTTACTATCTTACTAAATACAATGTTAAACTCTTTTCAACATTATATTCTTGCATCTGGTAAAACTAGACAGTTATGAGATCTCAGTAAAGTTATATGTCTTAGACATACAAACACAGCCTCAGGCACACTGATCTTCATTGTAACACTTTTAAAAACAAACTGAGGAACAAAGGCTACCTAGGGTCAAGATCATGGATACCAATAGTTTTTCAAAACCCAAAGGAAAAAGTGCTATGAGTAAATTTAGAGATGAACATCAACAAAAAATAAACGTTTCAATTCGCTTAACATTTTTTTGATAAATACGTGAATTGAGTTTTTTCCAGTAAACACTAATCAACATCCAATGGATTTTAAAACTGATGGTTTTGTTAAGAAAAATGTTCTACTCAATTTAATGCAGAGCTCTTCCAAAACCACTCTGCAATGAAAACGTCCGTGTGACCATCTCTAACTTCCACTAGTCAGTATCCAAGCTCCCAAGGCCTGTTAAACTCTTGGTAGCTGACTATGTACTCAGCGCAGAGAACAAAGCCACCTGACAGCTTATAAGACAGATGATTTCCGAGATTATTTTCCTTTTTGTTAACCTGAAAGGTTCAGCAAACCTTCCTACCTTGTCTCCCAGATTCCACCTCAGGCACAAGCTCACACCTGCCCCGTCCACTCACCTGCCAGCCCGTTAAGCAAGCGCTCACCTTCAGGACACGTGCCAGAACACAGCTCGCCTCCAAGCCAGGCTCACAGCCATGGACCTTGGTTGTGGCCTGTCAGGCGCAGCTGCCTGACTAATCCTCCGTGTTACCCTTTATCTCGGATATTTATTTGCTTCATAATCTGAGATTTGGATTCCTGATTTCATGCACGTTTCAAAATTACAGTTACTACTCACTCCCCAAACCTGCCGTCTGATTAGATTCTTGCCTTTAAGTGATTACATCCTTTTTATCTCTTGTTTTAACTACCTGGACTTTGGAAGACCTTTTCCTGACCTCTTGATCTGAGTTCATTCTCCTAAAACTGATCTACTTGACTTTCTGACCCTCCCAGCAATTTAACAGCCCATGTTAATACCGGGCTGCCTGGGTTTCTGGTCTCCTTCCGCTGCGTCTTCTAGATACTGAAAATACTCAATTTATCTTCAGGCCATTTATTGAGACATTCATCCCCAAAGAGACCAGCAAACCCTAAGAAAGCATTAGGATGAAAAGAAATACCTGCAACGTGTTGAAACAGAAATAGATGTTGCTATGGATACGGAACTGCATTTATGACCTTAATTTTATTCTATGCAGTTCCAAAGCAAAGCAGCCAATGAGGAGGCAGAAACGTAACTAAAGCAATGTGATCAAAGAAATCAGCAAGTACATTATTTTCATTAGCAGGAGATTAAATAAAGTGGTTTTTGTTTGTCTTCATTGTCCGTTCAGTACGAGATGACTTGAATGTCGGTATATGCCATCTACTAATTTCATAAGTCAAAAGGAAAAAAATTTTCCCAGCTCTGTATGATTACGATTGAACGTATGTAATGAAGTGGATGCTGTTAAGTGAAATGTTATGCATAAGGCAAACCACTTGCATTTCAATTCTACATTTTAGAAAACCATTGTGTGCGCACTTGTGTGTGTATTCCATATGCTTCAAAATTTTACAGGCAGTTTCACAGATTTATTTGGAATCCTTATAATAAATACATAGGTATTATCATTTCCATAAAAATGATTAAGTGGGTGCTCTAAGAGACTGGGTTAACGTGTCTGTTTTAAGTTCACAAACCTTGCGAGCAGCAATCAGGACTGGCTCCCAGGTACCTAACTGTCCTCATCTGCTCCATTAGACAGATTAATTAACACTTCCTGCTCTAGAACTCACAGAAATTCTGCACAGAGGCTTAGACTCAAGTGACTGAGGCACTTAAATGTTTAATTAAATGACCATTATTTATTTTATTTTACTTTTCAAACAGTTGCCTCCTGGATCAATAAAAATGATTCAACTAACATGTCAATGCTGAAGAAATCTAAAATAACATTAGTGGGAAAAAGCGTATGTTAGAGTCTTCCCCATGGAGTGATTTCCCATGCACTGGTGAACTACCCAGCTGAAATAATGCTACTTTACTACAGTCCGAGGTTGCTTCTCACTTCAGATTTCATCGCATCACGAAATCACATTCCAACACGACATTCAAGATTTATTAAGAAAGTCTTGCCTCAACCAGTCTTCTACTTATTTCCACTAAGATTTCAGCTTTTCATGCAGTTTCTCTTTCTCAGAGCATCTTATAATCCTTATACTTAGACTTCGTATCTTCAACTCACTACAACGCTGACGACTGTATCATGGGGCCTGTCTAATGCACTTTCTTTTTTTAATTTTTATTTTGTATTGGAGTGTAGTTGATTAACAATGCTGTGTTCGTTTCAGGTGTAGAGCAGAGTGATTCAGTTACACCTATACACGTATCTATTCCTTTTCAAATTCTTTTCCCATTTGGGTTATTACAGAATACTGAGCTGAGTTCCCTGTGCTCTACAGTAGGTCCTTGTTGGTTATCTATTTTAAATATATTATAGCAGTGGTACATGTCAATCCCAAACTCCCAATCTATCCCTCCCCCACCCCGGGCACTTTCCCCCTGGTAACCATACTTTCGTTCTATAAGTCTGTGAGTGTTTCTGTTTTGTAAACAAGTTCAGTTGTATCATTTTTTTAGATTCCGCATGTAAGTGATATCATATGGTATTTGTCTTTCTCTGTCTGACTTACTTCACTTAGTGTGGTAATCTCCAGGTCCATCCGTATTGCTGCAAATGGTAATGCACTTTCTATGCTGATGAAACTATGCCTGTGTTCTGTTTTTCACCTTGGCGTCACTCTTATTTGAAGCACCTATGACCACCACTATGGAGCACGGATAAGGTTTCCCTACGCAACCTTAAGTTATCCATCCCAATATATTACTCCAACTGATGAGTATCCTTGTCTTCTTAATTCTAAAGTGTATATAACTTCGTTGCACCAGTGACAGAAATACTTTACTGACCATTCTTATAAGAACATAGTATGATGTTACCATGAGATGTTTCTACAGGATGCAAGATAAATGCATTCCACAACATCAGCAACAAATTGCAAATGTCTTCTGACCATCTCCAAATTCCTCTGAAAAAGTGCATCATGAATTAACTAGTTAGGAATCTGCCCAAAACTTTTGTGAATCTGTTTTAATGGAACACCTCAGAAAACAAAGATTAAATGAAAATAGAAAAAGAAAAAATAGGCCACTGTATTGGCAAAAGTGTTCTTATGAAAATTTTCACTCAAATGCTTCTTTACAATTTTAAAATACACATCATCAAACAAACCAAATGGTACAGAACGGCTCTTAATGCAAACAGTACTTTACTGCTTTTGACTCCCCATCTCCAATCCCCCCCCACCAGGAGGTAGACACATTTAACTCTTTCAGGTGTGTGTTTTTTTGGTTTTTTTTTTTTGCGGTACTCGGGCCTCTCACTGCTGTGGCCTCTCCCGTTGCGGAGCACAGGCTCCGGACACGCAGGCTCAGCGGCCATGGCTCACGGGCCCAGCCGCTCCGTGGCACGTGGGATCTTCCCGGACCGGGGCACGAACCCGTGTCCCCTGCATCGGCAGGCGGACTCTCAACCACTGCGCCACCAGGGAAGCCCCAAGTGTGTTTTTAACTCTTCCGATAATGACCTTCATATCTTTATATCTTTCATGAATTACTACTTATTCACCACCTATTTACTTCCTGCTATGAAAGAGAAAGAGTTAGCTTCCTCAAGCCATCCACCATCACTCCTTCCCATCTCTGAAACATGGTTGCTTTTTTTAGTTCCTTTATGGTTTACCTTTATAGCTTTCCTCCAGTTTCATTCAGATATAACTGACATATAACACTGTGTAAGTTTAAAGTATACAACATAATGATTTGATATATGTATATATTGTGAAATGATTATCACAAGAAGTTCAGTTAACACCATCACCTCCACAGGTACAGTATTTTTCCTGTGATGAGAACTTGTAAGATCTACTCTCTGCAACTGTCAACTCTGGAATACAGTATTGTCAGCTCTAGTCATGCTGTGCATCACCCCGAACTTGTTTATCCTGTAACTAGAGGTTTGTAGCTTCTGACCATCTTCACCCAATCCCCCATGTCTCACCCTTTGGCAAACACCAATCTGTTCTCTGCTTCTATGACTTTGTGTTTTTGAGGTTCCACATATAAGTGAGATCATATGGTATTTGTCTTTTTCTGTCTGACTTAACTCACTTAGCATAATGCTCTCAAGGCCCATCCATGTTGTAGTAAATAACAGCACTTCCTCCTTTTTCATGACCAATAGTATTCCATTGTGTATCTATATATATTTTCTTCGTTCATTCATCCATTTATGGACACTTAGGTTTTTTCCTTGTCCTGGCTATTGTAAACACTGCTGTAATGAACGTGGTGTGCCAATGTCTCTTCAGGATAGTGATTTCGTTTCCTTCAGATATATATCCAGAAGTGGAATTGCTGGATCATATTGTAGTTCTATTTTAAATTTTTTGATGTGGAGAAAAGGAAACCATTGTGCACTCTTGGTGGGAATGTAAATTAGTGCAGCCACGATGAAAAACAGTATGGAGGTCCCATCAAAAATTAAAAATACAACTTTGAATAAAATAATTAAGCCTTCCTTTCCCAGCAATTATGGGTGGTGCCTTTTAATTCCCCACTTAATTCGATGAGTACATTAGTACTACCTAATCTTCACCTAATCATGCTCATAACCTTGATTATCTGAGTTTTTACTTCTATTATCTGTATTTTTGTTAAGGTTGGTAACATTTATGTTGTATCTGTAACCATGAATAAATTTCCTATGCTTTATATAAAATTGATTTCAAAAGGTGAAATTTAATAGTCTAATTATTGTGCAAAACAACCAGATAATATATTACAAAACAACTACATTTTGCTTCTGGTAGTTTTCCAGCCCTTTCCCCTCCAAGCCCCAAGGTTTCTAATTCACTTTCTTTTTTTCCCTTTCATTTTCTGCTTTTATTGCCTCCTAACACTAAGAATTCTCTTGGATAGAATCTAGACTTTTCCTCCCGTCACCCCCCATCTGTGCCGGTCTGGACTGGGTATTTTCTGGATTCTTTGTGCAGCCATTCTCTGGGCCTCCCCTTTTCTCTTCTCCAGTCTGGATCCAATGGTCCTTGAATCCTTTGCGTTTCTCTTTTGTATTTGCTCCTTTAGTTTACTGAAGAACACCTCCAAGCAACTTCCAAAGAAATGCAGGAAATAAACTTTCCAAATCGTTGCATTGGCTTTCCCCAATATGACTGATTGTTCACTTATGTACAGAAATCTTTTGATGTGAAAAATCTTTGGTTTGAAAATTTTCCCTTTCATGCTTCTAGTGAAGGCATTACTGTATTTTCCCATTTATTACTGGAAATACAATGCCAATCCACCTTGTTTCTGTGAAGAACCCTGCAAGGCTTTAGGATATCTCTTTTACTCCTGTTCTGAGGTTTAGTGGTGATGTGTGCAGAGGCAGGTTTTTTTCATTCATTATGTTGGTACTTATTAGCCTTTTCAATCTGAAGACTCACATCCTTCAGCCTTGTGAACTTGAGCACTATGACCAAACTGATAATTCCTCCAGGCTTTATTTCTTGAACGTCGGTTAACTATTCAGCAACCTGGCTTAATCAACTATGTCTCACCTTTTAAAAACACATTTTTATACTCATATTTTTGTCTCTGCCTTTTGTTCCTGCTTGTGGGAGGTTTGTTCAACATTAGCTTTGGCAAACATTTTAAACAATTTTTAATTTTCAGACCCGTTATTATTCCTTTGATTGTTACATTTTCATAGCAGCCTGCTCTTCCTTTATAAATATAATACCGTATTTGGTATTTCAGTCTTGCTCTCCTTAAATTTACTTTTTGTTCCCTAAAGTCCCTTGTTTTCCCTGGAGTCATGTTTGTTTTGTCCTTCTCTTTCATGCCTCAAATGTCAGATGATCCCGGGTTGTCTGTTCATGCTCAAGACTGAGGAGGTAAATGCAGAGTGGAAGCTCCATGTGTGTCTGGAGCCCGAGTCTGCGTTTTACAGGGCTCGCTGCGCTTGAGGGTGAACAAGAGGAGAGGGTGCTGCTATGGTACGGACCCCCAACATGTGCTAGAACAGGCTTTGCCCCAAGCTGTCACTTCCCACACTAGCTTCCCTGCACTCTCTGCAGTTGCTCCTTTACTCCCCTCAGCTGGGAATAAATGCTGTCCATCCTGGGATTGTGGTCGAGAGAAGTCGCCTATTCTGTACGCTGACTTTCACCGAATCCTGTTTTTCACCTCACATCTCTCCTGCTACCCTTCCTTCGTGGCATCTCTCAGTCCTGGCCCTCTCCTGGGTTTTATGAGGAAGACTGGCTCTCTCCGAGGCTGTAATCGTCTTCACGTGTAGCTAGCAGCTGGCCATCTCAGCACTGCTTCCAGAAATGTGCCTAAGTCTCTTGTCTGCTGATGGCCATCCTCGTGCTTTCTTTGTTGTGGTAGATTTATACCTTTGTTATTCCATTATTGTCATTTTAAAGGGGCCTAGTGAGGGACAGGAAGTAAACTCATGTAGTCTGATTACTTGGGGCTTCTTTGGTATGTTTTAAATAAACATGATTCAAATCTATGAAAGCTGTTTTAACGCGGTTATGTAGGGAAGACTCTATTGTGTAAAAAAAGATGCTTCTCTATTTCTGACCCACTTTCACTGTTTCCATTAAATTCTAGATGCTTCCTGGTGTCCTGGGCCACATCTTTCTGACCCGACTGATTGCAGCCCAGCTAAGGCAGGCAACTCGTACCCGATTCCACCTCAAGTGGGCTGTGGTACAGCTCAGTTTTCCACCTCGAGCTTTCTTCAAAGCCAGGGAAGGCCACTCAGTCCAGGTTCAGGTGAAGCTAGAAAGACAGGAGCAGGAAGGAAGCGCAGGCGCAGGAAGTGCAGGAGCAGGAAGTACAGGAGCAGGAAGCTGAGAAGCAGGAAGGAAGAACAGGAGCAGGAAGTGCAGGGGCAGGAAGCTCAGAAGCAGGAAGTACAGGAGCAGGAAGCTCAGAAGCAGGAAGGAAGCACAGGAGCAGGAAGCACAGGAGCAGGAAGCGCAGGGGCAGGAAGTACAGGAGCAGGAAGTGCAGGAGCAGGAAGTGCAGGAGCAGGAAGTGCAGGGGCAGATGCCCTTTGGGAGCACCCTCAATCACAAGGAGCCAGAATTCCAGGGATAAATGCTCCAGACTCACATTCTTTGGCAGGACAATTCCGTGGTGTCTTCTGAAAGATCATCCAGGGTCCTCAGTGGGATGGAGACCCCCTTGCTCTTAGTAGTAACTGATCAATCGGCTTCTCCCTTCCCTGTTTCATTCTCCCCATTCCCTCACCTCAGAGTCCTGGAATTCCCTCCCCAGTAAACTACCTGTATGCTGATTCTTGTATCGGGCTCTGTTTCCAGAATAACCCAAACCTCAGCAAGGCTCCTAATGACGTGCTCTGTGAGTGCACTACTTTGTAATGTGAAATGCCGAAGGCAGTGGCAGGCTGCATGTCTATTAAGGTGTCTAGTGACCCTTCATTCCAGTCAATTTCAAAGGCCGTTAGTTTAAGAAGTAATAAGTATCAAATTATTTTGTTATCAGATACAAGTTAGCAAAAAGTTTTAACCAGTATTCATTCCTTGAATGCACTATTTTCGTCATTGTATCACAAATATTTTTACATCTTTAAGTGAATATTGTGATACGTTAAGAATCCTGCTTTTAGTGACCTTTAACCCATTTAGTGAACTGCTAAGAAGCGACCTTGAATAAAGGAAAAGCTGTAGATGTACAAACAAAGTCACTACAGGCATGTTTGGGAGACATTCACCAATCAGGAGCTGTCGGTGCATCTGCAGATTAGAAAGTAGTTACGAGAATATTGAGGTGTTTGAGGATAGAATGAGCTGTGAAAGCAGAGCCAATGGGGAAGCTTCAGCTGAGCCAGGCCTCCATCCACCCGGGCCCCTCTGGGTTCTGGGCTCGCGTGCTGCAAAGATGGTAAATACATCAGCGAGAGGTGAAAATACAAACAAGCTCCTGAGGTTCTGTGTACAGGGGAGGGGGGCCGCACCCCAATCCGTAGATTGCAGGCAATCTGGGTGAGAAACAGAAGGCTCTTACCTAAAAAGAAATTGAATGAACAATCCAGGGAAACCTAAGGCTTCTAGTGTGGATTCTACAAACCCAGAATAAAGCCCTCCTCAGTCTAGCATTTAAGGGACCTGGATGCTAACACATCTTTCAGTCTAAATGTCACCCCTACCCAAGAACTCACTCTGATTTACCACGCAGGGAGAGACATATTAGGAGGTGGGGCAGGAAAGAAACTCTGTTTATACAACAGAACAGCTCTCCTGCCATCCCGTCTGTGGCAGGTTGAATAATGGCCCCTCTACCCAAAGACGTCCATGTCATAACCCTCAGAACCCATGACTGTGTCACCTCACATGGTAAAAGGGGCATCTTTGGGTAGAGATGTGACCAGGGACCCTGGCGTATGCATGTGGGCCCAATGCCATCACAGGGTCCCTAGAAGAGTGACGGAGGAGGGTCAGAGCCAGAGGGGACAGCTGACCATGGAAGCACAAGAGGGAGCGTGATGTGGGGCAGGCCCGCGGAGAAAGGTGGCGGCTTCTAGAAGCGGAAGAGGCAAGGAAGCAGGCTCTTCCCTGGAGCCTCCAGAAGGGACCACCCTGGCCCACAACCTGATTTTAGTTTTGTGAGACTAATTTTGGATTCGTCACCTTCAGAACTATAAGATAATAAATTTCGTTGTTTTAAGCAACGAAGTTTGTAGTAATTTGTTACAACAGCAACAGGCAACTAATACAATATTCATCTTCTGTAACATGAACAGAAAGCAAAGCCAGCAAGCACAGAAGAGCCAAGACAAGTACATGAATGAACAGACGGACAGGAAAACGCCCTGGAGGAGAGCGGTAATTCATAAACGTGGGAAGAGGACATTTTATTACATCTATACAATGAAAACAAGAGGCTCTGAAAATAAGTACAGCAAGATTTTTTTAAGACCTTGAAACCATCACTCTTGAGCATAAAGGGAAAGAAATCTGACTTCCCAAAGACACGGACTGAAAAGTCCAAATGAAAAACAGGAGAAAAAACTAAGAGTCAGGAAGACCTTCTGAGGGCTTTGATTTAGAGTGGGCAACCTTGTGACCGTGGGGTGAAAGGACGCACCCCTGAGGGTGAGGCTGTCGCCCCTCTGACCACAGGACAAGGGTGGGGACAGTACTCAACGCCAGGTAATTGTCTTAACGCTTCTTATTCCAGCGAGAAAATCTCCTGATGGTTCAACCTCCAGAGTTGCCTAATAAAGGAACAAAATGTAATAATTCCACCCTCTTCATCTCAGATGAGAAAGTTTATGATTATGGTAAAAACAAAAAATAGAGATAGGAAGTCAAAGGCCCTCTGGAGCTAAAGCAATGCTGCTTCATTATGACTGATGTGTTTTTTTCCCTTGTGTCATTTTTATGAGAACAGATGCAGCCAACTTCACACATGAACTTCAGAGGCAAAGCAGAAGAAAGGCTCTGTGTGTGTGCGTGTGTGTGTGCACGCGCACACTTGCATGTGTGTATGTTTTCGCCTTGGCCATCAGACATAGCTTCAAACAACCGTCTCATTATTTTACCCCCTTAAAAGTTAATTTATTGCCTGGAAAAGAGCTACAGAAGTTCCTGAAGAGCTCAGACTACGTTCCCTTTGCCAGCTAACTACCCTTAATTATAACAGCATACCCATTGGACGTGGATAGAAAGAACAAGCGATGTCTCTATGGTACCACAGGACCCCATGACACAGATGCTACATTTGTCCTCAGAGTAGCAACACTCAGTGACAGGAAAGTAGGATTTCTACACACTGAATTCAGTTTATGTACCAGAGAAACACTCAGAAGTCCTCTAAGATAAGACCAGATCAATCTCATGGTTGCTACCAGTAGACAACAAAATGAAAGACACTCTCCCAACCTTTTGAAGATTTTAATATAAATTATGGAGAGGAAGACTAAAATATGTAGGAATATTGTTCGAACACCACGGAATCAGTAGCGTAATTCACTCCTCAGTTGGTTGTGATGGCTTTCAGCAAAGAACTAAAAAAGGAACGTTTATAGATTACGTGCCTGGATCTTCATGGTCACGACAGCCTCTGCATGGAGACACCACACAGAGGTAAGATAGTTCTGTACTTACTAAAAAAGTTAAAGAAATAATAAAGGAGGAAAGTTACACTCTTTTCAGTTGGGAGAAAAGAACACATGAGCAGTGCCCAAGGCACGTGCACGCTGGAGAGACGGCGCTACCGCCCTGCCCGAGGACCCCATCCGCGATGGCTGAGGTCTCCGTCCTTCTTCACAGCTCACAAAGTCCCATTAGGTCTCTAACGCTCTGCTTACATTTATGTTTCTTGTCCTTTCCCCCAATGATTAAGTGTGTGCTATTCATTTTTTACATCTTCAGCAGCTAGCAATGTGTCCGAAACTAAGGAGGGCCTTGGCATATGTTGGATAAATATTCTATAATTATAGAATATAAATATTCTATAATTAAATTCTATAATTTAATATTACCCAAGTGGCAACCAATTCTCTGAAGTCAATACGATTTGGAGATTTAATAAAGAAACTGGCTGCATATTTTAGAAATCTGAAAGTTAAAAAATATGGGAACAAGCAGAGCCCAGACTGAGACCAATCCCTGCAAAATAGTTAAATTTACTGATTTGTATTCATTCACTGATTGGGCCAGGCCCTCTGGCAGGATCTTTGGATGCAAAGACATAAGGTGCAGTCCCTCCTCTGGAAGACACAAACATGGAAACAATAATGACGTCACGGTGATTATGGGCTAATGCTACACACCTATTTTTGTCATTGTAGATTAGAAATTTTGTGAGAACTCAGAGATGGGAATGACAATACACTGCCGGTGCCATCCCCCAAAGAACAAACACACACACAACCAAAACACGCTAACGAGCTGGCGGCTTGCTGAGAGCCTGGCAGACCGTCGCCTCGACCCCGTGACCTAACCCAGCTCTGAAGCCACTGCCGGCTCCTCGGAGGGAGCCCAGCTCCGCTTTCCTGTGCCTCCCATTGCTCAGTGACTCTGCCTTTGTTGACACAGATGCTCACAAATGCTTGCCGAGGCCACGGTCTGCACCAAGAATCTTTTCAGTAAAGGGTATACAGAAGTGAGGAAAGCGCAGAAGGTCCATTTTCTCAGTCCATTGGGGGACTAGACAAAAAAATTAATACATAGGTAATATAAACTGGGAAAAGTGCTATGAAGTTCACAAACAAGGTGCTTGATAGAGGAAGCCCTATTTATGTATTTATTTATATTATCTATTTATTTATATTGAAGTATATATGATTCACAATATTGTTAGGTGTACAGCAAAGTGATTCAGGTATATACATATATATTTTTTCAGATTACTTTCCAATATAGGTTATTGCGAGATATTGAATACTGTTCGCTGTGTTATACAGTAAATTCTTGTTGCTTATCCATTTTATGTACAAACTCCTGTTCGCATCTGTTAATCTCATACTCCAGATTTATCCCTCCTCCCCTCCCTTTCCCCTTTGGTAATCATAAGT
The DNA here is from genome assembly GCF_003676395.1 of Aethalodelphis obliquidens. NCBI lineage: Eukaryota > Metazoa > Chordata > Mammalia > Artiodactyla > Delphinidae > Aethalodelphis > Aethalodelphis obliquidens. Next base: position 1,160,045 of record NW_020837988.1, on the reverse strand, counting down.
TTGTTTTCTATGTTTGTGACTCTGTTCCTGTTTTGTATATAGATTCATTTGTATTATTTTTTGTACTCCACACATAAGTGATACCATATAATACTCATCTTTCTCTGACCTACTTCACTAAGTATGATCATCTCTAGGTCCATCCACGTTGCTGCAAATGGCAATATTGCATTCTTTTTCATGCTGAGTGGTATTCCATTGTATACATGTACCACGTTTTCTTTATCTATTCATCTGTTGATGGGCATTTGCGTTTTTTCCATGTCTTGGCTATTGTAAATAATGCTATGAACATTGGGGTGCATGTATCATTTCAAATTAGAGTTTTCATCTTTCCCAGATATATGCCCAGGAGTGGGATTGGTGGGTCATACGGTAGTTCTATTCTTAGTTTTTTAAGGAACCTCCATACTGTTCTCCATAGTGGCTGTACCAATTACATTCCCACCAGCAGTGCAGGAGGGTTCCCTCTTCTCCACACCCTCTCCAGCATTTATTGTTTGTAGACTTTTTGATGATGGCCATTCTGACCAGTGTGAGGTGATACCTCATGGTAGTTTTTATTTGCATTTCTCTAATAATTAGTGATGTTGAGCACCTTTTCATGTGCCTCTTGGCCATCTTTATGTCTTCTCTGGAGAAATGCCTATTTAGGTCTTCTGGCCATTTTTTTATTGGGTTGTTTTTTGATATTGAGTTGTATGAGCTGTTGGTCTATTTTGGAAACTAAGCCCTTGATAGTCGCATCATTGGGAAATATTTTCTCCCAGTCTGTAGGTTGTCTTTTCATTTTATTTATGGTTTCCTTTGCTGTGCAGAAGCTTGTAAGTTTGATTGGATCCCACTTATTTATTCTTGCTTTTATTTCTTTTGCCTTGGGAGACTGACCTAAGAAAATATTGCTATGATTTATGTCCGAGAATTTTTTGCCTATGTTCTCTTCTAGTTTTATGGTGTCATGTCTTATATTTAGATATTAACATTTCAAGTTAATTTTTGTATATGGTGTAGGGTGTGTTCTAATTTCACTGATTTACATGAAGCTATCCAGCTCTCCCAACACCACTTATTGAAGAGACTATCTTTTCTCCATTGTATATTCTTGCCTCCTTTGTTGTAGATTAATTGACCACAGGTGCGCCAGTTTTTCTGGGCTCTGTATTCTGTTCCATTGATCCATATGTCTGTTTTTTTGCCAATACCATGCTGTTTTGATTACTGTAGCTTTGTAGTATTGTCTGAAGTCTGGGAGGGTTACATCTCCAGCTTTGTTCCTTTTCCTCAGGATTGCTTTGGCAATTCTGGGTCTTTTGTGGTTCCATATAAATTTTAGGATTATCTGTTCTAGTTCTGTGAAAAATGTCATGGGTAATTTGATAGGGGTCACATTAAATCTGTAGATTGCTTTGGGTAGTATGGTCATTTTAATAATATTAATTCTTCTAATCCGAGAGCATGGGATAGCTTTTCATTCTTTGAATCATCTTCAGTTTGCTTTATCAATGTTTTATAGTTCTCAGCGTATAGGTCTTTCACTTCCTTGGTTAAGAGTATTCCAAGGTTATTTTTTTTGGATGCATTTTAAACAGGGCTGTTTTACTTTCTCTTTCTGATATTTCATTATTAGTGGAAAGAAATGCAACTGATTTCTGTATATTAACTTTGTATCCTGCTACCTTGCTGAATTCATTTATTATTTCTAGCTGTTTCTGTGTGGAGTCCTTAGGGTTTTCTATATACAGTATCATGTCATCTGCAAATAATGACAATTTTACCTCTTCCCTTCCAGTTTGGATACCTTTTATTTCTTTTTCTTGTCTGATTGCTGTGGCTAGGACTTTCAATGCCAAGTTGAATAGAAGTGGTGAGAGTGGGCATCCTTGTCTTGTTCCAGAATTTAGCAGGAAGGCTTTCAGATTTTCACTGTTGAGTATTATGCTGGCTGTAGGTTTGTCATAAATGGCTTTTATTATGTTGAGATATGTTCCCTCTATACCCACTTTGGTAGAGTTTTTATCATGAATGGATGTTAAATTTTATCAAATGTTTTTTCTGCATCTATTGAGATGATCATGTGGTTTTTGTCTTTTCTTTGATCGATGTGGTTTATCACTTTGGTTGATTTGCATATGTTGAATCATCCTTGTGACCCTGGAAGAAATCCAACTTGATCATGGTGTTTGATCCTTTTTATGTATTGTTAGATTTGGTTTGCTAATACTTTGTTGAGGATTTTTGTGTCTATATTCATCAAAGATATTAGCCTGTAATTTTCTTTTTTTGGTAGTATCTTTGTCTGGTTTTGGTATCAGGGTGACGGTAGCTTCATGGAATGACTTTGGGAGTGTTCCCTCCTCTTCAATCTTTTGGGAGAGACTGAGAAGGAAAGGTATAAGTTCTTGTTTGTATGTCTGGTAGAATTTCCCAGTGAAGTCATCCAGGCCTGGACTTCTGTTTGCAGGGAGTTTTTAAAATTACAGATTCTATTTCACTTCTAGTGATCGGTCTGTTCAATTTGTCTGTTTCTTCTTGACTCAGTTTGGCAGGCTGTATTTTTTGTATTTCTGTAGTATCAATTATTATTTCTCCTCTTTTACTTCTTATTTTGTTTATTTGGGTCCTCTCTGTTTTCTTCTTGGTGATCCTGGCTTGAGGTCTGTTGATTTTGTTTATCCTCTCAAAAAATCAGCTCTTGGTTTTATTGATCCTTTCCTTTCTTTTTTTTAATCTCTATTTTATTTATTTCCTCTCTGATCTTTATTATTTTCTTCCTTCTGCTGACTTTGGGTTTTGTTTGTTCTTCTTTTTCTAATTCTTTTAGGTGATAGGTTAGGTTGTTTATTTGAGATTTTTCTAGTTTCTTGAGGAAGGCCTGCATCACTGAAAGGAAGCCCTTTTTAGGGAAGGTCCATGTGAGGAGTTAACAATTAGGCTAAGACTTAAAGAATGAGAAGAAGCTGCTCATGCCAAGGTCCAGAGCAAAAGCTTTCCAGTCCCAATAAATAGCACTGGCCAAAGTATGAAGGTTAGAAAGAGTCTGGTATATTTCAGCAATGAGAAAGAAGCTGGTGTTGCTCCAGCACAGTTAGCCAGGGGAGCAGAGTGGGAGAAAGTGTTGGGAAAGTAACAATAGGGCCAGTTCATGCAAGGTTCTGTAGGCCATGCTAAGAAGCTTGGAGTTTATTCTAAATACAAGCTATTGAAGGATTTTAAGCAGGGAGGTTTTGTAATCCAACATATATTTTGAAAATGATCATTATGGTTGCTGAGAAGAACAAGAAGGAAAGCAAGACTATCAGTTAGGGGACTACTGTGGAGGTCTGGGTGAAAGACAGTGGTGTCCTGGACTAGGGAGCGGCTGGAAGGGAAGGAAATGAATGGATTCGAGATAGATTCTGGGGGGCTGAATCTACGGTATTTACTGATGGATTAAGAGAAAGGTAAGCCATTCAAGAATGACACCCAAGTTGTGGCTGGAGCACTGAGCTCATAGACGTGGAAAAGACGGGGGTGGAGGTTTCAGTTCTGGACATGTGACATCTGAGGCGTCTGTGAGCTAAGAGAAGGGGCCAGGAAGCAGCTGGAGATCTGCGCCCAGTTCTCACATGAGGGATGGGAGCTTTGAGTCATTAGCACATAGCTGTTATTTAAGGCCACTGACATGCAGACGGCTGCTTAACAGAAGAATTAAGGGAAAAAAAGGGCGGGGAGACCACAATATTTAGTGTAAGGTCGTGGAGCTGGTAGAGAAATAAGAAATTCAGATGGAGAAGTGGGAGAAGCAGGGGAAAACTAGGACTCACTGGGAAGACACAGACATAATTCAGTAGGATAGAGCAAAAGGGATGTATATAAGGATGAAAACTTAACTACATGGTTAATAGCAGTGAAAGATTGGCTCACCATTGCATAATAAAAAAGGGGGAAGCTAAAATAGGATTCCAGAGTGAAAAGCAATGATGATTATACTGAGAGAAATCCAACTTCTTCCAAGTAACTCAGTAAACTTATAAATCTACAAAAATATGTTAGGGCTAGGCAAAATGTACTTCCTGGTAAACCCTATATCAAAGTGCATTATTCCATGTTTTCTTCTAAAGAGAAGGGAGGAAAAAAAGACAATGAAGCATTCTAGACTATGAGGTAGACCACAGATCGTAGTAGGAGAAGCATTAAAGTACTGCTCCTCTAACTGACATCTGTTTTGCCAGATTAAAACTATGCATGTTCAGAATTTCTTCAAATACAGTTTGGAAACTAATTTGTAGTTTAAAATAGAAATTCTATTTGAAGAGAATGAAAAATAATTGGTGCAGAATGATCAAATCTGTACAAGTAAATGGTACCAAACCTTCCAAGTAAATGGAAGAACCATTTCTTTACTCTGAAAAAATAGCACATTTCTAATGTAAAACAGGTGTGCATGAGCTTAAGAAAATTTCTAATGGATTAAAAGTACAATTTACCCTGAATTATTATAGAAAAAAAATTTTTAAATCACTTTTTACTTTAAAGTGGACTTAGATCTATGTTCTAGGTTTGCAATTATCCTAAATGACTTATCTAGTTACTGAATGGTCTGGCTCAAAATAACGTTTATCATTCAGTAGTTTACTGAGCAAAGGCAATGTTGAAGTCTACTTTCAGAAAGGATTTTTTGTTTTTCAGATCAATAATTGGATGAGGGGAAATATCTGAAGGCCAAATAAGTCATTGTTTTACAGTTACGTTGTTTTCCTTTTCTAAAAAAGTGGTCTGAGTTAACTGACTACACTTCATTCCCCTGCAATGCACCTGTGCACATTAACACTGCAAGAAGCATATGAAATAAAAGAGAGGATGCATCTTCAATCCTTCTTGTCAAATTTTAAGAGATACCAATCAACCGAACACCTCGCTAATACTCATGAGACTGTTGTCTTAATTAGCTGGTGATATTTTTGACTAAGAATCTCAGATGATGAAACTGTTCTCCCCTGTGTTGAACCAGCTTGGCCCAGACTAGCCTGTCCCGCAGTGACATGTAGATTGAATACAAATCAGACAGCACAGCTTTAAATCTGTGTTGCAGCTCTCATTTCCAATTCGAGAACTGTACTATAATCATAAGCTTCTGGTGGATGAAAGGAAATCAGCTCTCTGAATATTAGCTAATGCCACATTTGCAAGTCCTGAAGAGATCTGTGCTGTTAAAAAAAAATAGATCATTTCGCGTGAACCTATATGTATGAATTGCTTTGTTCTGCTCAACTGATAGACGCAATGCCTGTGCTGGGATTAAACCCTTTTCATCATAAAACCTCATCTGGTTCGGAGTCCAAGTCCATCAAACCTTTTTCCTTTAAAGTCCCGCCTTTGATTCTACATCAATTTATTCAAACCGCAGCTGGGTGGCTGAAAACGAAAGGACAGCATCATTTAAACCAACCATGTTCTCAACTTGAAAGAAGGGCTATAATTAAAAAAATGGGCATAAAAGAATGGAAATGGGATAATATTTTTTAATGGTAGTTCAAAGGCCGACAGATGTCAGAGTCTTTGAAGATGTCAGTACACTGAGCAAGGAGTTGCCATGAAAGCCTGCCTGAGAGGTGAAGCAGCTTTTTAATGGCTGAAAAAACCCTTGCAGACACATCCTTGTGTTTTTAATTTGTCAGAGTTTCTGCAGTATTTTCTGATTAATGACACACGATTATAACTGCATAGCAGACATATTTTTATCCTCGGTTAAATGAATCGTTTACTCCACATTCTTTTAGAACTAGATAAGAGCAGGGACACTTTCCTAGGAAGTCCCAAAGTGTTCTGATCGCTTCACATATTTATGCTAATTTTGTGGGACTGGCCAAATCCAGAGTTACTGTATGTTGCCAGCTTTTGTTCTCTTAATAGTCTGTTGCTGGTAACATCATGATGCACATGTGGTAGTCAGAACGCGACTCACTACAGTTCCATTCTTTTCATGTACGTGGAACATTCTTTTCATGTACGTGCTTGAATAATTAATTTGTGCACCAAGTCATGTCAAACCAAATTAATATTTAAAAACATTCCTGAGCTCCATCTAAACAACTATGGGCTGCCATAGGGTTGCAGAAGAGAAAGAGGTGCTTAGGGGGAAAAACTGCAGCCCCAACTGCAGTATGACGTTGATGCCACCCGAAAAGCAAGGGCCCTAATACCGCGTGTAAGCCCCTGGGCGCTGCTCTGGGTGGCGAGAGGCTCTAGGTCGTCTGACTCGTCGATCTGACGTGCTCTGCGAAGCGGCCTCACGGTATTCCTGGACAGCAACCACGAGCCACCAGAGAGCAGTAGCAGAAAAAGGCTTTCCCACCAAGGGCTGGCCTGTAACTGATACCATGACGAGGTGCGGGGGAAGCGCTCACAGCTCTGAAGGCACACGACGTGGGGGCAAGTCCCAGCCCCTCACTCCAGCGCCGCCCGGCCGGGTCTGCCCGCCTTCTGTCAGAACTGAGCTCACACCTGCCCCCTCCCAGAAAGCTGGTGCAGGTGTCCAGCACGCGCGCTCTGCTCGGTTCTCCTTCTCAGAATAAGCGAGACTCAGGAACAAATAAAAGCAGGCCATTTCTAGTTGGAAACGTTCCCCTCCTGCAGGGCTACTCCTATTTCCACAGCTCGGAGCCCGGGCCCTGCCCTCCGCCGTCACCCTGTGCGGCCACGACGGGTCAGGCCCTGAGCACACGCCTGTCCGCTTCGGAGAGCTGACCTCCGCCAGTCCCACAAGGGCCACCACGGAGGCGGCCCAGAAGGTGGGGACCAGGGTCGGGGCTGGGGTGCAGGGGAGGGCGCCCCGGCAGGCAGGGGGCGGTAAGCAGTGCGCCCACGCGGCGGGAGCCCCCGGGCCCTAGAGGACAGGTGCTCCTCGGGGTCACCCTCCTCAGGTAGGGGTTGCGGCCTCTGCCGTGTCTCTAGGTGACTGTCGGGGCGCCGCTAACCCTGGGCCTGACTTCGAGGCAGCTGAAGGTCCCACCTCGTCGTCTGCAGCTCCTGCATCGGTCCCTGCCCCGCCCCCCACCGCCGGGCGCGCGAGACTCCAGACCACAGCTCCCACCCTCGATGGTGTCCCACCAGGACGATGTTCCTCTTCCGTCTCCTTTTCCACTCTTTCCATCCATCAAAACTCCCGCTTCTTCAGTGTGACGGATTTCACTTTTTTTAATTTAATTTTTAATAAAGATATAATTGACATATAACATTGTATTAGCTTTAGATATACATAATGATTTTTAAATTGAGGTATAATTGACATACAACATTGTATTAGTTCAGGAGTGCCACATAATAATTTGATGTTTGCATATGGTGTGAAATTACCACAATAAGTCTAGTTAACATCCTTCACCTTACATAGTTACAATTTTGTGTGTGTATGCGACGAGAACTTTTTTTTGGAAAAAGCCTTATTTTTTTATTATTATTTTTTTAATAAATAGGTTTTTTCTTTTTTTTTTATATATACAGCAGGTTCTTACTAGTCATCAATTTTATACACACCAGTGTATACATGTCAATCCGGATTTCGCTTTGATGAGAGCCATTTAACGAGAAACAATTCCGTGATGCGGTCGCTTACTTTCCTCTGCACCTCAGTGCTGTTCAGACCTTCCCTCCTCTGGGGCGTTCCCAGGCTCTTTGGGGCACACGCAGCCTCCTGACTGGGAATGCGGGGCAGGTAAGCAGGGAAGGGCGATTCTCTCGTTCGCGGTGCTCTGCGGACTTGCTAAACTGCCTGGCGGAGTGGGAGCTCTTCCAGCGAGGGCTGTGTCTTATTTGTTTTGTGTCCCTTCTCTCAGCGCAGTGGCTGGCGCATGAGGGTGCTCCGTAAATGAGGAATGAACAAAGAGGTAAGTGAAGGAACCCTTGGAGACACAGTTCCATCTTAAGAGAAATCACTTGTTCCTTGCTCCTCTATTCATTTAAGGTGTAAAAGCGGTCACGAGTTACCTACTCCAGAAGTCGCCTTGCTGTGTAATATTTACCCGTTTTGAACACTGAAACGCACGCATGAGTGAGGCCGTGAAGGCGCGCGCGTTAAATAAGGAAGAGGGCAAACGAGAGAGGCTCCCCGTGGCGATTTCCAGCAGCCTCGAGGCTGGGCCCCGGGCCCGGCAGGGGCGCCGTCGGGGCATCTCAGGGCTGCGGGCAGCCTGTGGTCTCCCATCTCCCAGGCCTCGACCTCGGAGGCTCAGACGCTGAGCTCCTGTGAGGGCCAGGACACACCCTGCTCCTCTGCGCCTCTCTGGCTGATCTCCAGGGCGTCTGCGACACCCTCCTCTGTCCCCAACCCGGCGGCTCTCCGTGGACCCCAGCCTCCCGGGAGCGGCAGCGGGCCCGGAAGTGGGGCCGAGCGGGAGCCGGGCTGGCGTGGGTGCAGGTCGAGCACGACCCGCCACTCCGAGCCGCGATGCGGCTTTCACCTGGGTCTACCTTCCCATCGCTGGCTTCCCTGATCTGAGAGCCCGTGTCCCGCGGCAGGACTGGGCCACGTGGAGTCGGTCCTTACGGACTGCTGCTCATTTGGTGCGGCCGTCTGTCTACGTTGTTTGGCCACGGTTCACAAACTGAAATATGTAAACTAACATTTACAGGCTTATTTGAAAGTATTTGCCCATTTCAAACTCACAAAAACCCAGGAGTCAGGCATTATGGCTCCTGAATCACCACATTTCTTGGTTCCCTTGCCCTCATCCTTGAGCCATTTTCCCAGTCTTCTTGTTCAGTGCTATGTCCTCCATCTTCTCTTAGGCAATGAGTGTGGCCCACCCTCATTCCATTCCCCTCCTTAGAGGGGCTCATCCTCACAGTTGGTACCTGCTGCCATCCATCCTGGTGACCCCCAAGCCTTTATTTCCAGAGGAGAGCTCTCCTCTGAACTCTAGCCTTATATTCCCAGGTGCCTACGTGACATCAACACCTGATGCCCTGTGCACATGGACCACAGCTCCGGCCTCCTCTCCCTCCCTCTCTGCCACATCAGCTTTCCTGTCGCCAAAGCCTTGGCTAAGTCCCTCATCACCTGTCACTAGGATGACTCCCAACGAGCCACCCAGCCTCCAATCTCACTGCCTTACGACTCTTAATCCTCTGCTTCAATTCTCCAGTGACTTCTGATTGTCGACAGTTATGATCTCTCCACTTTGCACTGGACAGGCCTATCATAAAAAACTGGAGCATGCAACCTAGCATGTATATGTGTAAATCTGTAACACTAGCATATTAATACATTCTGCACATTACAAAAACTTACACAAAATAGATGAAATACAAATACACATAAATGGAAGTTCTTTTCTTTCTTCCTATATCCTAATGGACCCTACTTGGGAGAACACTGTTCTAAACAATTACCAGAAGGGGTAACAAGTGTTGCAGGTAGGACACTGAGGTAAGGAAATGGAAGACACAGAAATGGCAGCACAGATAGACAGTATAAACCCCAAACTGGAGACCAGCGTTCAAGGAGAGCTGGTTCTGACTTCCCAACATGGTGTAAAGTATTTTGCAGGTACTGATCTTGCTACTCCTGTTTAGAATGCTTTTCCTAGTCTAATTTGCGTAGCAAATTTCTATTCACTAAAAAAACCTCAATGCATATGGTATCAACCTTTTCTGATCCCCTCCCAGACCCTATCTCCCCACACTCCATAACCCCATCTCTTCTTTACCTGGGATCAAGGCACTTCCTCACTTCATTGCACTTTGCTATACACACGTGTGTAACTCTACAAGGCCTAAAGGCTGGGTCCGCTAGAGGAGGCCCCAAGATATAACTGCCCATTTCCACGCTGGTACTGTTACTAGTTCCTTACACACAAGGTGGGCAAGGCGGGCATGTAGGCAGTTTCCAGAGAGTAGAAAGCAGCCAGGAGGGGACCGACCTCCCTCCACCCCAAAGAAAGGGGAGCTAGGCATCCTAAAGGGCCCGATTAAATCATCACATGGATCAGGTGGTACCACCAGCAAAAGGGTGCCCCGTGGGGACCTGTGGGCCAGGGCAGGTTGTCCTTCTGACCAGGGGTGTTACTGTGTCTCTGCTCTATGCAGACGCACCCTCCGTCTATGTGAAAGGAAGGTATTCTTTGCCCCCAGCTGTTGGAAGGAACCATACTGCCCTCCTATCATGACAGATGCACAAATGCCTGCTTCTCCATAGACTATATGAGCTGGAGGGCAAGAATCACTCCGTTTTGAATATTCCAAGGTTGACTACGGTGTCTGACACGTAGTGGGAGCTCAGCAGAGGACACCGCTGAATGAACGACTGGATATCACAGATGTGGAAAACAACGATCAGAGATATGAAATTGGTTACTCAGATTTATAAAGCCAGTAAGTGGTCGAGACTGGTCATGAACCAGCACCTTTGTTTTCATATTCGAAAGAAATTGATCACTGCATCTAGGCCCATACGTTATCTATCACCTGTATGCCAATGATGTCCACATCCGTATTTCTGGCGTCTCAACCTGCATCTCCAACTCCCTGTCTGACGCACCTCCACCTGGATATTTAATGTGAGGCTCGAACTTAACTCGGCAGAACTTTGTTTTCATTCCTCCTAATTGCCCTCATAGCTGGCACCATCGTCTAACTATAGCTGCTCAAACCCTAACTCTACAGAAGTCCTCTTTGCCTCACTCCCCACAGCTTACCCATCAGCAAGTCCTACCGACAAATGCACACATCACACAGACACCCAGGACTGTCCGCAGAGCCTCAGTGGCCTTTTAGAAGCGTGAGTCAGATCACGTCACCTTCCTGCTCAGAAGCCTCTCCTTGTCTTCCAATCGCATGCAGAGTCAAACCCAGCTCCTCAGAGGCCCGGCCCTTCCTGCACCTGCTCTGCTCCTGACACACAGGCTTCCTCTTCTCTTCCGTCAGCTTAGACAGCTCCCCCTGGAGCGGCCTCGCCGACGGCCAGCGAACAGTCACCGGGCACAGTACCACAGCTCTGCACCTAACAGGGACTGTCACGCAATGCTCTCCTTGTTAAGTTGTGATTTGTGTTATCATCTGTCTTTCCCCCATTCAAGTGTAAGTTCCTTTAGAGCAGAGGACTGATCTATCTTGTTCTTTTCTGTTACCCTGAAAGGAATCCTCTTAGGGCCAGAGAGACCATTCCCTACACAACTTGGGGCAACATTCATGTGAAAGCCACCTCCTGAAGGTGTATACCCCCATCCCCAGGGCCTGGCACAGAACTGCACTCAAAATACCTTTACTGAGTAAACGAATCAAGTTGAAGGAAGGCTGTGTCAGAAGCAAATTCCATATACATAATTCTGCCTAATTCTGACAGATAGGAAAACGTATGTGGAAACATATTTGATTTATACATGATCCAAAGAGTCACAATTATAAAAGTGTTCAAGTCACAGAGTTCCATTTTGTCAATATCGATATGGAACAATGAGACTTCAAAGAGCAATCGGAACAGTCAACAATAATTATGATTTTTCTGAGAAGATCTACTCTGCTATTCCTATTTCTGAAGTGAATTTTTTTTAAGAAACACCGACTTTATGGCAATAGATTGGGATGTTTGCTGCATGTCCTATACCTGCACGGCTCTCAAGACCTGAACCAGTCACACAGGCTTTACAGGGGCCGGGGACACACGGCACCTCCTGAACTCAGGGCTTTTGTCTAACAACAGCCTTGGAAGCAATTTTTGAATAAATAAAGAACCAAAAGTTTTCCACCCTCACACTCTACTTCTCCTGTTGCACATGCCAGCATCATTTTATCTGGAGCTATTGTAAAATTTGCCCAACAAGTGTGGATAACATTTACATTACAAAAATTAGCTTTCAGGAACCATTTGGTAAACACATGCATTTTGTACGTTAAATGACATCTTTGCAAATAACGAAATAAATAAGGTCCCACTTGACCCTAGCGATCTGGGGTTTGTTTCATTAATAAAGACTGACTTAAGGAGTAGACTTAAGATGAATGAGTCACCAGTTTAATCTTAACCTTTTTAAAGACCTACAACTTTCAAGTCCTTACTGGAAAATTCCCTCGTTTTAAGATGCTAGGCCTGGCTGGACCATTGCTGCATGTTCACTGAAAGCTCGTCTGTACCACAGAGCGATAATGTCACTGGGACACAAACACACCCATGCGTGCGCAAGCGCACGCGTGCGTGCGCACACACACACACACACACACACACACACACACCGAGAGCACTGCTGCATTGCAACTGCCCCCACTAACAAGGAAAGAGACCCCAGGTCCAGGCCACAAACTTCAGCAAACTTCTTATGGTATCTGAGGACACCATTAGCTCATTCTCAAATATTACTACTACTTTCAGGCTTTGACTTCATACCCGAGCAAAACAAATCCAAATGAACAGGAAAAATAACACACATTTTCAAACCCTGCAAGTCTAATTGTGTACTGTTTCTTCATGATTTCTTGTGATCTTTCCCCAACCTCTCAGTGTACAAATACCCAAAAGTACTTGAGAGGTCAGGTAACAATTTAAATTAATTGTTAAAACAAGTGAAGAAAAATAACTTTCACTAAATTTTAATATTTGTTTCAATGGAAAAATATTATCTCAAGTTCCACAATGATCCACCAACTAGGTCTCAATGAGGCCACTTTTTATTATCCAAAAGTTTCCTTCTAGCGACAATATTTTCCAAGGTTTTCTCTACACAAATCTTAAAGTAGCTTGAAAATAGACAATTATTTTCATGTAATGCCTTGCTCTCCTCCTCAAACAGGAGTTCAAGGTCTCCCCAACAGAAATTTCTGTGACTTTTCTCATGGAAAATGCTCAGGTGTTAAATATCTTTCGTATCCTGCAACTAGGCGTGATTCCAATTAGTCCTGAACCAAAGACAAAATGACAGTTTAATGAGCTTCAATTTGCCAGCTCTTTGAACATTTGATGATATCATCATTTTGCCAGTCATTTCTTGCACTCTGTCTTCAACCTCTCGGTCCCAAAAAATTACCTCAAATATACAAATGAAGACATCAGGGACGTCTCTTAGGGAACTGAGTCAGAAACCCAAAAATGACTTTTCCAAGACATCAAGGAAGAAGAGCTATTCGTCCCATATTTCCTCCCAGGTAACTTCTGCCAACTTCCTCAGTAATTTCATTTAAGGCAGAGGCGAGGAGAAGGAAGGGCAAAACGCTAAGGGCAAAGGGCTAAACGAAGGCGTTTTTCCGTATGTCAACGGGAATGACATCCCTCATGTGGAACAGTGATTTATTGCTGGAGTATTTTATGTAACAGAAAACTCTTCTGAAAGTTTTTCATTTTGACCAAAATTACTCTAGAACTCAGCTCAAACTGCATCAACATAATTTGTTTTTCTAATTGTTCTTTGTATTTCTATCAAGAAAGTCTCCAGCTCTGAACTTACTAAACCACCTCGACCTCATTTCTAGGAGGTTTTGACCAGCTGTTGCCGTGTGATAGGATTCTTACAAGGATCCCTTTAAGGAAAAAAATGCCAACATTGAAGTCTTTGAGCTTTAAAAAGTCACTCCGTTAAAAGGAATGGATCATATGTAATGTTCCAAATTAGTGTGTGAATATAACAGACATTCATCTATAGTAAACCATTCACAACAAGCCGTATTTCGCCAATACTAAAAGCAAATTCCTAAGCAATATCTTATAAAGACTGGTAGGTCCCACTGACCTAAAAGCTTACTGGATTCTTACTCTGGACATATCTTCTTATTTCAGTAATAATGTGAAAACCAAAAGTGAACCCATTTAAAAGCATAGGAAACTTTAAATTCTAAAATTTGTGGGAAGGAATTCTATTCCAAATAAAATATTAAGAAATGCATATCTCTTCCGAGTTTAGCTGGTTTCAGAATAGAGACATAGCCATGGCTGTCACTTTGGAGAGAGACTGAAACTAGTGGCTAAGACCTGATTTGGATTTATATAGCCTGAGGTATGGGTATCAGTGTTTAAACCTAGCAATGTATTAAGAATCCAAAATGAAAATGGAATGGAGTTTATGCAGAATAAATGAAATTCAGAGACAACGAGCTCCTCCATAAGCAGGCGAATGGGCAGGGGAAGTGGTCACGAGTGCCAGCTACACTACTAGTTATGTCACCTTGGGCAACTTGCTGCACTTTCAGAATCTTTCCTCATTGATAAAGTGAAAATACATACAAGTCATTTTCTGACCCAGGCAAGAAGGTCAAAACCGTTTCCAAATAGGAAACTTAATCCTTACGGGGGACTGGAAGGGCTGGATGAGGTGATGCGATGGAAGGGGCCGAGCAGAGAAATTCAGGACTGCTCCAGAGGCACTGCTGACTCAAACCGGACTCGAGCAGCCCAGTTCAGTTACGACCGACCGGCAGCACCGTCAAGTACACCAACTCAATGAAAGAAATGCAAATTGAGATGAGAATCTCAGCATGGGAACAAAGGTAGCAGTGTCTCTCTCCCATGCCCGGCAGAGATTCACACAGCCCTCTTCCTTTTTTGCCATGTCCAAGTGTCTCCAAAAATCTAAAACCTTTCTTGGAAGAGGCCGTGAGATAAAGAGCACTGAATTAAGAAGCCCCGGTTTGCTAGTTCTGTGACCTTGGGCAAGATAATGACCTTGGAACCACAGGTTCTTTATGTGTCAAATGAAAATAATTGGATGCAGTCATCTCTCGTGATGACTTAATCTGACAACATTATTGCTGGATATTCAGACACTCGATATGACTAAAGGCTTCTTATCTGTCGGAACACGCTGTGTACACAGACTTGTGTTCCCTTGCAGTCTCCCGGTTTTCACCACTGCAAAGTGATCACATTATACCCTCCATTGTAAATATCCTCAGCATTTAATCATTAAGAACAACTTAATGTTCTTCAAAACAATTTAAATATTTCTTTAAAAATCCATTAAGTATAATGAGAACATAGGACAGATTTTTAAAGCAATCATTATTGATTGATATGAAGTTGTTATTGCAAATGGAATACTTTATATGTTATTATTTGGAAGGCTTGTCTTGAAAAGGAATATTCTTTATCTAAAAGTGGACCACATGCCATAGAATGTGGTTTCCATGGTAACTGCCACATTTTAAAAATATGCACAGGACTAAAGATACATTGTATAATACTTCGATAAATGCATCATTCTTAGAGAAATCAATTTCCTTGTCTCAGTCTGTTTTTGTTTATTAAACTTAATATAATTTTTTCCACAATGAGGACCAAGTTGAATTATTTATAATAGTTTAATTATAGGTAGATATAGGCTACTTTTCTGCTTTTAAGATGAAAATAATCACAGAATTTTAGAATTACTATGGAGAAAGAAAGCTGGTGACCTCTCAAAAATGTAGACTTTACTTGAAAGGGCATCTTTCTCTATTTTCTCATAATTAAGTATCTAAGAAATAGTATTCTTCTACACAGTAATATATACAATAATATATTAATGCAAATATGTTATTAGTTCATATGTAATTCTATTACATCACCATTGGATACTAATAAAGTGAGATCTTTGCATCAATGCATCTATTCAGAATATAAGGATTTTTGTCCTATTTGGAAAATTCTAAATAACCTATGTTTTTCACGTCAGAAAAAGAATATTTCCCCCACAGTCTTTTAAAAATGGCTTAGTTGGGGAAAACCTCTATTTGTATTTTAAACAAACACCGAAAGTTCTTGGGTTATCTTTTTTTTTTAAAACATCTTTATTGGAGTATAACTGCTTTACATTGTTGTGTTAGTTTCTGCTGTATAACAAAATGAATCAGCTATACATATACATATATCCCCATATCCCCTCCATCTTGCGTCTCCCTCCCACCCTCCCTATCCCGCCCCTCTAGGTGGTCACAAAGCACCGAGCTGATCTCCCTGTGCTATGCGGCTGCTTCCCACTAGCTGTCTATTTTACATTTGGTAGTGTATATAGGTCCATGCCACTCTCACTTCGTCCCAGGTTACCATTCCCGCTCCCCATGTCCTCAAGTCCATTCTCTACGTCTATGTCTTTATTCCTGCCCTGCCCCTACGTTCTTCAGAACCATTTTTTTTTTTTTTTTAGATTTCATATATGTGTGTTAGCATACGGTATTTGTTTTTCTCCTTCTGACTTACTTCACTCTGTAGGACAGACTCTAGGTCCATCTATCTCACGACAAGTAACTCAATTTTGTTTCTTTTTATGGCTGAGTAATATTCCATTGTATATATGTGCCACATCTTCTTTATCCATTCATCTGTCAGTGGACACTTAGGTTGCTTCCATGTCCTGGCTATTGTAAACAGAGCTGCAGTGAACATTGTGGTACATGACTCTTTTTGAATTATGGTTTTCTCAGGGTATATGCCCTGAGTAGTGGGAGTGCTGGGTCATATGGTCATATGGTAATTCTATTTTTAGTTTTTTAAGGAACCTCCATACTGTTCTCCATGGTGGCTGTATCAATTTACAGTCCCACCAACAGTGTAAGAGGGTTTAGGGCGTTAACTTTTAAAGCACTTCCGATCTAGAGATGTTTTCTAAGGGTTTCTGGAAGAGTCATATAGTGATAATACAGAAATGTAGGCTTATGACTTAAAATATGCTTTCTTTTGATTCATAATAGCCACTAAATTGGATCTCCCAAAGCAACTGCATTTTTTGATGTTGAGGATAATGGCATTACCCATACATTAAAATGAAAATTTGGCACATTAAAATAAACTTGCTAATTATATTTTGTGAAAGTACTTAAAGAACCTTAGGTTTTCCCACTGGATTTTATTCCCAAATGTTTTAACATATAGAGAAAATCATCAATTATACTGGTCAGCGCCTTTTACATGAAGCCCATGTCGTATATTTCTCTCAGAATTGAGTGTTAGAAAAAAAATGAACTGGTATGATTTCTTACATTAGATATTTAGAATTACACAATTCATCATGTTTCACTCTTCACTGTGGCTTCTAGGCAAGCTCAGAGCTAAAACTTGTACTTAACTGGAGCATTTTCTTTAAAAGTATGGATTTTCTGATGCGGTTAATATCATTTATTGCTTAATTACCATTTTCAGTTATATTGCATCTGTATGTGTTTATCATAAAATGCTGCCTCAAATCCTTTTTGAAAATGCTTGGAATATAAAGAAATTAAAATCAAACGTCTTCAACAGAAAAAGTACTAGCCACCCCAAAGCCCAAAGACCATGTATAGGTTCAACAATAGTGTTCAGAACATACATATTGTTAAATTCACCCTTCGAGTAATCTTTGAAGAATAATAACCCATACTTAATCCACTGCACACATGTACACACCCAGTTCATAAATGGACATTTTATCTTGTGCCCAGATTCCCAAATTCATGGAAGATAATGTTATCAAGATATAATTTTTAAAATTGTCCTATCATAAACATCTTTTTTGGAAAACTTTTTTTTAAGTGTAAGAGAGAAAGAAGAGGGGCTCTAAAAATCCCACATTTTAGAATCGGCGATCGATGTAGCCTCTTACTGTCAGTCAGTATGGCAAAATCCAGATGATCTGTCTTTATTGTGCAAAACTGTTCATATGAGAATCATGATTCTCAGTTTAGGGAATCAAGACAGGCATCGAGATGCCAGCATTAGGCAAGACCCACCTCACTATATACAAATCCCCAGTTAAATGTATTTTCAGATGTCGCTGAAAACCCTCTCCACTCTACAGATGGTGGTTCACAGTGGCTGCCGTGGTTCCTCTCTCACTACTCAATGCATCCGAACCTCAACAGCTCACAGAGAGAGCTGTCCCAACATGGGGACACCACCTCTGGGGCGAATCACAAAGGTCTTCTAGAACAGTCTCTACAAGGGCTCATACACACCATTCACTTCAGCAGCAAACATCAAAGATCAAGCAACCTCTGAGTGGTTCAGGGTCCTAAAAGCGCAACCAAGGGATCAAGGAATCTACGTTCTGTTTTTCTTCAAGTTCGAGGGGATAAACTGCAGAAATTCTTTCACTACATTGCAGTTCAAAAGCAAAACAAGAATTACACGAGGACTACCATGTTGGAAGAAGCTTTCCTAAGATGATCACAACAAAACTATAAATGTCCTTTATGTTAAAAAACATGATGGACTCAAGCAAATCATTCTCCAAAATAACTTCAATAAGAGGGATCTGGCAAATGAGAACTATCTGATAATGAGGTTGCGAATTTCCATATGTCTTGAAATCTACTGATCTGGGTGCTTTTCCTTAAACGTTATGACCTCAGGTACATAGCAGACTGAACATCTTATATGAAGGTAGGAAAATTTAATGTGCATGTTAGCAAATGTAAGTATCACAACATAAACTCTCCCATCGTTGAAAATCAAGGCATTATGGCAAGAATATAAGGTATGCATAGAATAATTAGTTAAATGCACCAAATAAAAAGAGAGAAATGGTTGTTAACTGTCCTTAGTTACATCACTGTATCTTATTGTTTCTCTATAAAACAAAAATTACTTGAATAACAACGCACCTGTAATAATTATATAGCATATTCACCAAAAGGGAGCTCCCAGTTGATATGATTCACCTTAAGGTAGGTGACTATACTTTATAACAATGGTTTTATTAGCATACAACATATTACATAGTTGAAAGAAGCCAAAAGTAGATTTTTAGTATATTGCTTGCAATCAAGAATCTGACAGAAGAAAAGCAGCGAACAAAGCCAGAGCCCCCGGAATAGATATTTCACTGTCCTCTTTTGCTTAAATATTCCAACTAGTCCTTTTTACAAAATGGCCTCCATTGCTAAATGGGAGCAGCCGGGCATGAATTGAATATCAAATGTCTCCCTGGAACGCAAATAAGACATTACACAATCCAGTATTTAAGATACTTGTGTTTGTTCTGCATCAAACCACAAAACAGTGATTTTTTAAAAAGGCTCTTCTATTTTAAAAAAGATATGTCACTTTGCTTTTTCTGAAATTTGTGAATGGAATTCAGAACCTAAAAGGTATTATGCATTAGACTACTTAGACCACAGTCATGAAAAGATATATTTGGAAAATTTAGGACTTACCTGAGGAAACCGTGAATTAATAGCCCCAATAAATAGTCCAAAATAAATACAAGTTTCAGCATTTTGGTATACACGATAAGATTTTTTAAAATATAACTTACTGATAAGAGTTTTTTAAAACTATGTTCTCTAAAAACAATTTAGCATAGCTTCTGCAGAAAATCATTTTCATTTTGATCAAGAATGCATTTAGCCTAAGTTTCCAATGCTTACTAGCATTCCCGGGACAGCAATTCCAATTGTTCCAAGAAAGACAGAAAATCTCAGAAATATAATCAATCGTATGCTACAGCATTTGAAGAGGTCAGATTAATACTTCAATTAGAAGAAATTCAATTAATAACTTCATTATACTCTCCCTGTGGCTTAATTATATGTAATAATTCTAAAATTTCCCTTTTGTTATCACTGGATGAACCGCACCCTATATATGGCAGATACGACATATGCAAAGTCACAAAGATTTCCTCTAAATTTGGCCTCTGTTTGTGTCAGCTTTCTACAACACCACGAAAATAGTTAGAAGTTGTATAAATTAATGTATTTAACTGTATCGATTATTCAATTCTACCATGCAAACAGATCCTGCACTGATTCAGAACCCAAATATCTTCTCAAAGAAGACAATGGTAAGGCTTAACATCATCTTCGAAGGAGAATGTAAGTGTGAAAATATTCTTAACAAATTGTAATACTAACAATTAAAAGATCAGAATATATTTTATAAAGGCTCTAATGAGGTTGGTGGCAAAAATATAACACACGTTGATTTCACAGGAACCACCTGACTATTCTGGTACTAGGGCTACTACAATGACTACCTCTTTAATTAACAAACCCCCATAAAACAAATTTAAATAATTTTCCTAGAAATGCATGTGACTGACAAAAAAGCCTGTACCTCCATCTTTATCCAAAGGTAAAACACAACGCAAGGTCAAATGAAGATGACCAATAGCCCTATTCTTTGCCTTACCGTCTCCCGCCTTCCACTCAAGACATAACATCTATTCAATCAGCAGTACTTTTATGTTTAGATAATTATGGAATTGCTTAAACGCATATTATAACAAACAGAAGGTCTATTTCGCTATTTAAAATCTACGTTATTTGGGGAGGAAGGATAACCAGGAAGAAGCTCATGTATGGTGTGGATAATATGGCTAGATTTCAATGGGAGAGAGGTATTTAGACCTAGTAGATGGTATGGTTTTATTAGAAAAGAAAATTATCTTTTTATTGTTATCAATTGCTCTTCAATTTTTCTTTAATAAAATTTCACAGCAACCTCCTCAAGAGGATACACTAAAGGCCTTTGATTATATATACCGTAAAGAATGTATTGTACCACAAAGAAACACACCCGATAAGATTTTTTTCCATCTGAAATTTATAAAGGTAATTTTCCATGCTGACAGTGCACATTCCATCCCTAAGTTTGAAGAGTCAAATGCTGCCACAGCTGGGGGTTATTCTGCAAATGGCCTCCAGCAGGGACTGCAGGGGTGAGGCAGGAGGCGTGGCGTGCTCATGGGGGGTAGCCCTTCTCTTTATCAGTTATCATCTCAGTAACCTAATCAAATATAGAGTCCAAAGAAAAAAAGCAACACTAGGAAGGAAAAGCAAATATTAAAACAGCTGCTTGATTACCTACAGAGATTAAAACAAAAAGCAAGGAGTGAGGCTGATATATTTCCTAGGGATTTGCTAAGGCTGAGGGGAGGGGTAAGGGGCAGATACCTTAAAAAAAAATCCATCATGAAAGGAACTGAGACAAGATTATAAAAAAGGGGCCAAGTTATAGCGCGCCATGGGATTTTTAATCTGGCTACCTGTGGTTTCTGTAGTTAAAGCTTTATTCATCCCCCAAAAGAGGGGGTGGGGAGAAAACAAAAAAATCACATTTATTTGTCAGTTTTGCAAATGATCAAACACCGTGCATCAACAAGAATAATAAGAAAACATGAAACGCTGATGACTTTTTAAAAATAGATCCCCGTTGTATCAAATATTATTGATAATTACCTGTGAATCTCGTTTCCTGAACTCTTGGATTTGATTTTCGTGCTCCATATTGGCAGTGTGAAGCTGTTTCTCCAGGTCTCCAATTTCCCGTTCATGGTCTCGGACTAGGCTATCCTTCTCTGCGTTATGCTGCTGTAATAGGTGCGTCTTCTCCTGTTCATGCTCCAGCTTCAGCTCTACTATCTGATTGGACAATGAGGACAGTTCATCAACAGAACATCCTTGTCGTCATGACAACTCATGGCCAGCTTAATTTTTCTCTAATTTGCCCAAGTTGAAAATTTTATTTTTTGCGTCATTATTACCTCACCCTTAAAATACTCTCATTTTGCGGGGGGGGGGGGGTGGATTTTATCTAAACCTCCTAATATTCAAGACAGTTGGGCATATTCAGTAAATCCTTCTGCAATCTATTGACACAAATGCCTGAAACATTGAAAAAAATTATGTCGAATGCTAGGTATTTCCTCCCCAAGAATTTGGGTATTACTGACCAGCAATGGTTATAAATGGTTAATCGTCAGTACGCTTTGCTTTTTGCTGAAATATATACAACGTAAAAAGCAGCAATTAAATCGGTCAGTTTTCTTTATGGTTTTCAAATAAAAGATCGAAGCTAAATACGCATCTGGATTATTGTATATACAGTTGTCTTTCTAAAAATAAAATGATAAATTTCAAAGCTCTATTATCTCGTTGTCAGCTACGGTATACCAACATAAACAGATGTTATGTGTTCCAGAGGGGCACCTGCTGTGCTGCAGGCTTGCGCCATGATTTCATAAAAAGCATTCTATTCTCAGGATCCTTTCCCAGTCCACTCCACACTGGAGACTGTGACCTTGGCCAGTCTTAGCCTCTCCCTGCTAGACTGAATGGCAGCCCGAGACCGAGGGCCTGGTTGCCGCAGCTTTGATACTAATCCTCCCAGGCTGTGCACAATGGCACCCTACCTGGCCTGCACACTATAGCCAGCCAGGCTGTCTTTGAAGCAGGTGATGAATAGGGACTGCAGGAAGCCAGCTTCCCCAGTGAACTCCAGGCCACACAGCTGCTAAGAACAGTCACTTGGATTTTTCTTCAGTTTTGGTGGATTTCAGGGGGAAAAACTGCTGTTATCTAGAATACGCTGTGTTATTTTCGGCGTGAGAATCCATCTTCAAAAAAGCTAACAGTAGGAGCCTGCTCCGAATCGATCTTGTTTCGTGCAGTGAATCACCAGACTACCTTATCTTAAAGCTATAGCATTCACTTCTCCAGGCACGCACGCTACACCACATTTCAGAAGTTATTTTCTCTGGAGATTTAAAACTCTCATCCTCTAATTGCAAATTAAGAATCAGAACAGAGATTAAAATTGTTTTTAAATGTACGTTTCAAAATGTTTTCTTACTGGGATTTTTCTTTGAGGGTGGGAAAATCAACAATAAACTCCTAACCGCTCATAAACTTACTATTTAGAAGAAAGAAAAGTGCACTAACTCTGGAGTATACACACTTATCGGAACAAGATAGTACAGAAAATAATACGGAAAATTTTATTTTGCATCTGAGAACAAAGACGCATTCTAGTGAATTTATGTCTGTTTAAAATTTAGGGATCTTTCTTGCCTATTATTCTACTATAGGCAATATACAGAAAAAATGCATATAAATTTTCTCTTTATCATGCCAAGTAGAAAAGTTTTCTATGATTATTTAAAATAAATGTGCATGGTTTTCTCTGTGATTCACACAACTACAATGTTAATCCCAACAAAAAAGAGAATTTAAAATTTTATTGACATTACTGCATCATTTTCAGGCAGCCAAGTATATGAATTACTGAGTTAGGATATTTTTAGAACAGTCTTGGACACATTATTATTTCTACTCAGTGTTATACTATCAAGCATTATAATAATGAAATTATAAATTTTAGTAAAACATTTAAACATGTACCACACTGAAAGGAAACAGAAAGAGGTAAAAAGTTCTACTGAGATCTGATTCTCAAAAGCCTCAAAAAACTGGGAGAATGGTGTGATTTAAAATTGACAGAAAGCAAAATATTTTACAATACTCTAAGGAAAAGTAACCGATTGACTTTTCCTTAGAGTATTTAAGGAATAGTAATTTTAAGTAATTCTTCTTAAAATTACTATTTAAGTAATTTTAAGTAATTAAGGCAGAAGAATTACGGAAGTTTTCCCCCAAGAAAAGACACAAGACCAGGACTGGCTGTGAGATCGTTAGTAACAGTGCTGCCTGGGTCTAGGCTCCAGAACCAACACCCTTCCACAGAAACTCTGAGTTATCTGAGGAGTTCTGACACTTGGACCAGTGACCCTGCTTTCCGTTCATTCATTTTAAAAAGTCAGGAACAAATGAAATAGAGATAATGGCATTTGACGCCTAAAGATAGATGTTCATAAGTTAAACTATTAAAATAGTTCGCTGCTTTGTCAGGGTCCGTTGCTCAGTGATGCTGGTTAATGAACAAATCTCAAGGTTGCCAGAGCCTTTTCAGATGAAATCGCTCAGCCCTGTCTGCTCGATCCAATGCTGTTTGGCCAACTTCTAGAGGTTACAAGCCCCTTCTAGTGTTTGCCTAGGTTTCCTCACTGTCAGCAAGTTCAGGCAGGGGTGTCCTCTCCAGATTAATGGTAGAGTCCAGGAGAAAAACCCTAATGTTCTGGGAACATCTTGATGATGATATTCATAACCATATTCAATGCCATCATCAAGGTGGATCTGTGTTAAAGTTCAACCTAGCCCCTTCCAGGTAGATAAATGTCCTTTACATGTGGGTGCTTCTCAACAGCAAACAGGAAGTAGCGTATCCTCTTTACCTTGAGCTACTAGATACTTTTAGTTGACCACAATAATGTGCAATGGAGCTCGCGGTTACCAGGAGGTGGTACGTCATGGAGAGTGTGGAGGATGGGAAAGCAGACAGCATCTGCAAGGGTGAATGATGAAGTGGTCAGTGGGGTCTCTAGGTCAAGGGGGTCCAGAGCCCATAATCTATGCTCCAGGGGGAAGAGGAGGCCCCATCACCAAGGAATTCTTAAGTAAGGCAGGTAAAGAGCTCCCTGTAACGCAGAAGGGAAGGCTTTAAGCTCCCTAATCCAAAAGCATGGAGCTGTGGGCCAGGTAACTATGCTTGTAATGCCACTCGACGGGTGTGAAAGCAGGCTGGCATGTCTCCCAGGACAAGGGGAGTAATTAGGCCTCACGTGCAAGTGCCTGGGAGCACCTGCCAGCCTTTGTGATGCTGGACTTGATAGCCTGCTGGTTGGGGCCTGCGTGAGAAAATGGCTTTATTGCCTAGAAGCTACTAGGTTGACTCACACGAAATTATCCAACAGGAGATGAATAAGGGCCCTGCCCCACCCACTGTGCCATCCCAACGCACTCTGACCTTGAGGTTCTGAGATCCCTGAAGGCACAGTCCTCCTCCCAGACCGTATCCTGCCACATATGTCGATGGCCTCCTCCCTCCGCCTGAAGCTCCACGCATGTGTCCTTGGGTAGGAGCACACCCAGGCCCTGAGACTGGCCTCCTCCCTCCGCCTGAAGCTCCACGCATGTGTCCTTGGGTAGGAGCACACCCAGGCCCTGAGATGACAAGATGCGGGTGCTAGACAGCCAAGTCCCTGAGGGCCTTGGAATACACACGCTAAGTTCTCCTAACTGTTTTACAGCAGAATTAGTGCTAGCAAATATGGCCTGAACACGCTTTGATAATCTTATTTTTTGAAGTCATTACTTCTCCGTACACAGTATATAGAAGATCAACACATCCCAGTAATACTCCTCAAGGTCAGAAATTCCAAAACCAGAGGAGTAAATTAAAGACGTAATAGAATGCACCCAACACATAAAAAAGGAGGAACTGCAGTACAAAAATATTAACTGAAATAACCTCAAATGTAACCAGATGACAAAATCTATATTCTGCAAGCCCCATCATTCTGGACGGGAGGAAAACATACCTTAAAAATCAGAAACAACTAGAGTGATAGGAGAACTTAGTGAGAACATGAGTGCAATGAAAGAAGAAGTCAAAGACAAGAAGATAAAACAACAGAATTAACTAAGGATCAAATAACTGCATCACAAAATAAATTCTAAGTTAGAAACGAGTTGAATAAACAGGGCTAAAAATGGAACCACTGATATAGACAAATGACTGGAGATAATCACAGTAAAGGTCCATGAAGGACACAAAGAAAAGATAATATAGAGAGAAAGTGGAAAAAGAAAATCCGTGTGTGGGAAATTCCCTGGTGGTCCAGTGGTTAAGACTCTGCGCTTCCAATGCAGGGGACACGGGTTTGACCCCTCATTGGGGAACTAAGACCCCATGTGGCGCTCAGTGCAGGCAAAAAAAAAAAAAGAAAGAAAGAAAGAAAATCCGTGTGTACACAGGTACGTTATCAGAAGACTTCCCTGAAATGAATGAAGAGTTAAATGCCTATATCAAAAAAGCAAACTGTATACCAGGAAAAACTGATTTAGACTGAGTAAAAGAATGGCTCAAGAATACTATAACTAAACTCAAACATGGAAAAACTCAAAGATTATAGAACCTAAACCACTCTTGGAAAAAAAATACTTGAGGACGAAATTTAGGCAACCAAGAGATGACTGACAAAGCTGTGTTAAGAGCAACCTTTGTGCCAAAAGGCAGTGGGTCAACGTGTGCAAGCTTCAGGGAAAGAAAGGAGGAGCAGAGACTTTCATGCCCAGCCAAACTATCCTTCAAAACAAGGGAACAAGTGGTGACTCTCAAGCAGGCAGAAACACAGTGGATACGACAGCTACATGCCCTTCTGGGAAAAATGACTTGATGAAATCTCAGCAGTCAACAGATGAATCAAAATAAAGGACTCAGATATGAAAAAAAGTTCTGGTGGTGTACATATAATCGATTTAAACTTAAAAAGCTAACTATATGACTGTGAGAAGCATGGTTATGGAACAGAATATAAATGTTACAAAAGTCAACAATGTATAAATAATACTATAACTGAGAAGAAAGGTAGGGGTGGGTGGAAGGAAGTGGAAGCATGTATCTTTTATCTTTTCATAACAGGGAGTAAAAACTGAACCATAAAATTCAAAAATGCCTCTAATCTCAATGTATTTGTAATCTTTATTTCTTAACTTTCTAAGAAATCATTTCTTATATGATAAACAATTTTCTAAACTTCAGAAATTCCTTCAGTTTCCCCTGCTTCTTTAACTGATTTCACATAAAATTAAATATTTTAGTAAAAGTGACAAATTTGCATGGTCCCATTTTTTAAAAACTGCTTTTGTCTCTATACCTGTCTATCCTTCTACTATCTCATAAAAGCGTCTGGGATGATAACCACCTAAGATGAACAACAGTCATTTCTGGAAGATAAGATTTTGCTAGAATTTTTGCTTCCTTCATCGTATGCATTTACCATGTCAAATGGCTACAGCTCCCTTTGGGGGGAATATTAACTAGTTGCGTTGCAAGAGCCTTTATCAAGAGACATGGTCTCCCTTCAAGCACATGGATTCTGGGTCTGTGAACTGTGATCTTAAATCTGGAAACCTGAACCATGATTTTCCATTGAAGTGGAGAACTGTCTAAAGTTCACTTGCCAGCTCCTGACCTTCTTTCTCGACATTGTACGAGTGTCACTCCCGTTGGTCTCTGTCTTATCCCTCAGAGCTCCGTGCTTTATTCACTATCGCCACAGGCCCCTGCAGGGCAAGACACCTTGGTGGCCACTCCTGCCACGCTGCCCACTGCAGCGGTCACTCCTACCACCCATCTGATGTTCGGGGCCCCACTGGCAGACCCCCAGCAGCCCACTGAAAGTTGGCCGCCCGGCTCCAGAGCAGCAGTGCCTACGGTGGGCCTGGCACATGGTGGAAGCCAGACCAGAGCCGCTCAGTGGAATCAGGGGCCCATCACCATGCCTTCTTCAGCACCTCCTAGGCCCTCCCTGGGTGGAGGGTGTCTGGCCTAAAGTAACAAATGACTCTAATATTCTCATTCTCCTAAGACTTCGACCTCGTCCTCAGCACTATGCCAAGGCAGTTCTGGCATCTCCACCTCGGATCAACATGGCTGGAGTAGTAGAGAAGACCACTACCTATTAAGATCACAAGCTTCGTTAACATGCTACATACTTAAAAAAAGCAATGAATGTCAGCTCAAAATTGTCAATAATCTTATACGTTAGACTAATAAGAGTTCAAAAGGCACTTTGATATAAAGTGTTAGCCATTGAAAGTCGAAGATTTTCTGTAGGGCTTGCCAGGTGACACTCCCACATCATCCCGCTTCCTACTCGAGGGATCCCTGTGAAATTTTTTGCTTCTTGGTTGTGAAATTCAGCACTACTTTTGTGTCGTTGATAAGACTCATTAAGATCCTCACTAAAAGACAAGTGTACCACACCCTGTGTTTTTCCATTTAATGAGATACAGGGCTTAACGTCATCAGGCTACGTCTCTGAGCAATTTTCCATTTGCATTTGCAAAACAGCACATTTGAAATGTCAAAATAAGTTACCAAATTCTCTAGAGCTCCAGAAATCTAGGTCCAGCGAGGCAGAGTCTACTGTAAAGACAGCACCGTTTCACTAGACTGATTCTTTACTAAAAGATGTTCAAATCTTTTCTTTTTAAATTGCAGTTATATGATATAAAATGCGCTATTGGACGTTACATTTCATGACCGATAAAGACTCCAAGCCTTTGGAGTCAGAGGAAAAAAACATTTTAGCACAGAAAATACTACAATATGGTCTGACTTTCTGAACATGTTAATAGAAACAGGCACCAAAAGAAACAGTAAAAAGTCAGCAGTGTGTCAAGAACAGAAATAGAATTTGTCACCTATGGAGAGCCTTGTGGCTCCAGGATTAGGTATTTGCTACAACGAAATGAGCCTTCCACGAAATCTGTCCATCAGCAATTCAGTTTAGCACACAAATTCTCTTTATTTGAAAGTTTCATAGGAGTGTGCTAACCACTACGGGAGACACAGCGAGGCTCTGCCGGCCTGTACTGCTTCTTCTCTCCTTTTCCTCCAGGGTCAACCTGTACAGCTAGGGACAAACGCCCGCCGGAGCCCCAAGCTTGGGATGCGCTGAGGGCTGAGGGCTGGAGGCTGGAGGCTGGAGGGCCCCAGCAGACATCATGAAGGAGGAAGGCCCAGCAGAGATCAGCCCATTCGTGCTGCCCGGGCAGGAAGCAAGTCCTATTCTCGGCAGTTTTCTTTCCCAGGTAACACTTCAAAATACTTACCCCCCACCTGCAGGTGGTGAGTGACAGTAACCACCTGCAGCATTTACAACTTTCTGAACAATTCACTACTGTTTTCTGTGTCTGTACCTGGCGGACCTCAATTAAAACCCAGGAAGGGGCCAGAAAGCCGAATGTTTCAAGATTTTTCTTCGTGGTTTAATGATCGTTTACTCAAGCCAATGAAATTGAGATAACTAAGAATACACCCCCTCAGGCAGAGTTCAACACTTTTGAAAAACGCATGTCTTAACTGTGTATTTTAATTTTACTTTATTTTACCTTATGTCTGTTTATCTGAAACACATTCAGTTCGTCTTAATCTAGTAGATCCCTGCTGGTGAATATGAAAAGTAAAAACCATCAGAGTTTCCCAGTTAGTATAAAATTTAGAAGGACAAACAGATCAATCAGGTTATAAACTCCTCCAACATATGGACGAAGGCTGTATTGTCTTCATACTGTCCTCACACTGCCTACAATGCAGTGTAATTTTTCAACATTTTGCGTGGAATGAGTGGCATTCGGGAGCAAAAATCAAAAACTAAAAGGTGAGCTGGCCCTCCGCAGATTCAACCAACCAAGGACCGAAGAAAAAATTCCAGGAGGTTCCAAGAAGCAAAGCTTGAATTTGCAGCGTTTCAGCAGCTATTGACATGGTGCTTACATTGCGTCAGGTATCATAAGTCATCTAGAGGTGATGTAAAGTGTACAGCAGGATGTGCGTCGGCGATACGCAAAGACTACGCCATTTTATCTGAGGGGCTTGAGCATGCGTGGATGTGGGGACCGAGGGACTCCTGCCGTCAGAAGAGAGCGGCTTCATCTACCTTATCACCAAACTGACTTGCCACCTGCACAGTCTCTGCCCTCCTGACTTGAACGCCCGGCTGGCCCTGTGGCCCAGGGAAGCCTTCCCGTCTGCTCTCGCCAAATTAAGCACGCCCCTCTCACAGTGACCCCGTCGCTCTCTGCCTCATGAGCATCGTCTTCTCCACTGGATCGTGCTCATCAACACGATGTTTTCGCTGCATCCTTCCCCTGACCCTCCATAACCCTCCAGAGGCCACCCCACTTCTCCGCTCCCCTTTCTTTCAAAGTCCCTCTACGGGCTGCTCACACCGTGTTCTCTCCCCGCCCACATCACTTGGGTTTTGTTCCCACGTTCTACTGAAAATGGACTTGTCAAGGTGGTAAGGACCTTCTCGCCAAACCCAGCGGGCAGCTGTCAGTCTCCATCTAACTTCCAGGTTACTCACGTCCTCCTTCCTGAACACTGGCTGCGCGCGGCGCACGGGAAGTCACACCTCCTTGGTTTTTCCTTCTACCCAGCAGCTGCTCCCTCTCGGACGTTTTTGCTGGTTTTCCTCCATCTCGTCCCCACGTCTAGTTGTCACTGGTCCCTGGGCTCAGTCCTGGCACTTCCTTTCTTTTCTCTCTTGCATGTCAGTGTCTGTCACCACCATTCGCCTGGTGGCTCAGTGGGGAAGCTGGAGTCATATCTGAGTCCCCTCTTTTCTTCACACTCCATTTCCCTTTCATCCACAAGTCCTGCCTGCAGAGCACAGCCCAAGGTTGACCCCCCGCCCTGCACTGCCCCGCCCCGGTCACCTCTCATCAGCCTCTGACTATCAGACTCCAGTCGCCTCCCAACCATCCTCCCTGCGTCCTCTGCCACCTCCTGTACAATCGGCGCTCCACAAAGCCGCGAGAGGAAGCTTTCTAAACACAAACCAGAGCTTGCTCAAATGCTCCAGTGGCTCCCGCCACTCGCAGAACAAAATCCAAGCTCCCACCACAGTCGACAGGGCTTGATAGGATCTGCCCCGCCCCCGCTCACTCCATTCCAGCCACGTCCCTGCCCGTTCCCTCTGCCTGAAATCTCCTTTCCTCATCTCAGGTTCTGTAAGGTTTCCTCCTTCACTTCATTCAGGTTTTAATTCAAATATCACTTCTTTAAAGTCCTTCACTGATGACCTTCTCTAAAATAACGTCTTAGACGAAATGACACCTTCTATAAAATAGCCCTTCACTCACAGATACATTGTCCTGCTTGACCACGGCAGTGACCATGACCTTACGGAACAGTATATCCTAAGGCTGGGGGACCGTTGTCTCCTCCACCATAAGTACAGACTCTCCTGTGTTCACCCACATCCTAAGCGCCCAGAACAGTGTTTAGCACAAAGTAGTTGCTCAGTAAACATGAATTAAGTGATGAACGATTGCAAAGACGTGATTTGACCTTAGATTTTTAAGGTACCTGGAGAGTGGGATCATCGCGTAGCCATATCACTGTCTAGGAAACATTTTTTAAAATGAAGTATCCCTAAAACAAATCATCTATGCTTCATATTACAGTCACTGAAAAAAACTATGTTCATCTTTGCCCTTTTCATTCCCACTCTAGGTAAAGGTGCACTTGTTTGAACCTAGATGTGAAAAGATTCAAGCCGAGAAAAAGAAAAAAAGAAAAAGGAAGAAAAGGCCCTGGCTTAAGCGCTTTTCACCAAGTATCACTGCACATGAACCCAGGCTCCCAAAACTGGGCCTGGACTACAGGCTCTGTAGCTTCATAGTCGAGCTCTCTCATTCTGGACCCTAAGACACCAGGAACCTGGCTCTGCCTGCTGCCTGTAGGACCCATCTGTGCCCTGTAGCACGGCTGCACGCCCTGGATCAGGCAGTTATGGAAAGGAAGAATTTGAAAGACTTAGTGCATCATTGGATCAGGGATTGAATTTGTCCTGATCACCACCGAGGAGTCCAATGACTGTAGTTGAGGCTCAAAAACGATTACAAACTGAAAAAGGAAAGCCAAGCAAAAAAGACTTTTAAAAAGAGTGTGGGGCTTCCCTGGTGGCGCAGTGGTTGGGAGTCCGCCTGCCGACGCAGGGGACACAGGTTCGTGCCCCGGTCCGGGAAGATACCACATGCCGTGGAGCAGCTGGGCCCGTGAGCCATGGCCGCGGAGCCTGTGCTCCGCAACGGGAGAGGTCACAGCAGTAAGAGGCTCGCGTACCGCAAAAAATAAAAAAATTAATAAATAAAAAAAAGAGTGTGATAAGGTGAGCAAGAAGAATAAGGCAAAGCGAGGAACAGAGGTGAACCAGGTGCAGAAATGAATAAATCATGTGAAAATCCACTTTGAAGAAATTTTAGGGAGACTCACAGATTCATGGTCATCAACCTCAACCTCATCCGGGACCTCAATACCAAAAAGAAATTTTACCAAGTTGTTCTAGTCTGATCAGTCACGCCGTCACCAAAATAACTGCAAACAATCCCCACTTCCATCGGCTCTCCTGTCCACGTGATTCCTTCAGTGTCAGCAAATGATCTTCCCTCTTGTTTCACAGAGAAAACCCTCAGGAATAAGAACGTCCTCGTTCTCCCACTGCAGATCGACAGACTTCTGTGCCGTGTCCAGCCTTCCCCTTACAGCTGAGGCCTCGGCCTGTCCCCCCAGGCCAGCCGCCACGCCTGCGCCGGGAGCCAGTACCCTGTCTGTCTCCTCTCTCTTGCTTTCTGCTATGTCCTTTCCCAGTGAAGACTGAATGGTCTAATTTAAAAGAGGTCCATGTCTTCAGGCTATATTACCTAAAAAATCTAGATAACTAAAAACTAAAATACTTACAGAGAAAAAACTGGGAATTGCATGCTATCTGCTTTTTAAATATCTCAACTGCTCTTAAAATTTCCCAGTTGCTTACCTTGTATAATTTCTGACTTGTCTTTGCTAGCAAAATGTTTTGTTTCAAATAATGGCAATGTGTAAGGATTTGGCCCTTCAGTGTTTTTTTATCATCATCAACAATAAGTATTTATTCTTTCTGGAGAATTTGACCACTTGTTTATCTGTTGAACTACATTTCCCTTTAAAGGCTTTGTAGTGAAAAGAGAAGATATAAAATATAAGATTAAAGAATGATATGATGGGACTGCCAAAAAAAATCTCCCTAGTTCAGGAAATCCTAGCATGCCTGCTTTGTTGTTTGTTTCCCACTTGAATGAGGTTTGTGGAAAGACAATTAGAATTGTCTCTTTGTTCCAATGGGTTATACAGGAAAGAAACAGGAAGCCTTGAGGAAAGCTTGGCCTTTACAGGATATTGGTGTGAGTGTTTATCCCATGTGTTTGATGTTTTTCTCTCCACATCTGCACGCTTTA
Source organism: Aethalodelphis obliquidens (assembly GCF_003676395.1). Classification (NCBI taxonomy): domain Eukaryota; kingdom Metazoa; phylum Chordata; class Mammalia; order Artiodactyla; family Delphinidae; genus Aethalodelphis; species Aethalodelphis obliquidens. The sequence continues at coordinate 1,127,510 of NW_020837988.1, read as the reverse complement.
TGCCTGCATTTTGGCTAAAATATTTTAAAATACCACTCTGCTTTTTTCACTGCATTACAGTTCCTGGCACGATGCTTTCTAAACGGGAGTGGCTCACAGATTGCGCTGAATAAGGAAATTGAGGCCCAGTGCGCAGCAGTGGTTCATTTCCCCAGATGCGAGTTCCCTCATCATAAAATGTGAGGACTGGACCGGATAAGTGCTTCTAAAACTTTTCCACCAAAGCACCCCTCACAGCAGTGAGAATGAATAAGATCCCCCTGGGGGATCTGAGGGCACAGCCTGAAGCAGCCTCTGCAAACTGGAAGTTTCTTTGAAATGTCCTATTTTATCTTAAAAATTCATGAGAATTTTGCATTTTACAAAACAGGAAAAGTCTATGTTTGTTTTAATATGAATGTTACCTCAATAGTAAAAACCACTTTGCTTTCCCACAAAGTCATCAAGTGAACCCAACACTCCAGGAAACAGGCATCAGGCCCCTGCACCCCAGCACTCACACGCTGCCCCAGGGGCCGCCTACCCCGGTTTGAGAAGCAAGGGCCTGGTGAACAGCATGTAAATCCCCTTCCAGGGTGAAACGCTATACCCGTAGCATTTAAGATTTGTAGATTCCTAAGCAAGGACAACAGAAAAGTTGTCACCCTCGCACTTGAGTGGCAGGTAGAGAAGGCAGGTATGGACAGGTGTGTAAGTAAGTTAGAGACCCCTACGGCTGTCAAGAGGCACACGGGGCCAGGCGGGAGGCTGGGGGCGAATCAACGAAGGCACAGGTCACAGAACGCGGATCTGGGAGGGACATCCACCCGCAGCGTTCCGGCAGTCACCTCAACACGCTCAGGTGGGCAACTTACTTTGTTACGAGACGAACCACTGCACATCTGAATAATTCTTTAGGAAAGAACCACCTCGAAATAACCCAAAATGTTCCACACCCAGAGGCTCAATTTCTGCCCCCTGGAGCCCCCTGGGGGTCCGTCAGAGTGAGGTTAAGAGCATGGCTCACGTTCACGTCTGATCTCATCACCTATTAACCGTGTGGCACCTTTGGCCAGTGACTTAACTGGAGGTGCTCAGTTTCTACAACTGGAGATGGAACAATGAACAATGGCACTGCCTCGCAAGATGACTGTGAGGACGGGAGGTGGCTGAAGTCACCTAAAGCAGGTGGAAACGGTACCCGGCTCAGCGTATGACCTCCTGACTGGTGGCTATCACGACTGTTATTACACAAACCAATCATAAAATCTCCTCTGTTCCAGACCTTGGAGTTAAAGACAGATATGCAACCCTCCTCAGTCTCGTCTTCTCTTGGCAAAACACCCTTATTCCTTGATATATGCCCTCTGACCTAGACCCAAACGTTCCCGTATTCTGGAAACTCTGCTTTGAACATGTTTGAGTTTGTCAGCATCCTACTTAAAATGTGGCGACCAGAACTGACTGACTCCTCATATGACCTGATGGGAAAACAATAGAAGGAGGCCGTACCTTTTACCCTCCAGGATCCATCGCCCCAGGGGGTTCTTCCTGTCTTGCTTGTCACCACCCCCCCCAGCCTAGACAACCTTACATCTCCCCCACCGCATACTTTCTGCAGATGATTTTCTGAACCAAAGCACGGAATTTTATATTCAATCCCAATAAACTTAATCTTCTTAATTTCATCTGTTTAAAGCTTCAGAAAACTGATTTTCATATCCCGCATGTTAACTACTCCTCTGAACTCCAAGGAAGCAGGAAACTAACCTCTTATATCATTACCCAGTGTGACACACAGAAATCTCACTTAGGGTGTCAATCGTCATTCAGAGATGGCCCTTTGAACTCTCCCTTAACCCCATAAATGAACCAATGGCTAAACCATATTTCCTATTCGGCCTTCAAGAAGGACTTTGCCAGACGGCTCAGTGAAGTCCAAATCTATCACATCTACTCCTCTTTCCTTATCTACCAGCCTGGCCAGTCTGCCCAAAGAAGGGAATAAGCTCAGTTTAATCGGCTTCCCTTTCAGTGAGCTCGCTCGAGCTGGCTCATAGGGACCTGCTCCCATATGCCTATCTTTCCTCGTGATAAGCGTTCACAGTAAAAACCCCAACAATCTGGAGTGGCCGGGGCAATGCTGCTCCAGTTAATAGAATTTTCTGCTTAAAAAAAAAAGGTTTTAAAAAGTTTGTATATTATCACATCAAAAAATATTCCCCTAAAACCTACTAGCTCATATTCCTGCTTTTATCTTTCCTCTACAAGTTACTGCCTGGGATCTTCACTCTCAGCATGGACTCTAGTGAAGAGGCCTACAGACATAGGAAGGATAAAAGCAGGTGAAATCTGCACTGACCTCAGAGATCTTTGTGTGGTTTTAAAAAAATTCCTATTATACACTTGTATAACATTTATATCATTTCTCTCTTTTTCATGAAAATGAAACACAGAAAAATGGATGCAATAGTGTATGGTTTCTACTAATAGTATGAATTCTTTAAAGAATTAATGTTTTCCTTATTAAGTATTTTTGATCAAGACTTAAAAGACAAAAATTTGGTACAGTTTTAAATCTATCACCCAGAGAAAAGCCTACAAAGCTTAACATTCCTTCAAACGAGCTTATATAAATTTACTTTTACACTAAAAAAGCGACTGTCACGTTAAAAAGACACAATGTGGAAAGTAGAGCATGTGAGAAAAGAATCGACCATGATTCCACCATCTGAAAAATAATTATTCCACCATCTGAAAAATAAATAACATCATTGTTTGAATAATTCTGTCCGATTTTCAAGGTTAAGGATAATTGGCCAGAAGAGGTAAACAAATTTTATGACTCTTGGTAGATACTGCCAAAGTCCTTCGGGCTACATTAATTTATAACGCCAGCAACAGATGAAAGTACCAGTTTTCCTAAACCTTGGCCAGCTTTACATGGTACATCGCTATTCTAATTTGCATTTTTCTTAACACCAAGGCTGAAGATGTTTCTACATGGTCGTTCACTCAATTTATTTCATATATGTTTCTTTTCCTTTGGAGCATTAATGATTTTGTTAAAATTTATGCTAATTACTTTATATGCTAATTATTTTTATTGGTTATACATTTATTAATTTGACAAAGGGAATCACTCTGTCTACGATATTTGTGGCAAATGTTATTTCTTTAACTTAAAATAATTTATATTTAGTCAAATGTTCATTTTCCTCAGTGGTTTTACTTGTTACATCCGACTTTAAAAAGTCAGAGCTGTGCCAAAATGATCACAGAATAAATGCAAATCAGGCCCTGCAGTGACCTGGCCACACTTGGTTATAAACTTGTCACCCACATGGTTATCATCAAAATGAAAACAGAATTTTAAAAACACTCAGAGAACTTTTCAACCCCTTACACACACTCACCCTGCCATACAATAGCTTCTGATGAGCACAGGTGTCCTAGAAAGAGTTTAAAACTTGGTTTCCGTCTCTCCCCCGTTCCTTCATCAGTTTACACGGAGAAGCTGACATTTTTCTTGTTTTTATTAGTGCGTCTATACAGTTTTTAATCCAAAAGTCGCCTCGGTTATACACTGTATCTTGTTAACAAGCCTCGTTAAATATTATTTATATTTGATGAATTATTCCCTCAGTTTCCCTCTGACCCCCACCTCTTCCTACTTGTGGGCTCCACTTCTTAGGTAAGTTTCTATGCCTAGTCTCTAAAGCTAGTTCCCCAAGCAACCCCCACCCCAGTTACTAAAGGTCCGGAAAACGTCTTCCACGACTATTTAGAGAAAGTGTATGTCAGTGGAAATACATGTTTTTAAGTTGGTGTATGTCAGAATGACTTTCACTGCCATCATCTATTAATCAGAAATTAGATACTTCATTCTCACACCATTGTTTAAAGAAGATTCTGAGAAAATAATTCTATTGCACTGGGTTTTGGAGTTAGAAAATCTGAAGTTACCCATATATTTCTGGTATTTCTGAAATAATCTGCTAGTGCTCTTTCTTCTGTCTTTTCTTATCTTTTAGGATTTTCATCTCTTATGTAATTTTATGTATATACAATTTTATGTGTAATTGCTTGAATGATTTTTTGCATTAATCCAAATTTATTACCCACTTAAAATACTACAGATATAATATAAATGTTCTACATTTATTCTATTCTATTGTTTCTTTACATTCATAACTTTCATATTTTAACTATGCAAGTAATGCATGACATATGCTCTTTGTGAAATTTTAAGTAAAAAAGTCTATTTAAAGCATACAGTGAAAGTGTCAATTTATCATAATCTAACCTATTATTTCATGCCCATTCTACAGACATGTGTAATCTTCTAGAATTTTAAAGCTAAACTAACATACCTAGCTGTATGATACAGACACATATATTTTAATTTTCCATAAATAGGATCATAATATAACAATTGTTCTGTCATGTGCTTTATTTCCCCCTTAACACTGTGTCTTAGAAATCTGTGTCTGTTGGTTCCTACAAATTTATATCAATCTTTTCAAGGAGTACATAGCATTCCATAGTATAGATTTACAATAATTTAATCATTGGCTTTATTTATAACTGTTTTTCATTATTTCAAATAATCTTCCATGAGCATATATCATCTTGCACATGCGAAAATATTTCTATAGCAACTGCAGATGAAGGACCCACTTAATAAGGGATTAAAAATAAAAGAATGAAAGAAAAAGTTATTCAGGTTTCTAGAACAAAAAGGTTCAAATACTGTCTAGGAAACAATTTTAACTGAGTGACTAAGCTGACCAATATTTTTCTAGACGTTAAGGAAACAAGGCAAGCAAATTAGACAAACAAGTAAAAATTAATAGCTGCCTTGACTATCCCGAGAGTCTGCAGGGATGTATTTTTAAAAAGATAAAGATAAAGCCTTTTTTATTAATAAACAAGAGGCAGGGTACTGAACACAGAATTAAACTCCTTTTGCTGCCCCCGCGTCCTGGTCCCAGCCGGACCCTTCCCCTCGGTGCTCCGGCCAATCCAGTCCAAGTGTCATTCGCTCCCCGAACAGCCCCCGCCGCTGCCACCGCAGCATCGTTGAACCTGCCATCCCTCCAGCCTGGCCCCCCTTCCTCCAGAGCCTTCTCGCGGCCCCTCCCGTCGCCAGGGCTCTCAGCACCAGGCCCCTGCCCACCTGTCCGCGCCCGTCAGGCCCTTCCGCCCGCCGCCTGGCAAAGTCTATGCACACTCCCTCTTTCCTTCTTCCCAACTCACTCTTTGAAATTATCTCATTTTTAACTGATGGACTGGCTGCCCACCAAAATCCAAGCTCTGTGAGGAAAGAACCCTGTCGGCCCTGCTTACCGCTCTGCCCGGGGTCAGTGACAGCACCTGGGCCACAGTAGGTGCCCCAAACTATTTCTTAAATAAATAAGCCAAACTTGTGCTCTGACAGGAGGAGAACTCAAGAACCACAATAAATGTTTCAATTAAACGTTCAGTTTAGTCAACTGTCAGAACAGACTTCAGCGGAGAGTTAAAGTTCTCTGTTTCTAGATTCCAGTGAAACAACCATTATTTTAAACATTTCAAATATATTGGTAATAATGTTCTTATAAGTATTTTCGTTGTGCAGAGGTTTTGTGACATAAAGAGATATTTAGAAGAGAGCGTATATGCACGTGAGAGAATCAAAGGCAGCCGTCAGAGGAAGGACCGACCTGCTGCTCGTATCTTTGCTTGACGTCCTCCAGCTGCCACAGAAACTCCTTCGACTGTTTCTCACGAAGAGACTTGGATCTAGTTAGATCGGCTTCCACTTTTCCCATCTATAAAATTTAAAAGTCAAATATTAAATTTTTAAATGACAAATTGTATTCCATATTTTTGTCACTTGTCCATCATTAAAATGACAGATTTTCAACACCTCACCAATCATAACGCTGAATTTAAAGATAAAATAATGAAGGATATGTCCATTTATTTTGACAGGTTTTAATAGTTTTAAGTCAGGGAAACTATAATTGGTATACAATTGACTAAACTCTAAAGCTACAATGACACTGTGATGGAAATATAATTTTGAACATCCAAATACTTATTCAACAAATTTTATTAAGCCCTTGTTATGTGCTGAACAGGAGAAAATATTTGCAAACCATCTCTCTGAAAAGTGACTTGCATCTAAAATATGTAAAGAACTCTTACAACTCAATAATAAATGGGCAATTAAACCTGATTTTATATTGGGCAAAGGAACTGGAAAGACATGTCTCCAAAGAAGATACACAAATGGCCACGAGCATATGAAAAGATGCTCAACATCACAGTCATCAGGCAATTTCGTATTAAAACAGCGACATACCACTGCACACCCACTAGGATGGCTATAATCAAGAATACAGATAATAACAAGTGTTGCTGAAGATGTGGAGAAATGAGAACCCTCGTACGCTGCTGGTGGGAATGTAAAGTGAGGTAGCCACTTTGGAAGACAGTCTGACAGCTCCTCAAAAGATTAAACTTAGAGATGAACCACATGAACCCATATGAATTCCATACGATCCAGGAATTCCGCTCCAAGGTGAGAAATGAAAACATACATCCATACTAAAGAAACCTATACACAAATATTCATAGCAGCATTATTCATAATTGCCAAAAAGAGGAAACAACCCAGATGTCCATCAACTGATGAATAAACAAGATGTGGCCTATTCATACAATGAAACATTATTCAGCCATAAAAAGGGATGAAGTACTAATACACGTTTCAACATGGATGAACCTTGAAATCAAAGTGAAAGAAGGCAGTCAGAAAAGACCATGTACTGTGTTATCCCATTTGTGTTCAATTTTCAGAAGAGTCAAATCCATAGAAACAGAAAGTAGACTAGGGATTGCCTAGGGTGAAAGGGGTTTGGGAGGGTATGGGGTTTCTTGTGGGGTGATGGAAACTTTCTAAAATTGTTCGTGATGATGGCTGCACGATTCTGTGAATATATTTTAAAAAACACTGAATTGTACACTTACAACGAGTGAACTGTTGGTATGTGAATTATACCTCAATAAAGCTGTTACTTAAAAAAAAAGTCAAAGTCAAAGAAAGGACCACAGTCTATGATCCAATCCCAGTACCTCTCTCGGCTCAACTCTAGGGCCCCCATCACCACCATACGCCAGCCCACCGGCCTCCTTGCTAGGCCTAAAACGTGTCAGCAAAGCTCTCATCTTGGGGTCTAGAAGCCCCCCACCAACATTTATGTAGCTTGTTTTTCAAAGGCTTCAAGTTCTGCTTAAATGTTACCTTTGTACTGAGGCTTCCCTGACCACCCTATTTTAATTTGCAGCCCTCCCAGCCGCCCTTCCTGGCTTTAATGATTTTTTTTAACCACAGGAGATAACATCTTCAGGTATACTATACAATTTACTTATTCATTAGGGTTGTTTGCAATGTCTGTCTCCCCCTGGGGGATGTAACTCCACGTTGACTCATGCATCCCAACCATTCAGCACACTGTTTGGAGCACATGGGGACTCAATAAATACTAATCAAATGAAAACAAACAAACAAACAAAAACCCCCAAAAGACACAGTGCACCAAACTTGGTTTGAAGTTTGCTGAACAATTTTCAAAAAAAAAGACAATTTTCAACATTTAATAGGGCCAAATTCTTTGTAACACATATAAAATGAAGTGTCGAATCTAATGTTTTCTGTCACTTAGAAAATGAGATAGACGATGTGTTAATTTTCCTTGCTCTTTTACATGCGACAGGCAAGAGAGGTCCTTGCGTAATGAGAAAGCTATTCAGCTGGGTGGCGTGGAAATGGTGCCTTCCATTCGAAGTGGTGCAAGATTACGCTTGTCTTTCTACCCCAGTTTAATTTTGAAAACTCATTTTTCTGAAGCACCTGTCAGTTCCTGTGACAACCATTCTGTCACCGGCTACTTTGTATCACTTCTTGCTCTGCTTTGCTGATACGCTGAGATTTTTCTTCTTTTCAACTTGCACACAATGTCCTCTTGCAGGCTACCTTTTGGTAGGTGCTAAGATTAGATAAAACATGAGGAAATAAACCATGAAAAGGCTCCCTTCAGTTTTTCGTGTTAGATTTTTGGGGTAAAAACACCATTCAAATACATTTATTCAGACACAGTTAAACTTTAAGGTTTGAGGAGCAGAGCTGTTCAGCGAGAAGCAGCCAGTTTCACTGGATGAGAACAAAAGGCATATTCCTGCCCACGAATCTGCTATGTAACACCAGCCTTTCCGTTTCTGGTTCTTACACGGAAGGCTGGAGTTCTAGATTATGGCATGATATTTAGTACCTAAGTATCTCTTTGTAACTGCCAAAGACTGCAACCTTGATATTACTAAGTCATCAGCTTCCAAATTCAGTGATCAGAGTTCTAAGGTGACCGACCCCGCCGGCCATCAGTCTCATGCTCAAATCTGTCAAGGGATTTCTAAAGGAAGCACAGTCGAGCCCGCGTTGTTTTCTTCCGTTTCTACCTCAAGACGTGGATTTCAAGGCTCTCTCTCCTTCAGTGCTTTTCACACTAGACCTCCACCCGAGGGCCCCTTGATCTGTCCTCGGCAGGCTCCGCCCCTACACACTCTGATTCCCGTGGCTGTTCTGGGTTCGCCCTCGCTCCCCACACTATCTGAAAACCCCTCTGTATTTTTCCTCATCCAACAATCCATCTTCAAGGTTGACTCAAGCCTCCTCTCCTCTCTGTGGTGTTCTCTGATCCGCCAACTGGCATCAACATCTCCCTTCTCTCTGTGCTCGAGGACCTAACATCTTCATTTTCCTGGCACACTGTATGTTTCTCTAGAGTGTGGGAGTGTTTCAAATGTGTGAGCTTTGTTTATTCATCTAGATCGTGAGCTCCCAAATAAAAGAAACTACAGCTTATAATTCTTTTGTATCTTAATTATTAACTAATTGCCACAGAACGCAGAATAAACATGAATTAAATTCTTAAGGATGAATGGAGGGTAGGCAAAAGCAGAAGAGAAAGAAAACAAGAGAAGGTAAACCAAGGAGGCAAGACCTGGTTTCTTCAGTACTTTTAAGACAGATCTTCAGATGAAATTGATTTTTGGTTCTTACTCTACTTCAGCACAGATTGAATATTCAAAATAAATAATAATTATTAAAATATTTTTAATGTAATGAAGAGCTTTGTGTACTCAACATTCGTAAAAAGTAGGATGTCTTCCTTCAAAAAATTGAATTATCTTCTATAATCAAAATAGAAAACAATTTAAAGCACATGAAAGACCTTTTATACCTAAACATTAAGAAAAATTCAAAGTAAATAATAGCTGCTGTAAGAAAATGTTATTTTATACTGACCGAAAATGCAAGACCCCACTCCATTCTCCTTCCACAATTTAACCAAAAAAATATAAAAACAAGTCTTGTAAAATACTTGAAGTCTGCGTAGAAACGCAGCGTTCTCAGTTGCCGTAGATACAAAAGATTCTGCTTGATCACACGTCATTCCATATTCCATTTAACTTCAAGGGTAAGGAAAAAAAAAAAACCAACAAACCCAATCCTTCAGTGTGTAACTCTGGCTTCCAAAAAAAATCCAAGAGTGGAATTTGAAGATCAAATTAGGAGCAGAAAAGGGCTTGGGGTGTATTTCTGTGAATGTCTAATGCTTGCAGGTAATAGAGAGAGGTAAACAAGGGCGTTGGCTTTTCCTTAGACGGCGCCTCCAGCATTACTTGAGCTGCATGTGAGAAAACACCTAAGCCTCCAGAGCTCAAGCAACACAGGCCCTTTATGTTTTCCTCGGGTAACAAAACATTCAGAAATAGGCTGCAACATCGGCAGTTCACAGATGTCAGGGTGAAGGTCTCTGTGATTCAACTTCCAGAATGGTTGCAGGATGGCTTCTGCAGCTCTGAACACCTGGGAGAGGAAGAGCAAAGGGTGACGGGACAAGGGCACAGGGTCCATATTTGCTGGGTGGAAACCCTTTTAAGGGGCTTTCCTGCAAGTTCCTGTCAAAAGCAAATTAATTATGCTGTTTGCATCGCATTCCCTAGAACTACATTAAAAGCCAAACTCCACCTGCAAGGTAAGAGACTGCAGTTTTAAAACTGTGTCTAATGTTGCCCTAAATAAAATCAGGGCTGTGCTGTATTACTCAGAAAGCGGGAGTGGGCACTGGGCCAAGATCTGGCGCACTCTGTCAAATGTGGTCACAATGCGTTACTGTTCTTTCTGTAGTAAAGTACTCTTGTGTTATGTTCTGAGTTATTTGACAGTATAATTCACATGAGACAATTATACAATTCTATAGAGATATACAATTCAAAGTGTATTCTGCTGTATTTAATACATATTTAGCTAAACTCTAAGAAATTGTCCTTCAAATATTTTCATATATATATATAGAGAGAGAGATAGACAGACATAAATGGCAGAAAGACAGATAAATAATTATTTCTGTGCTTGGCTAAAGACTCAGTAGAAACTAATATCCTTAACAGAGAAAATTAATTAACACATGCGTGGTGCCTATCCTTTTCTTATTGATTAGTAGGAGTTCTTTATCAATTCTGGATATGAATTTTCTTGTTCAATATCTGAACTGCAAATATCTTTTCCCACTCTGAGTTCGCTCTTATATTATCTACTGGTCTCTTTTGATTAACAGAAGTTTTTAATTTTAATGAATTTAAATTTAACAACATTTTGTTTTTTATCACTTTTTGTTTCCTATTCAGAAAATCTTCACCGAGCTCCTACATTTTCTTCTGAAAATTTTATTGTTTTACCTATCACTTGTGTATCTACAATCCTGGAATTAATTTTGTGATGGGATATAATAAGGGGCAGGATTCTTTTTCCATGTGGCTATCCAGCTGACACAGCGGCATTTACTGAAATGATCCTTCTTTCCCTGCTGTACTGAAATACTTCCTTTCACATGAATCAGATTGATCATATATGTGTGAGTCCACTTTTTGGTCCCTTTCCTGTAAAACACTGGTCATCCTTGTGCCAAAACCACACTGTATTAATTACTATAGCTTAATATTAGTCTCAATATCTGGTGGTATAAGGTTGCCATAGGTGTTCTGAGCCCTCTCTATTTTCATATCCATTTTAGAATCGGCTCGCCAGTTTCCCTCACCCCTCCCCCCAAAAAGCACTGCTACGTTTTGATTTTTAGAATTGTGTTGATTCTATAGATTAATTTGGGGAGAACTGACATTTTTATAACATTGAGTCTTTGAATCCATACACGTGATATGTCCCTCAACTTGTTCAGGTCTTCTTTGGTTCCTCTCAGTAATGTTTCCTAGTCTTCAAAACAGGGGCCTTGCATTTCTTTTGTTGCATTTATTCTTAGGTAAGAGAAGCTTTCTGGTACCACGGTATCTTTTTCAAAGTTTATTTTCTATCTGTTGGTTGCTAATATATAGAAGTAAAATTGAATTGTATACCTGACCTTATATTTAGAAGCCTTGCTAAATTCACTACCAATTACATTTTAACAGGAAACATTTGAGAAATTCATTGTTACACAAAGATGCCACAATTGCAGATCAGCGCATAATCTACTGGGCTACCTTAGATGTGCCTCCTCTGAGTTCGCCGAACGACCTATTAATTCCACTAGTTACGCCGCCAATTATGACCACACAGCTACGCATCAGTCTATCGCACAGACCACAAACGTGGCTTAATAGTCTCTGAATTCCAAGAATCTACAACAATGGCTGATACAGAGCAAGTATTCATAAATTTTTTATAAATGAATGAAAGAAGAAATCAGGTCTGTTAAATTCTTGGCCAATAAGTCAATAAAACAGTTTGAAATATTAAAAAATAATAATGCTACTGTTTTCACAATTAATAATCCTTCACATCAGCCAATTATAAAAAGAATGACGTATCTCCTGGTCCGATGTTCTCAGTAGATTTTTTTTGGCTTATTTTTCTTCTGCAAAAGAGATTTGATGAATATTATTAGGAAAAGTTTCACTTACTACTCTACTAGGCATTTAAGGATGAGAGTTAAAGATTCTTTTAATTATTTGTTTGATTTTTTGTTTAATTTTGTTTTTCAAAGCCAAGTATTTATACATAGTCCTTGGATGTTGTCATTTGGAATTGATTAATTAGCACAATAGGCTCTATTGAAATATTTAAATATAGTTCTAGAATTTTACCTCTGCTACCTAATCTCATTTAAAGACAAAATTTCAAATGTTAAAATGGTAGACAGATTTCTCCATTATCATCAAAAAGTAACTGAGAGAGGGGACTTCCCTGGTGGTCCAGCGGTAAAGAATCCGCCTTCCAATGCAGGGGACGTGGGTTCGATCCCTGGTAGGGGAACTAAGATCCCACATGCCGTGGGGCAACTAAGCCCATGCTCCACAACTACTGAGCCCGCACGCCTCAACTAGAGAGCCCGCATGCTGCAAACTACAGAGCCCAAGTGCTCTGGATTCCACACACCACAACTAGAGAAGCCCGGGCACCACAAAGTAAGAGCCCACATGCCGCAACTAAGACACGACACAGCCAAAAATAATTAATTAATTAATTATTTTTAAAAACTGAGAGAAAATGCTTCTATTTATATTGGATCTTTACCTTAAAACTGGTCTAAAAAAGACTCATTTAACATTACATGAGCCTGGACTTCCCTGGTGGCGCAGTGGTTAAGAATCCGCCTGCCAGTGCAGGGGACACGGGTTCGATCCCTGGCCCGGGAAGATCCCACATGGTGTGGAGCAACTAAGCCCGTGCACCACAACTACTGAGCCTGTGTTCTAGAGCCCGAGAGCCACAACTACTGAAGCCCACGCACCTAGAGCCCGTGCTCCGCAACAAGAGAAGCCACGACAATGAGAAGCCCGACCACCACAGCGAAGAGTAGCCCCCGCGCACAGCAACTAGAGAAAGGCCGCGTGCAGCAACGAAGACCCAACACAGCCAAAACTAAAATATAAAACAAATAAATAAATTTTTTTAAAAAATTACATGAGCCAGCATGACCCTTAAAGGACAAGAGGAGGAAGGTACAAGTCACGATGAGTGGTCTGTACGATGCGTCTTTCTCTCTCTAAGTCTGTTTGTTATCCATCTACATTTATAGAGGCACAAATATATTCAGATGGCATTCTTCCTTCCTTGTACCTTGAGAATTTTTTCATTAATTCAACAGCAATAATGAGATGATGAGCTAAACTTATAATCCCTAAGAATGTAAGAAACTGCTAATCAGTTTCAAATGTACTAGCAACCAGAAGCAACCTCACTAGTCAACAGCAGTGTTTCTGAATTTTGTTTTCAAGGCAAACCACTGGGTTTTCCAAGTATAAAGCTAATATCATGTAGCTGACGGCTGCAAAGAAAAAGGAACAGAATTTAAAGCCAGATATTAGCAGCAAATACCAGTTAATGAGGATGAATTTTCAAGGGGAGAAAAATTAACTAGAAAAGTCAAGTGGTTAGTGGAAGCCCCAGGAGGAAGTAGTTATCTGACATTCATTCAGTCGGTTTTCAAGATGAAAAAGTTTCACTTTATAATTGCTGCCAATACTTCAAAAAACATAGCTGTCTTTTTCAGTCATTTATTTGTTTCACAGAGAATAGGTAAATATAGAACACTATTTCTTTAAAAAATACAACTATATACATATATACAGAAATAATTCTAACAGAGTAATACACTTTCGCAATTAAAATATGTATATTTTACACAACTAATTGCTGACAGCTAACACATATAATGGATTTCACCATTGGAGTAAAAATTAGGTTATTTAAGCAATCCTAAATGAGATAAAAAGTTCTTCAAAGTGAAAGAAACAGTGTGAAGCAATTTTTTTTAAAAGTTTAAGTCTGTTTCATTTTCTCTCATGGGCCTCATTTTTCAAACAGCAATTCACTTTCAAAAACAAACTCAAAGCTTTTATTTTTTAATTCAAATTCCTGTTGTCTTCTATCTGCAGCTGTTTCCAAATGGAAAAAGATGCCCTAAGCTCTGCTGGCTTTTACACAAAAGATTTCAGTGAGAAGAGAAAAGAGCAGTTCAAAACAACAATAAAAAAGGAAAATATGGACTATGGAAAAATCTGAAAACATTATGATTCTCCAAATACTAAATCTGCTGAGTGATTTTCTTTTAGAATTTGAGCTATATCAGATCCGCGGAGCACAAGCTCCGGACACACGGGCTCAGTGGCCATGGCTCACGGGCCCAGCCGCTCCACAGCAAGTGGGATCTTCCCAGACAGGGGCACGAACCCGTGTCCCCTGCATCGGCAGGGGGACTCTCAACCACTGCGCCACCAGGGAAGCCCAGATCCACACTTTTTAATCAACTGACAATCTGGAATAGAAGATATCTAATTTATCATGTTTTGACATATACATTTTATTTAATGTCTGTTCAAATTTGCCATGTGAGAATTACTCAATTTGCAAATGAGCCTGGCTATAAGAATTCCATTATAAATGGGGTTCCTTATTATTATACTCACACCAAAGGTACTTTATTTCAGAAACTCAACTTCACTTGGCAAAACTATTTATGACTGAAACCACAGAAGAACTTTTCTCCAACAGAAAGCAATCAAAACATTTCCTCTTGTCAGTTGCCATCACTATCAGTTTTCACTGAGTCTGAATCTAGCACCCCTGGACAGATCAGTGAGGACTGCTGACAGACAGGACACAGGTGTGGGGTATGTTGGGGGTGAAGGGGACCCTAGAGGCGTGCACCAAAGAGGGTCCTCCATCGGATCATCTAACCAGTCCACAGTGATGTGATACCTCCATGGTAGGAACACATGGACTCTTTTAAGGTCAAGAAATGGGAGAGTCATATGGGTGGGCAGAGCTGGTGAAGGAAGACAGACAGACTATGACCCTGCACAGAGCAGAGCAGTCAGACGTGAGGGTGGACCGACTGGAAGGCTGGTTGCAGAATCAACTGCACAGATACTGTCTCTCATCCCTGGCTTGCCTCATGTTACGGCAGTCTCACTTTGCGGCTGGGTAGGGTTCTTCATTTCATGGTTCCCAAGATCACATTCTCTCCAGGGCTTTCCGTTCTGCCACACAACTCTGAGACTTCAGTTTTTATCTTTTAAAAAAAGATTATCAGTTTTCACATTCTTTCTAACTTTTTTGACGTATAGTTTCTAATTTTTTACCATTAATAAATAACATCACAACAAACATCCTTGAACACGTATCTTGCAAACCTTGGAGTCCTGAAAAATAAAGTCCTAGAAGTAGAACAGGTAAATCATAAGCACAATGTTAAACCAATCCTCCAGAAAGGTTACATATCTTTACTCTTCCTCCTGAAATGTGTGTCACTGCCCGTGTCCACAGGCCTTCATGGATTTCTACCTATGTGTTAGTTGGAAAATAGCTCAGTGCTATTCTAACTTACTTTTAACAAATTTACTAGTGAAAATAAACATTTCTTATTGCCAATTTTTACCCAAGAAATGTATTGAGACTTTTTACAGTAATTACATTGAATTTATACATCAATTTGTGGAGAACTTTCATCTTGACAATACTGAGTTTTACAACCTATTAACACAGAATAGCTCTCTTTACATCGTTTAAAATTTCTCTCGGCAATCTTTTATAGTTTTCAATGCATAAGTCTTCACGTTGTTTCATTAGTTTATTTGTAAATATTTTATTCTTTTGGATGCTTTTGTAAATTAAACTGTTTTCTTAATCTCATTTTCAGGTATTTCATTCCTAGTATATTGAAGCCTGACTGAATTTTGTATGTTGATCTCGTACCCTGCAAACTTGTTTAAATCATTTATTAGTTATTAGTTCTAGTACTTCTTTTATGGATTTTGACCATACAGAATCATGTCATCTAAAGACATTGGTAGTTCTTCCTTTCCAATCTGTATGTCTTTTGGGGTTTTGTTTGTTTGTTTGGGGTTTTGGGGGGTTTTTGTTGGCCCTGTTAGAGGCTGGCTAGAGTCTCCAATACAATGTTAAATAGAAGTCACAAAAGCAGACGTCCTTCCCCTGTTCTTAGGAGGAAGAGCATTAAGTCTTTCAACATTAAGCATATTTGCTCAGGGTTCTCACAGATGTACCTTATTAGGGTGAGTACATTTGCTTCTAGTCCTAACTTGCCAAGAATTTTTTAAAAATCATAAATGATGCTGAACTTTTTCCAATGCTTTTTCTGCCTCTGTTGGGCCGATCGTGTGGCTTTGTCTTTTATTCTATTAATATGCTGTATGATATTGATTTTTGAATGTTAAAAGAACCTTGGATTCCTGGGATAAATCCTACTTGGTCCTGGTGAATAATCATCTTTATAAGTTTCCAGATTCAGTTTACTAAAATACCATTAAGGGTTTTCGTGTCTACAGTGACGACAGATACTCCTCTAGCTCTGCAGCATCTTTGGCTGTGATTAGAGTCCTACTGGCCTTAGAGAATGAACTGGTTACGTGTACCTTCCTCCTCAATTTTCTAATTAAATATCATCATCTATGATAAGACAATTTGGACTTTCTATCTCTTCTTGCTTTTCTCTATTTTAATGTTTTCTTTGCTTTCTGCGTGTATGTAAAATTATCTATTATTTCCTTTCTTCTGCTTCCTTGAGCAGAAGCTTGCTTTTCTTTTTCTGGTTTCTGAAGATGAAGTTTAGGTTACTGATTTGAGAACTTTCCTTTTGGAAAGATGTTTAAAGCTACAAACTTTTCTGTAGGTACTGCACTAGCTGCATTCCATAAATTTTAATATACCATATTTTTATTTTAATTCAGTTCAAAATATTTTCTTATATTCCTTGTAGTATCTTCTTTGATCCATGAGTTATTCATGTGTGTTATTTAATTTCCAAATATATGGGGATTTCCCAGATTTCTTATTATTTCTAATTTATTACCATTGGGGTCAAAGAACACATTTTGTATGATTTTAGTCGTTTTAAAATTTGTTGAGAATTGTTTAGTGGCCAAACATATGGTCTACCCTGGGGAATGTTCCATGAGTGCCTGGCGTTATTGGGTGGTGATTTAAATCACCCCCAAGTCTAGACTCACTCCTGAGTGGCACAATACAAACAGACCCAACCCTGCAGAGCAAAGGCTTGGAAACCTAACTGAAACTGGAACCCACCATAGAAAATGAGACAGGACTTCTGCTCTGAAACAGACTGGGTTGATAATCCACTAGAACAAACAACTTGACATTATCTAGGGAATGCTAGCATCATTCAGGGAGTGCACAACATTCAGTTACGTACTCTTTTGCTTTTAGCTCCTTTCATTCAGCAGGACGTTGAGACACATCCTTTGTTGAGGGTATCAGTCGTTCGTTCCTATTTATTCCTGAGTAGTATTCCATGGTCTGTACTGCATTTTGATTATCCTTTCAACTTCTGAGGAACTGCAGGTTGCTCAGGTTTTAGGCTTTTGTGAATAAAGCTGCTGGCAACTGTTGTGTACAAGGCTTTGTCTGGATCTGGCTTCGTTTCTCTTGGTTAAACACACAGGAATGGAACAGCTGGCATATGGCGGTGGATGTTTTAGCAGTTAAGAACTCGGCAGTTTTCCCACCAGCAGTGGAGAAGAGCCCGTGGCCCTGCACCGACACTGGGCACTGCCAACGAGTCTGCACAGTTCGAGCCATTCCAGTGAGCACGCAGCGGCACTTCATTTTGGTTTCAATCTGCATTTCCCTGACGAATGATGATATCGAACATCTTTTTATGTGCTTATTAGTCTTCTGTGAGGTGTCCAAATATTTCGCCTATTTTTAGCTGGGTTGTTTGTCTTCTTATTATTGAGTTGTAGGATTGCTTTTATATTTTAGATACAAGTTCTTGGAAATATTTGTGAATCTTTTCTCCCATTCTCTGGCTTGCCTTACTTCCCTTTGTTGTTTTTTAATGGTGTCTTTCAAAGAACAAAAGGTTTTAATTTTGGTGAAGTCCAATGTAGCAATTTTAATTGAAATTTAATTTCTGGTTTTACTAAGCACTGTGGTAAAAAGTACGTGCTCTCTGTCATGTCAAGTTTCAGATATATATTGAGTGTTTCTTTATGGTCTACTGAGTTTTGTAACTGCTCCATGGGAATAGGAATTTAATATGTCATACTTGAAGCGTAGAAAGTAGAAATATAGCTGTTTTATAAACTGCTATTTAGATCTCCTATTTGTTTAGGTTTTGCCCCCCTGAGCAGTCAAATATGGAGAAAAATTTACTAAAGCACCCCATGACTATTTATGTAAATTTTTTCATATATTGCTAACACCCTTTTCATAAGGACTCTTGGCCTTCTCATGCAAAAATATATTCCTTTGTCCAGCTTACTGACTTGCATCGATGTTTATTTATATGATAGTATTACATTCTTTCTTTTATTCTGAATACAAGTGATAAAATATATTTTCCACATGTAACTTTTGTGTAACTTTCAGTTGTGTCTTTATTATAAATAGCATGTATACAGATTTATGTCAGCTAATCAGTACCTTTTTTTAACCTATTAAAATGTATTACTGCAATTATAGACTCTGTCTTATTTTGGACATTCTGTTCTGTTTCTACTTCTGTTCCTTTGGCAATATCTTGAGTTTTGCTTTTATCCTCTCAAGATTTTGCTGAGAATGTAAAATCTTGTTCATTTTATTAGTGCTTATGTTTATGCGTTTAAAGAGTATTTTAACCTACGTTTCCCTAATGTTAAGAATCCTTTGAATCTCACCTTTTCATGGCAGAGTGTTAGTTACTGTACTTCCCTCTCTCCCTATCCATCTGCTTCTTGAACTTCATTAACATAACCTAAGGATTTAGATTTAAGTTGTTATCACACTTGTATTTTCTATATTCTGTACCTTCTGCTTCACGAATCGGTAAACGTTAGCATTCTATCTTATAGCTAGATTTGTAGAAATTAGTTAAATTTGTCTTCATTTTGTTGGATTCCATTTTTCTCTACTCATCCTTCAGTATGATATTTTCCTCATGTGTGGGATGTCTTCCGCTTCATCTCTGAATTGATATAATTTTTCCAGAAAAGGAATAATCAGTATACATTATGTGAGCTCTTAGTAAGAAAATGTTTTTCTGTTTATTTTGCAAGTGAAAAACTCCTTGGTTGTGCATGCAGTTGGGTCACTGCCTTTCTCCTTCAGAACTCTGAAGCATTCCTCCATTATTTCTCTAATTTCTTTGCCAGCTGCATCCTACCTAGAAACTTGGTGGATTTTCATTTTATGCTTGAGGTTCAACACTTTTTCCAGAATGTATCCAGGTTTAATTACATTAATTTTACTTAATATATGTGGCCTCTTTCATATAGATCATGTCTTCTTATTAAAGGTACTACTTTTCTGAGTTTTCTTTTTCTGAAGTTTACAGTAAACTGTTTTCGGAAATATGCTTTTATTCTGTGACTGCTGAATACAAACGCCTTTTTCTTGTTCTACAAAATGTTTTCACAAGTCCCGTGTTGTTTGCTTGTTTTTCTCCTTACCCGTGAATTCTGGGTAATCTGTTAATATTACATCACCAGCCCCAAAAGGTGCATTCATTGAGCCAGAGGTGCCTGGCATAGTCTCAGCTTTTGTCAGAAGCTGTACTGTCAGCCTGAGCACTGTCAAGAGCCCCTTTTTAGCCTTCTTCACTGTAGACTTAACACTTCTTGCCAGGGCCCCTCCTTCAGTATTTTCTGTATTCCTGTAAATGTTAAGCTGATCAAAGAGTTTCCTGTGCAGCAGCTCCACTGCACATTTGGGCCATATATACTTTCTTGGATCTGGGCTCTGATCATAGCAGAGGGAGCTGGGAAGAGATGCACATTCGTGTAGCAGGGACTGAAAGTCCCCACCTTCCAGCCCAGAAACTCTCAGCAGGAATCTAGCTTCTGCCCAAGGCACTGAGTGGGAAAACAGACAGAAGGTGGGGGGGGGGGGGTCTCAGACCCTGCTCTCAGGACCCAGATCTGCACAATCTGAATCGAGAAAATAACAAGAAAGCACAGTTCCGAACTCGTAAACCCCACGGGACTCTGCCATAAAACCTTCTATAGAGATGCTTCTGCCACTAGTGTGTGCTCAGGACTCCTGAGGAGGATAACCCCAGCTGAAAATGAAATCACAGCAAGTATTACAACACTCTTTATAATCAAGAAAACTTGAAAGTAAACTAAATACCCTTGAATAGGGGAGCTGATGAATCAAATAGGGTATATTCATACGATAAAATACATTCAGTGTCAAAAGGACTGCACTAAATCAACACAGACAGGGCACAGATATGTAATATTCAACGTAAAAGAGCAAACAAGACTAACACACAAAATCTGTAGTTCTTACCTCTTTTTAAATGGAAGCATAAAAACTACAAATATATATGTAGATATAAAATATATGCATATATAATACATACATATAATACACATGGACATTACAGATGCATATGAAAGTATGAAATAATACACACTAAATTAATTATAGTGGTTTCTCTTAGGAGAGGAGAGAGTAATGTGATTAGACATGAATAGCAAAGCAAACTAAAACTACATCTGTAACATTTTAGTTTAAATACACAGTGTTGACAATTGTTGATTCTTCCTGATGGGTACCTAGGTGTTTGTTCCCTGTATTCTTTTATAAATTTTTAAATTTTTCTCAAAGCTATAAAACATGCCACTTGTATAAGAACTGGAGACAGCCTCTGTCCTCCTGAACTGCCACTTGAAAAGAATTTGCTGTAACTGATCAATATAGCACGGTTTAGGGCACGTGAACAAACACAGACAAGGATAACTTGAAGCCTTGCTCTGGAGAAAATGACTGGTCATGGGATTTTGCCTGTCAACTGACCCATGCTTCCAAAGCCTGACACATTCTGGCCGTGACCACACTTGTCGACAGGACTTTGAAATGGCCGTTCTGGCACTGCTCTGGGGGTGAATCAAGGCAATCCTGAAGGAGGAAGGAGGACCCTCTCCCGGTCCACCCCGCCCTCTCCACTCACTGTCACCAAGGAGCTGCTGACCGGAGCCCACCCAGCGACCCAGGAGGGGCACAGAGCCAGCCCTGCCCTTCACACGCCCTGTAGGGAGCAGAGGGTCTGCGGGCTGAGCCCTCTCCCCCCGGGCTCTTGTTCCTGGCCGCGAGGAGCCTCCCCTTCCTTCGAGGCCCTGGCGGTGGTGCGTGTCCTCCCGCGCCAGGCCTAGGACCTCGTTCTCACCTGAATCCCTGATCCAGCTGCTGGGCTAATTCTGAACAAGTAAACATGCTGCTGGCACACGTGAGATCAGAATGTACCTTCCCTCCGAGAGAAGGGCTCTCAACACGGATGGCGCGGAGGCCTCTCACCTGCTCTTTCATTTCCGCGTAGACCTTCTCCGAGTTCAGCTCCACCTGCCGCTTGAACTCCTCCAGCGCTGCATCTGCCTGCTGTGCCTGCAGCCTCTGAACCTCAGTCACACGGGTGAGCTGCTCCTCTTTTTCCCTAGAAAAGTTCAGACAAGCCGCAGAGTTAAAATATAAAATAAAGGAACTTGGCTTGGATCAAAGAACAAAATTTAACCCTCTCTAAAATAAAATTCAGATTTCCATTTTTTGATCCAAATTCTATAAAACTTCCCTTTAAAAAACTGGCAATAACATGATTTGCCTCAGGAAAAAAAGGATATAAACCCATAATATGTGTTCTGATGAGGACACAACTACTTCTGATGATTTCCCTAAGAACGAAACTGTTTACAACCAGGAACCTCCATCACCCAATGAATGGATAAGCAAAATGTGCCCATCCATGCAATGGAATATCACTCAGCCTCAAAAAAGGAATGAAGCTGTGATGCACCCTACAACACGGACAAACCTCAACAACAGTGTGCAGGGGGTAAAGGCCAGACACAAGTCACATATTGCATGATTCTATCTAGGAGAAATATCCAGAATAGAGACAGGAGAAGCAGATCAGTGGTCGCCTGGGCCGATGGGACAGGGGGATGGGAAGTGGCTGCTCACACAGGGGGTTTTGGGAGGGGGTTGATGATGAAGATGTTCTGGAATTAGATAGTAGTGATGGTTGCACATCCTCATGGATATACTAAAATCTGCTGAACTGTACACTTTGAAAGGATGAATTCAATAGTATGTGAATTATATCTCAATTAAAATAAAAACACTGTGCCATAAGAATACCTCTAACATGCACATCTGGCAGAAGCTAACCTGCAGGGTGACAGGGCAACAGAGCGATGTGGCCGCCTGAAATTATTCTGCTGCTCTCTAGTAAGTACACCTGCCTAAAAGAACCGATAACCATCTCGTTTCTTTATACCTTGAACTAAAATTAAATAGTCAAAAGGGTCCAACAAAAGAAGAGAAATCTCTGCGTGTTGCTAGAAGAAACAAATGCAGGCTTTAGGTTATAAGCACACGAAAGTTACTACTGACTTCTATTGAGTTCTACCCAGGTACTAGGCACTGTGCAAACTAGTTTAATATGTCTTCTCTCCTTCATTCTCACAGTCAACTTGTATAAGACTATTTTATATCTCTAGTTTTACAGAACAGGAAACTGGGGCTTAGAGAATATTTCCAAGGCTACACATCACTAACAGTCAAGGCAGGACTCGAGTCCCGGCCGTCTGCTTCTAGGCTCCTGCTGTTAACTACTCTGCTGTGCTGCTTTCCTGATTTTCCAGATGCCATATGCTATGGTCTGAACATGTCTCCCCAAAATGAGATTAGTGCCCTTATAAAAGGTACCATGTTGGGTACGACCGCCTAGATACAGATTGGCAAATGTGATAGAGAGTTGTTACAAATGTTTGAGGGACGTCTGTTCTGACCGACGGACCCAACTGACCGGAAAAAGTTGCCTAGAATGCTCTATTCAAAGGACCGTGAGGCTGGAGAAGAGGCAAAGGCCGCCGCGGTCGATGCGAATGTCCCCACGAGGGGCTAAGGTTAGGAGGCCCAAGAGCTAATTCCCTGCCACACACTCCATGGCTAGTTCATCCCATGTTGCTCTTTAATTTCTGAGGCCCTCCTAAACACACTTGGGAAGACGATTCCACAATTAGGATTACAAGTTTTCAAAGGTTTACCTTTGCTTGCTCAGTCTGTCTATAAATAGAAAAGAGGGCTTCCCTGGTGGCGCAGTGGTTGAGAGTCCACCTGCCGATGAAGGGGATATGGGTTCTTGCCCCGGTTCGGGAAGATCCCACGTGCCGCGGAGCGGCTGGGCCCGTGAGCCATGGCCACTGAGCCTGCGCGTCCAGAGCCTGTGCTCCGCAACGGGAGAGGCCACAACAGTGAGAGGCCCGCATACCGCAAAAAAAATAAAAAAAGAAAAGAAAGTACATTGGACAATATTTGAAAACTTTAAAAATTTATAAATCGTATAATTTAAAATTACGTATCATTAATTAGCCAGGAGAAAAGTCTGCTAACACAATTTATAAAAATATATAACGTATGGCTGAAATATCAACTTTTTCTATAAATGCTGAAAGTCAGTTGTTTTACATTTTTTGTGCAGTAATTCACCTGAGCTACTTAGTTACTGTAAATAGTTTCAATTTAATAGGACAAATATTTTCTCTATATTACCTCATTCTTACCTACCAAGAGTTTAGTTCATTTACTTTATAATTGACTTATGACTACATAAATCAAAGTCATAAGCTTTACCCATGATCAGCTATACATTGAGACCATATTAAAAATACTGTTTGTTAAAATATAACCTAGTGCAATGAGGTACATTGCTTTTGACTGATCATTTCTAGCCTGATTTACAAATAGCAAATATTGTTTTATATTAAATAGCAGACACAAGGAAATGACCAAAACCTTCCAATTCATTTTCAGTCCCACCACGCCTACAAAGCTAATTTAGTGGTAAAGCTAAATACCAAAGAGTGGCGAAGGCACCACCCAATGCATCAGTGTTTCTGTCCAGTTTAACTGTGAAAATACGTTGAGCTCCACTAATGTTTAGAAATCTTCTGTCTTAATATAAATAAAATATGGCTTATTTTAAATAAAGAGATGATATTCGTTTTAATGAGGGATCCATTTTAATTTCTATCAAAGTAATGAAAGAGAAGTGGAAAGTTTCAGCCCTTGAAAAAGAGAAGGGTCTGCTCCTCACTAATGTAAGAACAGTACTTCCTTTTACCATGAGTCCAAATAACGTGTCCTGTAAGAAGCAAAAAAAAAGTGACTTTGAAGATTATTTTTTTCCGTGGAACTAGTTGCGGGGCCAAGTATACACGTATCACTGAAAGGCCTTAAAGCTGGGCCTCCATGAGGATAAAAAGGTGGGAAGAAAATCTGCTTTTTAACTCTGATTTATTTATAAAATGCAGTAAATTTTCCTCGTCTGAGTACATAAAGCATAAAGAACAAAAGAAGCTGCATTCTTATCCAACCACAAGCCAATTCAGATTAAAGGATGTTCTGAAGTACACGATTATTCCAAACACGCAATAAAATGCAGGAGACTAATGGACTACAATTTAGTGTTTCTTGAGTTTGAAAGCTAACATTTCTATGTACAGGCCGACCTTAATTTGAAAACCTTCCCTGTGCATATTTCTGCACCAGCACTTCTGATAACGTTGGCAGGGATCCAACACATATTTACAAGGCTTCATGTTACAGTAGACTTCATTTGCTGCCAGCTTGGCATCTCCACTGGAAACTCCAAGAAAAACAAAACAAAACAAAAAACTTCAAACACGTCTGAAAAACAGCTAGAAGTGTCTCCACTCCCCTTCCAGCTGGGCTGGAAGACAAGACTTTCAAGCAGCTGTATCATCTATATTCCTGGCTGCTATTGGTACTTAAGTTGATTAAAGTGAGTCAGTCAAAAACATTAAGATACAACTATGCTTTTAAAGGCACTAAAAATAATACCTTCACTAAGCATGATAAATAAATAGACTTCTTTTGCCTCTTCTTCACGTGACTGATAAGACTAATGGTCTCTGCTAAATTCTTCTTAAAAACGATAAACACTGTGGACACATCTAAACATTTAGATACTTCAAGAGTTAGAAAGGAATACCAGTAAAATTGGAAATTAACAGCGGTCTTAATATTGAAAAAATGACAATATTCCTCAAATTGATGAACAGATTCAACACAATCCCTGTCAAAATCCCAGATGGCATTTTGCTGAAATTGACAAGCTGATCCTAAAATTCATATGGAAATGCAAAGTACCCAGAACAGGCAAACCAATCTTGAAATAAAACAAAGTTGAAGGACTCACATTTCTTGATTTCAAAACTTACTACAGAGTTAGGGTAATCAAAACAGTGTGCTACCGGCATAAAGACTGACATATATAGAATAGGATTAAGATTCCAGAGATAAATCCTTACATTGATAATCAGTAGATTTTCAGCAAGAATGCCAAGACAATTCAATGCGGGAATAAAATAGTCTTTACAACAAATGGTGCTGGGACAACTGGACATCCACGGGCAAAAAAGAGTGACGTTGAATTCCTTCATTACACAACACACAAAACGAACTCAAGATGGGTCACAGACCTCAATGTAAGAGTTAAAAACACAAAACTCTTAGAAAGAAAATATAGGAGTAAGTCTTTGTGACCTTGACCTAAGCAAAGCCTTCTTAGATATAACACCAAAAGCATAAACAAGAAAATGAAATATAGATAAATAGACTTCAGCAAGTTAAAAAACTTGCCCTGCTAGGGATATTATCAAAAAGTGAAAAGAAAACCCACAAAATGAGAGAAAATATTTGCAAATCATATATCTGAAAAGAGACTTGTATCAAGAATATATAAAGAACTCTCATAAATCACTAATAAAAAGATAAAGAACACAATTTAAAAACAGGTGGAATCAATATTGTTAAAATAGCCATACTACTGAAAGCAATCTACAGGTTTAGCGTGATCCCTATCATATTACCCATGACATTTTGCACAGAACTAGAACAAACAATCCTAAAATTTATATGGAACCACAAAAGACCCAGAATTGCCAAAGCAATCCTGAGGAAAAAGAACAAAGCTGGGGGCATAACCCGCCCAGACTTCAGGCAATACTACAAAGCTACCGTAATCAAAACAGCATGGTACTGGCACAAAAACAGACATATGGATCAATGGAACAGAATAGAAAGCCCAGAAATAAACCCACATACCTACAGTCAATTAATCTATGACAAAGGAGGCAAAAATATATAATAGAGAAAAGACAGTCTCTTCAGCAAGTGGTGCTGGGAAAGCTGGACAGTTGCATGCAAATCAATGAAGTTAGAACACACCCTCACACCATACACAAAAATAAAGTCAAAATGGCTTAAAGACTTAAATATAAGACATGACACCATAAAACTCCTAGAAGAGAACATAGGCAAAACATTCTCTGACATAAATTGTATCAGTATTTTCTTAGGTCAATCTCCCAAGGCAACAGAAATGAAAGCAAAAATGAACAAATGGGACCTAATCAAACTTATAAGCTTTTGCACAGCAAAGAAAACCATAAACAAAATGAAAAGACAACCTACATACTGGGAGAAAATATTTGCAAACTATACAACTGACTGACAAGGGCTTAATTTCCAAAATATGCAAACAGCTCATACAACTCAATAACAAAAAGCAAACAACCCAATAAAAAGATGAGCAGAAGACCTAAACAGACATTTCTCCAAAGAAGACATACAGATGGTCAATAAGCACATGAAAAGATGCTCAACATCGCTAATTACTAGAGAAATGTAAATCAAAACTGCAATGAGGTACCACATCACACTGGTCAGAATGGCCATCATCAAAAAATCTACAAAAAATAAATGCTGGAGAGGGTGTGGAGAAAAGGGAACCCTCCTACACTGTTGGTGGGAATGTAAGTTGGTGCAGCCACTATGGAAAACAGTGTGGACGTTCCTTTAAAACCTAAAAATAGAGGGGACTTCTCTGGTGGCACAGTGGTTAGGAGTCCGCCTGCCAATGCAAGGGACATGGGTTCAAGCCCTGGTCTGGGAGGATCTCACATGCCGCGGAGCAACGAAGCCCATGCACCACAACTGCTGAGGCTGCACTCTGGAGCCCACAAGCCACAACTACTGAGCCTGCAAGGCACAACTACTGAAGCCTGCGTGCCTAGAGCCCGCGCTCCACAACAAGACAGGCCACCACAATGGGAACGTCACGCACCGCGGTGAAGAGTGGCCCCCACTTGCCGCAACTAGAGAAAGCCCGCACACAGTGATGAAGACCAAAGCAGCCTAAATAAATAAATAAATAAATTTATATAAAAAACTAAAAATAGAGCTACCATAACATCCAGCAATCCCACTCCCAGGCAGTTATCAGAAGAAAACTAATTCGAAAAGATACATGCACCCCAATGTTCATAGCAGCACTATTCACAACAGCCAAGACAAGGAAGCAACCTAAGTGTCCATCAACAAATGAATGGACAAAGAAGATGTGTCTTATATATATATATATACATATATACATATATATATATATATATATATATATATATATACACACAATGGAATATTACTCAGCCATAAGAGGAAGGAAATAATGCCATTTGCAGCAACATGGATGAACCTGGAGATTGTCATACTAAGTGAACTCAGACAGAGAAAGACAAATATCATATGACACTGCTTACATGTGGAGTCCGAAAAAAATACACAAATGAAGTTATCTGCAAAACAGACACAGACTCACAGACTTAGAAAACAAATTTATGGTTACCAAATGACAAAGGGGAAAGGGGGTGGGGTCGGGAGAATAAATTAGGAGTTTGGGATTAGCAGATATGAACTATTATATCTAAAATAGATAAACAACCAGGTCCTACTGTATAACACAGGAAACTATACTCAATATCCTATAGTAAACCATAATGGAAAAAAATATGAAAAAGAGTATATACACACACACATATATATATATCTGAGTTACTTTGTTGTACACCAGAAACTAACACAACATACTTCAATTAAAAATAACAATAAAAAGAAGATAAATAAAAATAGGTGAAGAATCTAAATAGATACTTCGCCAAAGAAGATATACAATTAGCCAATAGGCACATGGAAGGACACTCAATATCACTGTCAAGAAAATGCAAATCTTGGGCTTCCCTGGTGGCGCAGTGGTTGAGAGTCCGCCTGACGATGCAGGGGACACGGGTTCGTGCCCCGGTCTGGGAAGTTCCCACATGCCGCAGAGCGGCTGGGCCCGTGAGTCACGGCCGCTGAGCCTGCGCATCCGGAGCCTGTGCTCCGCAACGGGAGAGGACACAACAGTGAGAGGCCCGCGTACCGCAAAAAAAAAAAAAGAAAGAAAGAAAATGCAAATCAAAATCACAATGAGGTACCATTAAACAACCTCTAAGATGGCTATAATCAAAAGACAGATAATAACAAGTGTTATTGTTTTGTTCTGGTTTCCATTAACCTTGCTTGGGCTTTACTGAGCTTCTTAAATTAGCATAATTTTGTATTTCATGAAAACTGGAAAATTTGGGGCCATTAGTTATTCAAATATTTTTCTGCTCTATTACTCGCTTCCCTCTGCTTCTGTGACTCAAATTAAATATATTTCATACACTGTCATTTCCTGCAAGTCTCTGCAGCTCATATTTCTTCTAGTACATTTTTTCGTTGTCCCCAGATTGACTAATTTCTATTCATTTATCTTCATGTTCTTCTTGTAATCTCCATTTTGTTGTTATATTCAGTCTACATTTTAAATTTCAAATGTATTTTCCACTGTTTTTCTATTGAGGTTTCCTAGCTTTTCATTCATTACTACCAATTTTTCTTAAAGTTCTTTAAATGATTATAATAGCTACTTTAAATTTTTATCCACTAATTCTAGTATCTAATTTATCCTAGGGTGGTCTCCATTGATTGACTGCATTTTCCTTTGAGAATAAAAGGGCCATGTTATCCTAATTGAAAATAAGCAGGTCATGTGTTATCCTGATTCTTCATGTCAAGTAATTTTCGCTTATATCTTTATGAATGATACATAGTAAAGAGTCTGGATTCTGTTTTTTTCCTCTGAATAGTATTGATTGGTAATTTTAATTATTTGTTTATAGCAGGCAGTTAACTTGGCTGAATTCAATCTATAAATTCTGTCTCCCCAGAAGCTCATATATAAATTCAGCTCTTTTAGCTTACTTGGGCTATTTGGAGTTTCAGGGGTCAGTCACAAATACGTACCGAGATCACATGAAGAATTTGGGCTCCCTTCTCTGGCTCTCTTATTTCCTGGGTGTCTCTCCATCTTAGTTTGCCAGTGGTTATAACCGTCCATTCTTTCATCTGGTTCTTCAAGCACTAAGAGGACAAGTTATCTACCCAAATTCTAGCTGTCCCACATGGCATCAAATGCGGCCAGATAAATGCTACAAAAGTGGGAAGCTCACCCTCACTTCTTCCAAGTGTGTACTGCCTTCCACTATCTCTTTGTGCCTATTCATTCTCCAGGGTCTTCAGGTAGTGGTATTTTATACCTTGTACAGAGTTTACGTTTGTGAGAGGGTCAGTCTGATTGGAGCTTTCTCGGCCATCAAATGAACTGGAAGCTCCCTTCTTGGTTGTTTTGGTGGGCAGATTACTATTCATTCTTTAGGGGCTCAAATGTCAGCTCTTCAGATAGAGCTGCTAGCTGCTTCTTTCATCCTTGTCAGTGCCTTTTATATACTACTACTATAGCACTTTATATACACTATTACAGCTGTTAATTTATACATTTATCTTTTTCAGGATAATCAGATCTCTTTGAGACCAGGGGAATGGAGAGTGTGAGGACAGAACAGTGTCTTCCCCTTATTTATAGCACATACCTTTAGCATATTACTTATATGGAATTATTCAATATTTTTTTGATAAATGTATACCATCTAGATCAGGGATCCCCAACCCCCGGGCCACAGACTGGTAGTGGTCCACGGCCTATTGGGAACTGGGCCACACAGCAGGAGGTGAGCAGCGGGCAAGTGAGCAAAGCTTCATCTGCTGCTCCCCATCGCTCCCCATCGCTCCCCGTCGCTCCCCGTCGCTCCCCACCGATCCCCACCGCTCCCCGTCGCTCCCCACCACTCCCCACCACTCCCCGTCGCTCCCCACCGCTCCCCACCGCTCCCCACCGCTCCCCACCGCTCCCCGTCGCTCCCCACCACTCCCCGTCGCTCTCCGTCGCTCCCCACCACTCCCTGTCGCTCCCCGTCGCTCCCCACCGCTCCCCGTCGCTCCCCATCGCTTGCATTACCACCTGAACCATCCCCCCCTGGTCCGTGGAAAAAATGTCTTCCATGAAGCCAGTCCCTGGTGCCAAAAAGGTTGGGGACCGCTGATCTAGATGGAACCAGAACAAAACCAGGGAACACAACAAAAATGTTGACATTTCAGGCCAGATAATTCTTTGCTTGGGGACATGTCCTGTGCACTGTGATATGCTTAGCAACATCCCTGGCCTCTCCTCTCTAGATACCAGTGACAATATCCCTTCCCCAATTCTGACAACCCCAAAATGCCTACAGACATGTCAAATGTCCCCTGGAGTAGCAAAATCACACCTGATTGAGAACCACTGGGACAGAAAGTATGGCCCCAGGGTCAAACTCCAGTCTTGAAGAACCGTATTTGGTTAAAGCATGATAGTTATGAATAAGCATGAGGAATCTTCTTCAACTATCCAAAAATCTCTTAAGAAGATATGGACGTCGGCCAGGAGGTCCATAAATCCTTTGAAATCACCTGGATTTGAATCATGATTCAAAAGAACTGATCCTGGCATCAACCTCCTAGCCAACATTCTCAGCCAACTTAGTCATGTTCCAGGAGCTGAGGCAAGGGTCCTGGCAGCAAATTCTAAGAGCTACTCAGTG
Source organism: Aethalodelphis obliquidens (assembly GCF_003676395.1). Lineage (NCBI taxonomy): Eukaryota > Metazoa > Chordata > Mammalia > Artiodactyla > Delphinidae > Aethalodelphis > Aethalodelphis obliquidens. The sequence continues at coordinate 1,096,607 of NW_020837988.1, read as the reverse complement.
AAACACTGCAGAAAACCTAGACAAAGTGTAAGAAATGGTTCTTATATTGGAGAAACTACAATCTGATTAGGGAAAGAGAAAAATGCAAGCCAAAGTCAAATGGTAGGGTAATATTATGGATATTTTGTGACAAATCGTAAATACTATAGGAATACAAAAAAGGGAAAGGGGCAGTGAGAGTCTATATAAGAAAACCAATGTCAGAAGATCAGAAGATTTGTGTGTAAAGTGAAAAATAAAGCAATATAGGTAAATGTAATGAAATATTTAAATAGTTTAAAGTTTTACATAAGAATTTTGTGCTAAACTAAGGTCTACCTATAATATGGCTCTATTAATAAGTTAAAAGAACTCTACCTCAGCAAATAAAAAAGCGATTCAAACTTTTACAGTGAAATAAGAAAACCCTGAGACAATGATCCTTAAAGACAAAACGGCTTCAGTGTACAGAGAAGAAAAATTCCTTTAAACACTTTAAACGTCAATATAAATCCCAAATCTAATGTTGTTTCCTTTTATGTTTCCTATATTTTAAAAAGTACTGATTAAAAGTTCCATATATAAATTATACATCATACTTGCAAAGCTACATATGTACCCACCAATTCATCCTACTTTACAGGCAGCAATATATCAGTAAATAATAAGGAAATACATGTTCGTCCTATGAAATGACAAGGCCTAAATATTTTGAAATAGGTGCAGACCACCTCTTGTTACTATGGAGAGGAAAAAGGCAGTGTGAAGTCATTCAAGCAGAATGATAAGTAAACCAAAGCCAGATCAAAGGAATAAAGAAGAAAGGCTGAAATGTGAAGCTGAAATATTTATTTCCTTCAAAACATCATTCATGCCTTGTCCCTGGGCAGTTCAATATTTCAAAGTAGCTGGAAAATATTCTCACTTACATTCATCACTGTGCACAAGTAGATCAAATTTTAAGTAGGCAAATTTTTTCTTTATTTACCAAATATAAATGTAATATTTATCACTGAGAGAAATTTTTCTGCTTTTCATAAATGATTTCTAAATTATGTGAAATATATTTTAAAGTCACAATAGATATTTTCTAGTACTTTTACTGAATGATGCTGCTACAAACTGTGATGTTTATAGTGTAACCATAATTTTTAATGTCCTTGCAAATGGTGAAAAAGAGTAAACATTGAGTGATTTCTATGCTTATTACAGTGTAGAGCAGTTCATATATTATTTCATTTCATTATTATAACTATAAAAATTTTTATTTTTTTTCACAAATGAAAACAATGAAATTTAGAAGAGCTAAGTGATTTACCCAGGTTTATGTAGTAAATGACAGAATGAGAAGTTAAACCAGCCCATCTGACTTCAGAGTCAAAGTTGTTTTATTTCTTTAGATCTGTATTGTATGTACATACATATATATAATATATATATTTAACAAAATCACTGATTTAGTTAATTAACTGAAGTTACAACTAGGTCCTTACTATAATTTATTCCTACATGACATTAATATTTGCACATCAAATCACTTTTAGAACATTTGAAAGCTAAAATGTTCATCAAGCATTTACTTAACACCTGTATGCCAGGATCTGAGTTTGGTGCTAGAAATACAAAAATAATCAAGACACTGTCCCTGCTTTCAATACGGAAGGAAGATAGATTCTATACTGTTTTCAATGTGATAAAAACTACACAATGATATGAACACAATACTATGAACAAGACCAGAGGAATTCATTGTGGTATAGAGTAAAAAGCTTCATAGAGGGCATGTCATTTTGGTAAGATCATCACTAAGAATGTTTAAAAGGTATTTTATATATATGTATATATAATATGTTAACTATATGTATGTGAAATGTGTATGTATTTGTAAAATATATATTGGTATTTAATATTTATAAATTATCTTTTATTTTCCTCCTTACCATCATACCTTCCATGAAAAAAGCAAATCTCCATGAGAAGATTTTTCTTGCAAGAGGAAGATGACTATGGTAGGGGCAAAAAATTTCTAAAGATAGGATTAAAGTTTTCTTTGAGATATAATAAAATACAGAACAATTTTTACTGATTATAAAACACTCTATTGATAAGTACATAAAAGTATGTTACCTGGATTTATGTTGGTTTTAAGATACCTATCTATTTATAAACATATATCCATATTTCACTGACCATTTCTTCCCACCTCATTCTAGACTCTTCCAAAGACTCCAGTGATGATCTTACATTTGTGTAATAATAAGTTCGGTCATCTGCTAATCTGCTACCATGTGGCATTCATTAATTCATTTACCATTAATGTGTTAAGTACCCACTATGTGCCAGGTACCTTCGGGAGGTTGAGGACATACCACTGGACTAATCACAACCAGTTCCTACGCTAAGGAAGCTTTCAGTCTAGCAGGGGAAAAGACCATGAATTAATACATCACTATTAATGAATATTCAATTCAATGAACAAAGGAGAAATATAGGGTATTAAGGGTTCGTATAACGGAGAAAAAAAAACCTTGCTTAGGAGTTAGGATATAAGAAAGTGATGTTCCAGTTAGCTGAAGGATGAGAAGGACTGGCTAAAAGAAAATACAGGATAAGAGCATTCCAGCATAAAGGATAATAAACGGAGAAGCTGTGAAAGGGAAAGACTGTTGTTAATTCAAGGAAGAGAACAGGAGCCAACAGGACAAAAATACAGAGAACAGAGAAAAGGGCTTGTGATGATGCTGAGAATTACCTTCTCACACTGAAATTCTAGAGAGAGAATTTTTGTAGTTTTACAGAAAAACTACAGTGTTTGAAAAATATAATGGATGAGACTAAAGGCAGATTATACATTGCTAAAGAAAAGATTAGTGAACTTGGAGACATAGGAATGGAAACTAACCAAAACAAAGCACAGAAAGGAAAACAGAATAATAAAAAAGAAACGAAGCATCAGTAACACCTTTCAGCAACCTAACATACGTGTACTTAGAGTTCCTAAAGGAAAAGAGAGAGATGGGAACAGAAAAATATTTGAAGAAATAATGGCCGAAAGCTTTTCAAATTTAGCTAAAATTATAAATTTACAGATCCAAGAACTCAAAGAACTCCAAGCACAAGAAAAATAAAGAAAACTACACCAAAGGCACACCATAATCAAACTGCCCCAAAACCAGTGACAAAGAAAAAAAGAATCTTGAGAGCAGCTAGAAAAATATTAGAGGAACAAAAATAAGAACGGCAGCAGACTTCCTGGCAGAAACAATGTAATCAAGAAGACAGTGAAGCAACATCCTTAAATTACTGAAAGAAAAATCTTAAAATTCCATACCCAGTGAAAGTATTTTTCAAAAAAAAGGTGAAATACTTCCCGGACGTACAAATAAATGACGGAAGAATTCGTAACAGGACACCTATAGTAATAACAATAATAATAATAAAGGGAGTCCTCAAGCTGAAGGATAATGACATGAAACAGAAATATGGATATACACCAAGGTATGCATATAAGACATTTTTTATATTATCTAAATATCTGTAAAAAATAATTCACTGAATGAAAATAATACAATGTAGTATGTGCTTTATGACATGTAAGAGTAAAACGTATGACAAGAATAACACAAAGTCACAGGAGGAGAAATGGCAGTAAACAGTTGCAAGATTCTTACATGTGAATTAGTATAATATCACCTGAGGGTAGACTGTGACAACTTTAAAATGTATATGCTAAATTCTAAAGCAGCCACTAAAATAACGAAGCCACTAGTTACAGCTAACAAGCCAATAAAAGAAATGAAAGGATTCATTAAAAATATGCAACAATGCAAAAGAATGCAGAAAAAAATAAAAAGGGAAACTAATGGACATACAGGAAAAACAAATAGTAATATTCCAGATTTAAAATTCACCATATCATTAGTCACATTAAATGTAAATGGCCTGGCCTTCCCTGGTGGCACAGTGGTTGAGAGTCCGCCTGCCGATGCAGGGGACATGGGTTTGTGCCCCGGTCCGGGAAGATGCCGCATGCCGTGGAGCGGCTGGGCCTGTGAGCCATGGCCGCTGAGCCTGCGCATCCGGAGCCTGCGCTCCGCAATGGGAGAGACCACAACAGTGAGAGGCCCATGTACCGCAAAATAATAAATAAATAAATAAAAAATAAAGAGGCCAATAAACTAAAAGTATTAAAAGAATATACCACACCAACACTAATCAAAAGAAATCTGGAATGGCTATATTAATATCAGCCCAAGTAGATTTCAGAGCAAAGAATACTGTCAACAATAAAAAAGTCATTTCATAATAATTACTCAATAGACTAACAGGATACAAATCTTCTAAATACAAAAAATAAAAACTTACGGAACTGCAAGGATGAATAAAGACATGCAAAATTATAATTAAAAATCTCAATATTGCTCTCTACCACTAATTGATAGGAAAAGCAGGCAGGTAGGGATAAACAGGATTTGAACAACACTATCAGCCAACATGATCTGATCGAATTCCACCCAGCCACGGCAGAATACATATTAATTTCAAGAGTGGAACACTTACCAAAATAGACCATATTCTGGAACATAAAACAATTCTCAAAAACTTTAAAAGGAGTCAAGTCATGCAGTGCATACTCTCTGATCACAGTGGAATTAAATTTAAAAGCTATACAAGAAAGATTTCTAGGAAACCCCCAAATAACTGAAAACTAAATAACACTCTTCTGTCAAACCTATGCGTCAAAAGAAGAAATAAAACAAGAAGTTAGAAAATATTTTGAACTTAATGAAAATGAACATAACACATATCAAAATTAAAGAGATGCTGCTAAAGCTGTACTTTGATAGAACTGAATAACTACATAGAAAAACTTTAATATACAGATTTCAAGTCAATGGCATCAGCTTTCACCTTAACAAGTTAGAAAAAGACTAGAAAATTAAACACAAAATACGTAGAAGAAAGAAAAGAACAATAATAATCAGAACAGAAGTCAATAAAATAGGGCCAGAAAACATTAGAAAAAAATCAGTGTAACCGAAAGCTGATTCTTTGAGAAGACTCATAAAATTTATAAAACTGTAGCCAGACTGACTTGGAGAAAGACAATACAAATTAACAATATTACGAATGAGGCAGCTTACGTCACTACAGATTCTATACTCTTGTATTAAAAGGACAAGAAGGCAATGTCATGAAATAAACAGAAAAAAATTTCAATTCATACTTCCCAGCATATACAAAATTAACTTAATAAACAAGTCATATTCCTAAATGTAAAACCTAAAACTATAAAATTTCCAAAAGAAAGCAGGAGAAAACCTTTGTGACCCGAAGTTAGGGAAAGAGTCCTTTGCTATGACACTAAAAGCACAATCCATAAAAGAACAAATAAATAAACTGGATTTCATCAAAATTGAAAACACCTGCTCTTTGAAACTATTAAAAGAATGAAAAGAAAAGTCACACACTGGGAGACAATATTTGCAAATCTATCTGTTAAAGGACTTGTGTCCAATATGTACAAAGAATTCTCAAAACTCAATAATAAGAAAATAATCAACCTAGTTAAAAAATAGACTAAAAATCTGAACACTCACCAAAGCAGATTTATGGCAAAAAAAAAAGGACATGAGAAGTTTTTTCAACATTAGTCATTAGGGAAATGCAAATTAAAACCACAAAGAGATACTTGTACATACCTGTTGGAACTGTGAAAATAAAAACACCGGTCATATGAGGTTTTGGCAAGGATGTGGAGGAACTAGAGCTCTTACACACGCTGGGGAGGATGTAAAACAGAGAAGAGTTGGGCACTTTCTTGAAGAGTTAAACGCCCACCTCCCACAGGACCTGGATATTTGACTTTTAGGTCCAAGAGAACAAAGAGCAATGTCCACACAAAGACTCGACACTGATGTTCAGAGAAGCTTTACCTGTAATAGCCCCCAAAGTGAAAACAGTGTGAATGTCCATCAGCAGACACATGGATCAACAAATTATGGTAAATCCATACAATGGAATATTACTCAAAAATAAAAAAGCATGAACTACTGATATGCAGCACAACATGCATGCATCTCATCGTCACTAAGCCAAGGGAAACAAGTGAGACCAAAAAGTATACAAACAATATGCTTCCAGCTACTTAAAATTCCAGAAATTAAAATATAGCGACAGGAGATTAGTGGTTGCCTGCATATGCAGAAGGAAGAAGGGTGGGCAGGAGAGATTACACAGGGGCAAGAGGAAACTTTGGGGAATAATTAATGCTCACATAGACATATTTTTTGTGTTGATAGTTTCACAAGTGTATACATATGTCAAAACATGAATGTACTGTATTTCAATTATAACTCAATAAAGCTGTTAAAATGGCCCTTAAATATATGAAAATGTTTACTCTCGCTTATTATAAGAGAAATGAAAATTAAAACTATACTGAGAAACTATTTATCAACAATCAGATTTTCAAAAAATTTAAAATACAACCACACATTCTACTTGGAAGGCTGTGGGTCAAAAGTCACTCTAATATGGAGCCAGGAGAGATTCAATCAATGCAACCTTCATGAAGGGGTCTTTGGCAATACACAGCAAAACTACGTCTATGTTTGTCTTTTCACCCAGCGTTCTCATTCCTAAAAAGTTACCCTGAATATGTATTTCAAGCAATGCAAAAATATATCTCTCCTATCCTGTCATTGAGAATATTGGATACAATCTCTATGCCCATAGGTAGGACAGCAGTTGTATAAACTATGATTCATCCACATATTAACATACCATGCTGGTGAAAGAAGAGTGACTGATTCCACTTTACAACTAATGAAAAAGCAAAGCGTAAGAATGAAGAGAAAATCATGAGATATACATGTACCTGCTCATCTGTGCAAAAACGAACACAGAGAGGATCAGCCTGAGACCGATGAGACCACCAATCTCCAGGGGAGGCTGGGAACGGAGAGGAAAGGACCAAAGGGATGGAGGTGGGGAGACACTTCTCTGAATACACATTGTAGTTCTGATCTGATTTTTAAAACCATGTTAATGTTCCATTTACTAAAAAGTAAGAAGTAAAATAAACAAGGACGGAGGAGGGAAATTCTAAGATGAAACAACAACAATAATAAAAAAAATCCAGTGGCACTTCAAAAGATTAATAACACAATCACGCTGAAGCGGGAGAAGGGGGAGGAATGACCAAGTCAACTTTTGAACACAACGCTTGGATCGAAGGCTCAAAGGCTAAGGGCAAAAAGAACTCAAAGAAGAATTAAACTACAGCTTTAGTTTTCTTTTGTCACAGAGTATCCTTTATCAATTCAAAAACCACTTCCTGGCATTCAAGGTTTGGGCAAACAACTCCACAGATATTGGAAGTCAGACCTCTCGTTGTCAGAGAAGGGAATAACAAATAAGGAAAGGGAAAAAACAACCCTGTGGTATCTCCCTGGAACTGGAATTAGTGTGAATTCATGATTTTTATACATTTAGCTAGATATAGAAAGAGGTAGATATGTGTATTATTGTATGTATATGAATAAAAACACACATGTATATATATGTATGTTTATATATGTACGCACATATATGCTTGTCGATGTATACATTCATCTGTTTCCTATCTCTGCCTGCTGAGAGGGGATAAAGGTCATTCCTCAGGAAAGCAGAAAACACACCATTAGGTAATTTCTAACTGTCTAATAAGAACTCATACTGAAGATCAATGAACCACAAGGAAAACACGACATAAAAATTGGTAGGATACAACTTCAGCATTTCTTTTTTTTTTTTTTTTTGCGGTACGCGGGCCTCTCACTGTTGTGGCCTCTCCCGTTGCGGAGCACAGGCTCCGGACGCGCAGGCTCAGCGGCCATGGCTCACGGGCCCAGCCGCTCCGCGGCAGGTGGGATCTTCCCGGACCGGGGCACGAACCCGTGTCCCCTGCATCGGCAGGCGGACCCCCAACCACTGCGCCACCAGGGAAGCCCACAACTTGAGCATTTCTTAAAACAATTTAGAGCTTTAAATACACAAGTTAGAAAAAGAAAAGCAATTGAAATCTGTTTTGGAATTATGCTGTTCTACTTTAAAGTGCATACAGTGGGAGTCATAATTTGGGACTAATTTGTGATTTCGGTTGTGGGATTCATACGTGTCCTGGTCTGTGTGAGAAACTGCTCAGTTATGACTATCAAAAGTCTACTTGCGTAAGGCACAGACAATTCTCCTTGAAGAGACTTCATCCTAATGAAAATGAGGTATCTTTTCAAGGAAGTAAACAGCCTTTAAAAGATACGGTAAAAGCATAAAGTAGGATCAAGAAAGGCGTGGTTACCTCTGGAGAAGGAAAGAGAGAAAACCCATACTGCTGACATTTTTCCCGTTAATTACAAGGGGCACCCTTTGTTAAATGTGCACCTGCGGGCTGCGTGTGTGATGCTCTTCTCCGACCGCAGTCAGCTCTTCCCCGACAAGAAGAGGACCTCTGCCCTTTCCCGCCCCACCCTCTCCCCAGCACGCCACAGTCCTTGGCCTTGGGAGGGGCACGGCCCTGAAAGCACTGTTCATTCAGCCCGTCCTCTCTCTCCAGGAATCCAGCACAGGCTCCTGCTCGCAGCTCTGGCCGTGACCAGGTGAGCACACTCAGCCCGATGCGGGAGGATTATTTATTATTTATTTAGTGGTCTCCAATCTCTCTCAAATAAAAAATGTTGCAAATTTTTCAGATTTTATACACATTAAGAATTTATTTCTACTGAATAAACCCTAGATGTTGCTAAAAAGTAGTATCATTAATTTCATTTTTTATGAATAATCTTCCGTAATATTCCTAAGGAATCTACAAAAGCATGCCATACCCATAACTAATTCAGACTTTGTTAGCACGAATTTGTGATGATTTTGACGGGACATTTCAGTTCGCCTTTGTCTATTCTAAGATAAATGTATTTTTTTAACGTATACATGTTGTATATAGGCCACATTTTGTCTATTTTTTAAAATAAACGTAACTATTTAAATAAATTTTTAAAATACCTTCCAACTCACACCACCTAAAATAAAACAGCCGTACACTGCAAAGATGCAGGATCGCGGCGAAGTGTCTCTACTGAGAAGGAACGGGAAGAGACAAAGCTCGTCTACACATCGGCTGCATTTCTTCAGGCGTCTGGCCTCTCTCTGTGCATCTGGCTCCATTTTCCTGTTGGCATCAACTAACTGCTCAAACTTCAGCTCGCATATGGCCCATCGCAGCTGCCCAGCCAACCTTCCTCAGAGTAACTTGGAATGATTTTAGCTTCTGCACTGAGTTAGTCTCTTGGTTTTCCAGCTCCAAATTCCCAAGATCAGGGAGAAGGGGCAGCGCAATATAGCTAAGATCAGGGCTAGAGTCAAACACACACAGTTTCAAATCCTGGCACCTCCATTTACCAGCGGTGTGACCTTGAGCTCTGTGTACCTCTGAGTAAAATGAACTTGCTGCCTTTGGACCAGGCGTCCACACTAGACCCAGTGAGCATGGCAGAGAAGGGGAGGCGGCCCTATGCACAGAACATGGTGGGCAGTTGGCAGAAGCTTAATTCCCATTTGGGAATTAAGCCATGAATAAGTAATGACATAGTATATGTTGTCATCACTTGGAACAAGTCATTAAAAAAGCACAAAAGGAAATCTACTGAGGGACACCAAAGGTAAAAGTGTTCTAGCACTGAATCAGGATCTAAAGGCCTCGGTGGAAGTCCCAGCTCAGCCACACCCTAGCTAAGCCACACTGGTTAAACTGCTTCACCTCTTTGAACCTCAGTTTCTCCCTTTAAAATGCAGATAATAATAAGCAATAAACTTATTAATAAACCACATAAAACTCTACTGAGGATTAATTAAGAGGGTATCTATTAAAATCATTTTGGTAACTATAAAACATTAAATGAAGAATTGCTACATTTTATTAGTTTATCAACTCCCACTGGATTATATTAGTTTACCACATCTCATTGCCAATTTTGATTGTAGTAAAACTCAAGAAGCTAAAAGATATGAGTTTTGCAAACTTAATTTCTAAAGAAAGCATCCAATAAACCTAAAAATCTCACGTTCCAAATTAAACCTATTGTGTAAAATGGTGTCACAACTGTCTCTGTCAATAAGAGGCCTCCTGACTGTCATATTATACAGACACTCATTTAAAGCAGTGAGAAGAAACGCAGAGCTCTGTGAAGACGTGCCCACAAAGAAGGACTTCACAGAATAGAAATTTCCTTTTCAACTTGAAACAAGGTCACCGCAGATTTCTGTCCTCCCTTCGAGCTTTCCATCGTGCTTCTTAGAGGCAGGGTTATGTCAGCATGCTCACTGGGGCTCAGGAATGCTTACAATAAACTGGAAGCTTTGCTCTCCATCTAAAATGGTTTCAGATGCTCAAGCAGAGTGCAGAAAAGAGAACAGATGGGTCCCCACCACCACCACCAGTGATACTTAAGAAAGCTATTTCTGAGAAGAAAATTATATTCAGAGTTTTTAGGAACATTTTTCCCAAAGCATAGGGATAACTGCTCAAGACGACACAAACGTCGCTATCAATGCAAAGCCGAATCCTTTTTAAGACACCTAACAAAAGAGAATGTAAAATTTTCGTAATGCCCTCTACTTATTTATCCATAATTTCCCACTTCTAATACGACGGTACCACCTGCAAGAAGAGCAAACTATTATATTCCCATTAATTACTTAGAAAATCATTAAAACGAAACAAGTATATGATAAAGGTATGTTCACATCATAGCCGCAAGCTGCAAAATGAATGACTTCCCATCAGCTGTGTGTGATAAAACTCATGACGAACTGGAACTTTCTCGACTGCACAAGCAGTCATTTCAAATACGGCTACCATTCAAAACCACACGATGAGTCGCAGCAGAGCAAGTTAGGGAGCAATTAACTTCCCAGGTAAAGAGCTTGAAATGTTTCTAATTATAATCACACAGTACCCCTTTAAAAAGAAAAGGCCAAATCAAAGAATCAGACATCAAAAGGCCATTAGGTCTTTCAGCGCAGACCATTTCCAGACCTGGTTTACTCCACATTAAACCTCCTTTGGGGTGTTTTCATTCTTCACTGAGAACACAGATATATGGTTCAAGTCACTTAAAGTTCCTTCAAAGTTCCTTGACATTCGTGTATTCCACACCTAACATGAGTAACTTTTATGTCAAGTAATAAAAAACTAGAGGATCTGAATTTTAACAAAGCCACCAATTTTTAAATTCTCTTGTTAAATTTCATGACATAAACCTTCAGGGACTGTGATTTAGGGAAAGAATAAAGGAAATTCAGTAAGGAAATAAAAGCATGTTTTTCTTAAGGATGGAAATGTTTGACATTTACTTATCTATTGTTTATTATATTCTGACAGAATCTTTCTTCCAGAAAATGAGGTCTGTCTGCTTTACTCCTAACCTCATGGCTTGTACATTAACATGTTACCAGATTCACGCCTTTGAAATACTTTACCCCATCTGGCAGGGGAATTTTCTCCTCTCCACCAGCTCATTTTTCGTCCTTCCCTCAAAACCTGGTTTATTGCAGAGAAATATTTAGGAAAGTAAGTCTTCGTCCAATGTCACCGTCATCACAGACCACACTGCTACCAATTCTTCCCCGTTCCCTCTTCCCTATGGGGAAAAGTATGGCCTTTCGCCCCACCCTTGGAGGGATGTAGGGTTCTCCTCCACCTGGACCACGAGTCTCCTGTACTTTCTGTCCCAGGTGGGCTCAGCTTCACAGGTTTCTTCACATACACTCTGCACTCTCCATCCTAGACGTTGGTTCACACTCATGCAACTCCCTGGATGACTCTTATTATATATAAGAATAAATACGCCAGGTATATAACCCATTGTGTTTAGGATACTGTGGACACCACTGGAAGGAGATCTACTACCAAAATTAATACCACATTGAGACTTAGCATATACAGATTCATTACTGATAAACTTTATTTTCTGAGTCTCTATGAAAAAACCAAAGTATCTGATAGTTAATAACCAACATAACCATGAGAAGTTACCATCACTGAGGATGTTTTTCCAGTATTTCAGATGCATTATTTAATTTTGCTTTCTTCCTTTATACTTTAACACACAAGCTTAAGCCCAATGTGAAATTAATTGAGCATTGCTTTCAACATGGCTAATGATTTCTATTGTGTCACAATTATGTCTCCTTCATAAGATTTGATTTCCTATCACTAGCATTGGCACTATTTTTCTGATTTGCAAAAATACAATCAAATATTAAAATTACTGTATAAATGAGCTATTATAGCAAAAGGAGACAACACCCACATACTGCCCAACAGCCAGCAGGTATAATAACCTAACAATTCTGTTGTAACTCCCCCGGCACAAGGTGGTGATGTTTTCAGTGTCCCATTTTTTATGCTGACGACTATGCAGGGATGAATCTGGAAGGTAAAAATACATCAGAGTACTTTCAGCACTGATGAGCACAGAAAAATTTTGTTTATGAAGCCTAGCAAAGGAGATACAGGCAAAATACCCACAAAGTAGAGAAGGGTAAATTACCCAACTTAACTGCTTACCCTAACTTAACAGAAATACCATTTGAGAACAACCAACTCTCTTAGTTATAATTCTATGTTATCAGATAATGCTTTAATCAATGGTTTGAATTCTTTAACAGGCTAGTCCACTAAAAAAGAATATTCTTACCAAATGCCCAGAAGCCCTTTACACAATTTGCAATGACTCTTCTCCTTCCGTGAGCTGTAGTAGCAGCTGCAACGAGGGGAAAGGGAAATACGTGTGCCATCTGCCAGCGTACCATTTTGAACACCAATAAAGAAGCCAAATACAAGAAAAAATAGCCGTCCCAGCAACTCCACTCCTGAATATACACTCAAAGAATTTAAAAGAAGGGCTCAAACAAATATTTGCACTTGAGTGTTAATAGCAGCGCTATTCACAACAGACTAAAGGTGGAAACCCAAATGTCCATCAGCAGTTGAATGAAGAAAAAACTACAGTACACACAATGCAATACTATTCACCCATAAAAAGTGAAGCAATAACACATGCTTCAATGTGGCTGAACCAAGAAAATGTTATGCTCAGTGAAAGAAACCAGACACAAAAGGTCACATATTGTGTGATTCCACTTGTACAAAATATCCAGAAGAGGTAACTCCACAGAGGCAGAAAGCAGACCGCTGGGTGCCAGGCTCTGGGGGAGGGGTAATGGGGACTAGCTTGTTCAGTGAGGACAGAGTTTTATTCGGAGGATGAAAATGTTTTGGAACTGGGCATGAGTTGTGGTTGCACGACATTATGAATGTACTAAATGTACTAAACTTTAAAACTGTTAATTTTATGTTATGTGAATTTCACCTCAATTTAAAAAGAAAAAAAGAAAGCAGGAACAGTGGAGCAGGGGTCCAAATCATAATGTCTACAGGGTCCAGGTAACAAAAATGAGAAAAGTGACTTGAAAACAACTTGTTCTGCATGTAGTTATGTTCCCAGATTGGGGTTTTTTTTCCTTAAAGTTGTTTAATTTTTTCCTTTTAGTCTTTTGTCTTCTTTTCTTAGCCAATCTAATGAATTAGACCTGTCTAATTTATTAACTTCTTTTCAAAGTGGTTTTGGTAATATTCTGCATTCTGTTTCCAATTTCATTGATTTCTGCCCTTGGCTTTATTTCTTATGTTTTCTTCACATTTACTTTTTTTGTGTTTATCTAGCTTCTTGAGGTGAAGGCTTAGCTCATTTCAGTACAGATACTGGATTAGAGATACTTCATAACATTTGATGAGTAATACCTTCATTATCTTCAGTTTTAAGTATTTGGAAAATTTTATGATGATTTCCTTTTTAAACCTAATTTACTTAAAAGTAGAATTTTTAAGTTTCCAAATATGAGGGTTTAAAAAGAAAACTGTGGGCTTCCCTGGTGGCGCAGTGGTTGAGAGTCCGCATGCCAATGCAGGGGACGCGGGCTCGTGCCCCGGTCCGGGAGGATCCCACATGCCGCGGAGCGGCTGGGCCCGTGAGCCATGGCCGCTGAGCCTCCGTGTCTGGAGCCTGTGCTCCGCAACGAGAGAGGCCACAACAGTGAGAGGCCCGCGTACCGCAAAAAAAAAAAGAAAGAAAACTGTTTATTGTTACTAATTGAACCAAGAACAGAAAATGTGGTCTTGATAACAATGATTCCTTGAAAACTATGAAAGCACTATCCAATCAGCTCCAGCCATGTGTTGCCGTGAAAGAAGATGGCTGACTGTTGCCAGAGATCACGTTTTTCAAGAGAAATCAGAACTCCAAATTTTATGTGAAATCTCCTGATTTTATAATGTTCACAATTAATTTAAAAATTTTCAAAATGTTGTGCAGGCCAAACTGAACACATGTGTAGAATGGCTGAACCTGCAGCCCAGGAATTTGTAACAGCTGCTGGAAAGCATGAACTCAAACAGGAGAGCAACAAAATGGACAAAAGCACAGAAGCATGATAGAGAAGAGCAGCACGTAAGAGAAAAAATAAAGGGAAAGGAATGGCTTATGCGACATCCTGGAACTCTGTAGCAAATGAATTTAAAAGTGGAATTTAAAAAGCGAGAAATAAATAAAAATATTAAAATACCACCTAGTAAGAGTGCTATAAAGAAAATAAAGGAAGTAAATGGTCTGAGACTAAGATATACATTTGTAAATCATTGCCATAAGGATGGTATAGAATAATGGTCTCTAACGCCATGGTCCTGCACTGGATTGTCTCAGGACAGAATCTAGAGTGAGTAGAGAGTAGAATGGACATGCACAGGAGACACACCGAAAGGAAGAAAACCAGGAGAAAGTGTGTCACAAAAGCTGAAGAAGGGAATGTTGTAAGGAAGGGGAACTGAACGAAATCCAGATTGGAGGTCACTGAAATCTTGTAAGAAGTTTTGTTGCCACTTGGAAAGAAGCCAGACCGGACTGGGCTGGAGAACAGAAGTGAAAGATGAGAAAACAGAGGCAACAAGTAAAGCAACTCTAAAGAGAACTGACTGTAAAAGCAAAGAGGGAGAAAGGATCACAGATGAAGGAACAGGAGTTGAGGCTGAGAAAGGAGGTTTTGAGACGGATACCTTCTCTTGTCTACATGTTAAAAGGACCAGTGCAGCTGAGACCTGCTGGGGTCCTGAGTTAGATGGCACATTGGGAACATGCAGGAAATTGTGAGGGGGGCAAAGAACTGGGGGGAGGATGGCTGCCAGGGACACACCTTGTAGCTTAATAGAATCAAGAAAGTAAGGGTTTAAAACAAGGACGTTAATGAAATTGGAAAGAGTATCTGAGACTGGAGTTGGCAGAACAGAAATAGACCACTTTTACATGTATGGGCGATAGGAGACTGCGGAGGTGGAGCAGGTGATGACAAAGGCGTCCCTACATGCTCCACGAATGGTGTCGGGAATTTTTTAAATAAGGATAAGAGCTCAGAAGGAGTTGACTGTGTTCTATTATATATAATAAAGCATATAGCACTGGTGTGAAAAATCAAAGAACACTCATGGCAACAAAGAATATGATGATTTTCTGGAGTTAAAAAAAACATTTGGGAGATCTGAGTCAGCCTTTGATTCACTTACTAATTTTGCAGAAAGCTAACAGTGTTACACAGCTCAGGAGGTCATACAGCTCCACATGGCTCACTGTCCTCTTGAAAAAGAGGCAAAAGACCACAAATCAAGCTGAGATCAAGGGCTTTTTTAAAAATCAAGTTTCAAGGTCATGAGAAGGTCACTGTGTGTTTAGATTTTAGTCACACAAACTAATCTATAATTCAATCTACAGAAAATCACAATAATTGATTCCAAAAATGATGCCAATTTACCATAAATTGTTTTCATTATTCAAGGATAAAATGGAAGGGAGTGTATATATTACATTTCAAAAAGAATTCTATCAAAAAATAAGTTGAGACTAGTTCTAGTCTTCATACACAAAATGACATCTGGCTACCATCTCCTGAACAGCCTCTCTCAAATATACACTAAAATACCTAGAAAGAGAAAGAGGAAAAAATGGAAAAAAAATCACAATAACAAGAACTGAGATGAACAAAAAACCCAATGAAAGAACTTGGGAGGAATCTTGAATAAAGAAAAAGCAAATGGAAGTGGATTGATAAAAAAGATCTATACAGGTCCACCTGAGAGCAAATGTAAATTGGTCTCAGGAAACAGAAGCTCAGAAAAATGAGGTAGGAAGAAACCATCTTCCTCCCTCAGGTCAAAGACTCTGTGTCTAAAAAAATCAAAAATTTTGGTATCTGGGATTCTTCCATGAAGAGAAGACAACACAGTAATTTCGAATGACATTTTACATACATCCATTCAGAGCCAGGAACTCCCAGAAAATATCTGGATTGGGAGGAAAGGACAAATGGTGATGTCCTGTATGCAGAAAACTGTAATTTCCACAGATAAAGTCATATAGATGGACACAAAAAGAAGAAACCCGAGTTCAAACTGTACTGAGAACTGCAGGATTCACATCTGTTCAGAAAAGCAGATACTCATCATATAGGTTATGAAAAAGTATCTTATCAGTAAAGCAGAATTTTTTTTTTTTTTTAAGCAGAATTTTTATAGGTGGTATTTTCCTAGAAATTTGGAACTTCACTGGCAGCTGACAAATAATTTTTTTCTACCCAGCTGCGTATCTTCAAAAGAACATGAAAATTATGCAAGTCAACATGGAGCAGAGACAATTCATACCCAAAATGCATAGCACACTAATGTCAGATGGTATTTACAAAAGTGCACACACAATAGAACTTCAGTAAGTGTTTGTTAAGTAATACAACGTCAAGACCACACAAAATGTAACTTGTTCAAAGTTGAGTAACAATGTAGATAAATACCAATTAGAGTCTGAAAGCTACTGCAGAACCTAGGAATAGAAGCAGGGAAAAGAAAATTCTAGGTACACTGAAGAAAAAACTACCATCCAATGATCTAATAGAAGATCCAGAAGAAAGTATCAGAAACACTGTGAGGTACCTGAATGACAGAAAAGAGTCTCAATGAAATAGGGGGTAAAGCCTTAAGAATTATCTAAGATAAAAAAAATTCAATAATATTAAAAATGAGGAATGATTAAGATAAAGAAGGGATTAAAAAAATAAAACTTTAGAGCAGAATAAAACTTCATAATAGAAATAGAAAAGAGCAGAAATTTAGGTGCAGAAAATAAAATCATAGTGTTATAAACCATCTTGAACATGTACTCAGAGGACAAAAAAAACACAGATGAAGGAACAGTAAATAAAATTATAAATATGAAGGAATGATGAAAGATTAAAAAATGGGTGTGGAAAGAAGATGCTAAAAAATACAAAGTAACTCAGTAAAGATGTTGAATAGAAGAGTTTGGAGTATAACAGACAGATCTGAGCCAGAGATAAAGATGTGACATTTACTGAATACATGGTACTTGAAGCTAGGGAGCTTGATGAGATCACTTAAGAAGTGGGTGTATATAGAGAAGAGATGGTCAAGGATTGAACCTGGAGAACTCTGAAACATAGAATCCAAGCAGAAAAGGAGGACTCAGTTCAAAAGAGATTGAAAAAGAGCACCCAATGAGTTAGGGAGAAAACCGTAAGATGCTTCTGGTACCATGGAAGCACACGGAGGAAAGAGTTCCAGGAAGAGGAAAAAGAACTTCAAATGAGAGGATGTCAACCAAGATGATAACACAGGAGGCCTCCTCCCACAGACACACTGACTGCACAGCTACACATGGAGCAATTAACTCTAAAAGAAAACCAGAAACTATCTGAGAAACTCCAACACATGGGCTGCCCCTGACAGCCAGCAGGGCTTGCATTTACGAGTCCCACAGGACTGCAGCAAACAAAGAAGCAGTCCTGAATGGGCACAAGGACAGCCCTGGCTATACACCAGGGCTACACCTCATAGGGTAGGAGACATACTCTTGCCCCCATGCACACACTCCTCCATGCAGTGCCACATAACAGAGAGGAAACTCTCAACTCCCAGCTTCTCCCCAGAGCAAAGGGTTTGGACTCCACAGATACACAAACACACACACATACACACACAAAATGGAATATTATTCTCTCTTGAAAAAGAAGGCGGGGAGCTTCCCTGGTGGCGCAGTGGTTGAGAGTCCTCCTGCCGATGCAGGGGACACGGGTTCAAGCCCTGGTCTGGGAGGATCCCACATGCCGCGGAGCAACTGGGCCTGTGAGCCACAACTACTTAGCCTGCGCGTCTGGTGCTTGTGCTCCGCAACAAGAGACGCCGCGACAGCGAGAGGCGATGAAGAGTGGCCCCCGTTCGCCTCAACTAGAGAAAACCCTTGCACAGAAACAAAGACCCAACACAGCCAAAAATAAATAAATAAATAAATAAAAATTTTTTTAAAAAGAAAATAAACTTGCTCTTTTTTTTTAAAAAAAAAAAAAGGAGGGGGGGGACCTTCAAGGTGGCAGGAGAGTAAGACGTGGAGATCACCTTCCTTCCCACAGATACATCAGAAATACATCTACATGTGGAACAACTCCTACAGAACACCTACTGAATGCTGGCAGAAGACCTCAGACCTCCTAAAAGGCAATAAACTCCCCACGTACCTGGGTAGGGCAAAAGAAAAAAAGAAAAAACAGAGACAAAAGAATAGGGACAGGGCCTGCCCCTTGGGGAGAGAGCTGTGAAGGAGGAAAGGTTTCCACACACTAGGTAGCCCCTTCACTGGCGGAGACGGGGGGTGGGTGATGCAGGGGAAGCTTCAGAGCCACGGAGAAGAGTGCAGCCACAGGGGTGCAGAGGGCAAAGTGGAGAGATTCCCGCACAGAGGACTGGTGCCAACCGGCACTCACCAGCCCGACAGGCTTGTCTGCTCACCCGCCGGGGCGGGCGGGGCTGGGAGTTGAGGCTCGGGCTAGGTCGGAGCGCAGGGAGAGGACTGGGGTTGGCGGCGTAAACACAGCCTGTGGGGGGTTAGTGCGCCACAGCTAGCTAGCCGGGAGGGAGTCCTGGGAAATGTCTGGAACTGCCTAAAGGACAAGAGACAATTGTTTCGTAGTGTGGGAGGAAAGGGGATTCAGAGCACCGCCTAAATGAGCTCCAGAGATGGCCACGAGCTGTGGCTACCAGGGCGGACCCCAGAGCCGGGCAAGAGATGCTAAGGCTGCTGCTGCTGCCACCAAGAAGCCGGTGCACAAGCGCACGTCACTGTCGACGCCTCCCCTCCCAGAGCCTGTGCAGCCCGCCACTGCCAGGGTCCTGTGACCCAGGGACGACTTCCCCGGGAGAACGCATGGCGAGCCTCAGGCTGGTGCAACGTCACGGCAGCCTCTGCCGCCGCAGGCTCGCCCCACATCCATACTCTCCCTCCCCACGGCCTGACTGAGCCAGAGCCCCTGAATCAGCGGCTCCTTTAACCCCATCCTGTCTGAGCAAAGAACAGACGCCCTCAGGTGACCTACACGCAGAGGCGGCGCCAATACAAAGCTGAACCCCAGGAGCTGTGCGAACAAAGAAGAGAAAGGGAAATCTCTCCCAGCAGCCTCGGGAGCAGCGGATTAAATCTCCACAATCAACCTGATGTGCCTGCATCTGTGGAATACCTGAATAGACAGCAAATCATCCCAACATTGAGGCGGTGGACTTTGGGAGCAACGGTAGACTTGGGGTTTGCTTTCTGCATCTAATTTGTTTCTGGATTTATGTTTATCTTAGTTTAGGAATTAGAGCTTATTGTCATTGGGAGATACGTTTATTGATTTGGTTGCTCTCTCCTTTTTTTTTAAGTATATATATATATTATTTTTTTTCCTTTTTCTCTTTTTGTGAGTGTGTATGTGTATACTTCTTTGTGTGCTTCTGTCTGTACAGCTTTGCTTTTACCGTTTGTCCTAGAGTACATTCTGTCCGTTTTTTTGCTGTTCTTTGTTTTTTGTATACTTTTTAGTGCTTGTCATCATTGGTGGATTTGCTTTTTGGTTTGGTTGCTCTCTTCTTTCTTTCTTTCTTTTTTATTACTTTTTTAATTTTTTAAAATATTTTATTATTTTTTTATTATAATAACTTTATTTTTTCTTTCTTTCTTTCTTTTTCTCCCTTTTCTTCTGAACCGAGTGGCTGACAGGGTCTTGGTGCTCTGGACAGGTGTCAGGCCTGAGCATCTGAGGTGGGAGAGCTGAGTTCAGGACATTGGTCCACCAGAGACGTCCCAGCGCGATGTAATATCAAACAGCGAAAGCTCTCCCAGAGATATCCATCTCAACGCCAAGACCCAGCTCCACTCAACGACCAGCAAGCTACACGGCTGGACACCCTATGCCAAACAACTAGCAAGACAGGAACACAACCCCACCCATTAGTAGAGAGGCTGCCGAAAATCATAATAAGGTCACAGACAACCCAAAACACACCACCAGACGTGGTCCTGCCCACCAGAAAGACAAGATCCAGCCTCATCCACCAGAACACAGGCACTAGTCCCCTCCACCAGGAAGCTTACACAACCCACTGAACCAACCTAAGCCACTGGGGGCAGACACCAAAAACAATGGGAACTACGAACCTGCAGCCTGCAAAAAGGAGACCCCAAACACAGTAAGTTACGCAAAATGAGAAAACAGAGAAACACACAACAGATGAAGAAGGTAAAAACCCAGCAGACCAAACAAATGAAGAGGAAATAGGCAGTCTACCTGAAAAAGAATTCAGAGTAATGATAGTAAAGATGATCCCAAATCTTGGAAACAGAATGGAGAAAATACAAGAAACGATTAACAAGGACCTAAGAGAAGTAATGAGCAAAGAAACAATGATGAACAACACAATAAATGAAATTAAAAATTCTCTAGAAGGAATCAATAGCAAAATAACTGAGGCAGAAGAATGGATAAGTGACCTGGAAGATAAAATAGTGGAAGTAACTACCACAGAGTAGAATAAAGAAAAAAAGAATGAAAAGAAATGAGGACAGTCTCAGAGACCTCTGAAACATTAAACACACCAACATTTGAATTATACAGGTCCCAGAAGAAGAAGAGAAAAAAAAGGGGGACTGAGAAAATATCTGAAGAGATTATAGTTGAAAACTTCCTTAATATGGGAAAGGAAATAGTTAATCAAGTCCAGGAAGCACAGAGAGTCCCATACAGGATAAATCCAAGGAGAAACATGCGAAGACACGTATTAATCAAACAATCAAAAATTAAATACAAAGAAAAAATATTAAAAGCAGCAAGGGAACAGCAACAAATAACATACAAGGGAATCCCCATAAGGTTAACAGCTGACCTTTCCGCAGAAACTCTGCAAGCCAGAACAGAGTGGCAGGACTTATTTAAAGTGATGAAAGGGAAAAACCCACAACCAAGATTACTCTACCCAGCAAGGATCTCATTCAGATTCAACACAGAAATTAAAACCTTTACAGACAAGCAAAAGCTAAGAGAATTCAGCACCACCAAACCAGCTTTACAACAAATGCTAAAGGAACTTCTCTAAACAGTAAACACAAAAGAAGGAAAAGACCTACAATAACAAACCCAAAACAATTAAGAAAATGGTAATAGGAACATACATATCAATAACTACCTTAAATCCAAATGGATTAAATGCTCCAACCAAAAGACACAGACTGGCTGAATGGATACAAAAAAAAGACCTGTATATATGCTGTCTACAAGAGAACCACTTCAGACCTAGGGACCCATACAGAATGAAAGTGAGGGGATGGAAAAAGATATTTCATGCAAATGTAAATCAAAAGAAAGCTGGAGTAGCAATTCTCATATCAGACAAAACAGACTTTAAAATAAAGACTATTACAGGAGACAAAGAAGGACACTACATAATGATCAAGGGATCAATCCAAGAAGAAGATATAACAATTGTAAATATTTATACACCCAACATAGGAGCACTTCAATAAACAAGGCAAATGCTAACAGCCATAAAAGGGGAAATTGACAGTAAAACAATAATAGTAGGGGACTTTAACACACCACTTTCACCAATGGACAGATCATCCAAAATGAAAATAAATAAGGAAACACAAGCTTTAAATACTTTAAACAAGATGGACTTAACTGATATTTACAGGACATTCCATCCAAAAACAACAGAATACACTTTCTTCTAAAGTGCTTAGGGAACATTCTCCAGGATAGATCATATCTTGGGTCACAAATCAAGCCTTGGTAAATTTAAGAAAACTGAACTCGTATAAAGTTTCTTTTCCAACCACAACGCTATGAGACTAGATATCAATTACAGGAAAAAATCTGTAAAAAGTACAAACACATGGAGGCTAAACAATACACTACTAAATAACCAAGAGATCACTGAAGAAATCAAAGAGGAAATCAAAAAATACCTAGAGACAAACGACAATGAAAACACGATGACCCAAAACCTATGGGATGCAGCAAAAGCAGTTCTAAGAGGGAAGTTTATAGCAATACATTCCTACCTCAAGAAACAAGAAAACTCTCAAATAAACAACCGAACCTTACACCTAAAGAAATTAGAGAAAGAAGAACAAAAAAACCCCAAAGTTAGCAGAAGCAAAGAAACCATAAAGATCAGACCAGAAATAAATGAAAAAGAAATGAAGGAAACGGTAACAGAGATCAATAAAACTAAAAGCTGGTTCTTTGAGAAGATAAACAAAATTGATAAAGCATTAGCCAGACTCATCAAGAAAAAAAAAGGGAAAAGATTCAAATCAACAGAATTAGAAATGAAAAGGGAGAAGCAGGGCTTCCCTGGTGGCGCAGTGGTTGAGAGTCTGCCTGCCGATGCAGGGGACACAGGTTCATGCCCCGGTCCGGGAAGATCCCACATGCCATGGAGCATCTGGGCCCATAAGCCATGGCCGCTGACCTGTGCGTCCGAAGCCTGTGCTCCACAACGGGAGAGGCCACAACAGTGAGAGGCCGTGTACCGCAAAAAAAAAAAAAAAAAAAAGAAAGAAAGAAAAGGGAGAAGTAACAGCTGACACTGCAGAAATACAAAGGATCATGAGAGATTACTACAAGCAACTCTATGCCAATAAAATGGACAACCTGGAAGATGTGGACAAATTCTTACAAAAGCACAACCTGCCAACACTGAACCAGGAAGAAACAGAAAATATAAACAGACCAATCACAAGCACTGAAAATGGAACTGTGATTAAAAATCTTCCAAGACACAAAAGCCCAGTCCAGATGGCTTCACAGGCGAATTAGATCAAACATTTAGAGAAGAGTTAACACCTATCCTTCATAAACTCTTCCAAAATATAGCAGAGGGAGGAAAACTCCCAAACACAATCTACGAGGCCACCATCACCTTGATACCAAAACCAGACAAAGATGTTGCAAAAAAAGAAAACTACAGACCAATATCACTGATGAATACAGATGCAAAAGTCCTCAACAAAATACTACCAGACAGAATCCAACAACACATTAAAGGGATCATACATCATGATCAAGTGGGATTTATCCCAGGAATGCAAGGATTCTTCAATATACGCAAATCAATCAATGTGATACATCATATTAACAAACTGAAGGAGAAAAACCATATGATCATCTCAATAGATGCAGAAAAAGCTTTCGACAAAATTCAACACCGATTTTTGATAAAAACCTTCCAGAAAGTAGGTATAGAGGGAACTTACCTCAACATAATAAAGGCCATATATGACAAACCCACAGCCAGCATCATTCTCACTGGTGAAAACATGAAACCATTTCCACTAAGATCAGGAAGAAGACAAGGTTGCCCACTCTCACCAATATTATTCAACATAGCTTTTGAATTTTTAGCCACAGCAATCAGAGACGAAAAAGAAATAAAAGGAATACAAATTGGAAAAGAAGAAGTAAAAGTGTCACTGTTTGCAGATGACATATTATACATCGAGAATCCTAAAGATGCTACCAGAAAACTACTAAAGCCAATCAATGATAGTTGGAAAGTAGCAGGATACAAAATTGATGCACAGAAATCTCTTGCATTCCTATACACTAATGATGAAAAATCTGAAAGAGAAATTAAGGAAACATTCCCATTTACCACTGGAACAAAAAGAATAAAATACCTAGGAATAAACCTACCTAAGGAGACAAAAGGCCTGTATGCAGAAAACTATAAGACACTGATGAAAGAAATCAAAGATGATACAAACAGATGGAGAGATATACCATGTTCTTGGATTGGAAGAATCAACACTGTGAAAATGACTATACTACCCAAAGCAATCTACAGATTCAATGCAATCCCTATCAAACTACCAATGGCATTTTTCACAGAACTAGAACAAAAAATTTCACAATTTGTATGGAAACACAAAAACCCCCAAAGCAATCTTCAAAAAGAAAAACGAAGCTGGAGGAATCAGCTCCCTGACTTCAGACTATATTACAAAGCTACACAAAAACAAAAATATAGATCAATGGAGCAGGATAGAAAGCCCAGAGATAAACCCACGCACATATGGTCACCTTATCTTTGATAAAGGAGGCAAGAACATACAATGGAGAAAAGACAGGCTCTTCAATAAGTGGTGCTGGGAAAACTGGACAGCTACATGTAAAAGAATGAAATTAGGGCACTCCCTAACACCATATGCAAAAATAAACTCAAAATGGATTAAAGACCTAAATGTAAGGCCAGACACTATAAAACTCTTAGAGGAAAACATAGGCAGAACACTCTTTGACATAAATCACAGCAAGATCCTTTTTGACTCACCTCTTAGAGAAATGGAAATAAAAACAATAATAAGTGGGACGTAATAAAACTTCAAAGCTTTTGCACAACAAAGGAAACCATAAACAAGATGAAAGACAACCCTCCAAATTGGAGAAAATATTTGCAAACAAAGCAACTGACAAAATATTAAACTCCAAAATATATAAGCAGCTCATGCAACTCAATATCAAAAAAACAAACAACCTAATCCAAAAATGGGCAGAAGACCTAAATAGACATTTCTCCAAAGAAGATATACAGATTGCCAACAAACACATGAAAGGATGCTCAACATCACTAATCATTAGAGAAATGCAAATCAAAACTACAATGAGGGGCTTCCCTGGTGGTGCAGTGCTTGGGAGTCCGCCTGCCGATGCAGGAGACGCGGGTTTGTGCCCCGGTCTGGGAGGATCCCACATGCCGCGGAGCGGCTGGGCCCATGGGCCATGGCCGCTGAGCCTGCTCGTCCGGAGCCTGTGCTCCGTGGCGGGGGAGGCCACAGCAGTGAGAGGCCCGCGTACCGCAAAAAATATATATATATATATTTTAAAAAAAAGAACTACAATGAGGTTTCACCTCACACCAGTCAGGATCGCCATCATCAAAAAATCTACAAACAATAAATGCTGGAGAGGGTGTGGAGAAAAGGGAACCCTCTTGCACTGCTGGTGGGAATTTAAATTGATACAGCCACTATGGAGAAGAGTATGGAGGCTCCTTAGAAAACTAAAAATAGAACTACCATATGACCCAGCAATCCCACTACTGGGTATACACCCTGAGAAAACCATAATTCAAAAAGAGTCATGTACCACAATGTTCATTGCAGCACTATTTACAATGGCCAGGACAAGGAAACAACCTAAGTGTCAATCAACAGACGAATGGATAAAGAAGATGTGGCACATATATACAATGGAATATTACTCAGCCATAAAAAGAAACGAAATTGAGTTGTTTGCAGGTATGTGGATGGACCTGGTGACTGTCATACAGAGGGAAGTAAGTCAGAAAGATAAAAACAAATACCGTATGCTAACACATATATATGGAATCTAAAATTTTTAAAAATGGTTCTGAAGAACCTAGGGGCAGGACAGGAATAAAGATGCAGACATAGAAAATGGACTTGAAGACATGGGGAGGGGGAAGGGTAAGCTGGGACAAAGGGAGAGAGTGGCATGGACATATATACACTACCAAATGTAAAATCGATAGCTAGTGGGAAGCAGCCGCATAGCACAGGGAGATCAGCTCGGTGCTTTGTGACCACCTAGAGGGGTGGGATAGGGAGGGTGGGAGGGAGACGCAAGAGGGAGGAGATATGGGGATATATATACATACATATAGCTGATTCACTTTGTTATACAACAGAAACTAACACACCACTGTAAAGCAATTATACTCCAATTAAGATGTTAAAAAATAATAATAAAAAAGTAAAAAGAAGGAAATCTTGTCATTTGCTACAGCACTGATGAACCTACAAGACATTATATGCAAAGTGAAATAATCCGAGCAGAGAAAGAAATATTTCATGGCATCACTTATATGTGAAATCTTAAAAAAAAAAAAAGTGGCCCTACTGTAGAGCACAGGGAACAATATGCAATATGCTGTGATACACCATCATGAAAAAGAATATAAAAAAGAATGTACACATGAACATAACTGAGTCACTTTGCTGTACAGTAGATATTAACACAACACTGTAAATCAACTACAATTCAATTTTTAAAAAAACTGAACACACAGAAACAGAGAGTAGAAAAATGGTTGCCAGGAGCTGGGAGGTGGGGGAAATAGGTAGAGATTGGTTTTTAAAAGAGCACAAACTTTCACTTAAAGATAAATAAGGTCTGAGGATACAATGATAACTAGAGTTGATAACACTATCATATAATTAAAATTTGCTAGGAAAGTAGAACTTAAACTTTTTAAAGATTTTTTTTAAGTTATATGATCATCTTAATAAAAACAAAAACTTTTTGATACACTGTAACATCCATTCATAATTTTTTAAAATATAAAGAATTCTGGGAGGGAGGGAGACGCAAGAGGGAAGCGATATGGGAACATATGTATATGTATAACTGATTCACTCTGTTATAAAGCAGAAACTAACACACCATTGTAAAGCAATTATACCCCAATAAAGATGTTAAAAAATAAATATATATATATATATATATATATATATATATATATAAAGAATCCTTAGGAATGAAAGGGAATTTCCTTAATCTGATACAAGGTGCCTATCAAAAGCCTTCAACCAAAAATTACACATTTAAGTTAAAGTATTCCCTATACATAATGATGCCCACACTCACCACAATATTCAACATTTTACTGGAAATTCTAACCAGTTCAGAAAGGTTAAGGATGATGACAGAGAAAACATAAAAATTGAGAAAGAAAGGTCATTTACTAATTATTTAACTGTCATTATCTGCACAACAAATCCAAGGTACTTGCAAACCCTGAAAATAAATTCAGCAAAGTTGCTAGATGAAGGACTTCAGTATTAAAAAAAATGTATTTTTGTTCAGCTAGATCCATTACTTAGATAAAAAGATAAAATACAAAATGGCAGCATGAACTATAAGGTACTAAAGAATCAATCTAACAAAAATATGTAAAACATATATGGAGAAAATTGTAAACATTTATGAAAAGACATTAAAATAGATAAATTAATGGAGAAAAATACTATTTATGGAAGACAGAAACCAATACAGTAAAAATTTTAATTCTACTTATATTAATCTATAAAAATAATGAAAATATAATAAAAATACCAACAAAATTTTAGTAAAACCTGATTCTAAAATTGAAATAGAAGACCAAATGGCTAAGAATAGTCTGTTTGGAGACAAAGAGGGAATGGGGGAGGAAAAAAGAATCTGGAAGAGGATATTCTCATTCTCTGAGAGCTCAAGATTTAATCCGTATTAAAAGTAATCAAAATGGCATAACAGATTCCACATATAAGTGAAATCATACAATAGTTGTCCTTCTCTGTATGACTTATTCCACTTAGCATAATGCCCTCCAAGTCCATCCATGCTGTCAACAATGGCAAGATTTCATTCTTCTTTATGGCTGAGTAATATTCCACTGTGTGTAGGTACCACACCTTCATCCATTCATCTGTCAGTGGACACTTAGGTTGCTTCCACATCTTGGCTATTGTAAATAGTGCTGCAATGGACACTGAGGTGCACATATCTTTTCAAATTAGTGTTTTCACTTTCTTCCAATAAACACCCAGAAGTGGAATTGCTGCATCATATCATAGTTCCCTTTTTAATTTTTGAGGAACTTCCATGCTGTTTTCCATAGCGGATGCACCAATTTACATTCCCACCAACACTGCAGGAGGGCTCCCTTTTCTCCACATCCTCACCAACACTTGCTATTTCTTGTCTTTTTGATAATAGGCATCACAGCAGGTGTAGGGTGATATTTCATTGTGGTCTTCTAAAAAAAAAACAAACAACCCAACCAACAAACATAACAAAACAGAGACTTCATAGATACAGAGAACAAACTAGTAGTTGCCAGAGGAGAGGGGAGTAAGGGGATGGGTGAAACAGGTGAAGGAGATTAAGAGGGACAAACTTCCAGTTATAAAATAAGTAAGGCATGAGAATGGAATGTACAGCTTAGGGAGCACCATCAATAATATTGCAATAACTTTGTATGGTGACAGGTGGCACTAGACTTAATATGGTGATCATTTTGTAATGTATAAAAATATCAAATCATTATGTGGTACACCTGAAACTAATAACTATGTAAGTGAATTATACTTCAATAAAAAATAATAAACTAAAATAGCAAAAGAGTAGACAGCTCTACTGAAGGGGATCATAAGCTATTTTCATTTTCTTATTTGCGCTCTTCTGTAATTTTACAATGCTCTACAGCAAGCATGTACTAGTTTTGTGATGCAAATAAAAGGAAAGAATAGATACTTTGAAAAGTTTTCTCATTGCACAATGTCAGCATCCTCACCCTCCAAGGGCCTTAGATAGGTTCATTTTAACATAAGCCCTCTATTAGGATGGTAGAAAAAGTCGTTTCTCTTTTGGATTAGTCCAGAACTTAAGCGGCAGTGACATATAATAAACTTTTTAAATAACTCAACTATAAAACAATTTATCAATTTCTGGTTCCATTTAATCCTGTTTTGATATAATTAATCTAATTCTAGCTACATAAAATCTAAAATAATTTCACATAGGTCAAATATCTTCCTGCTACCCCAACCCTACACAGTACCAAGGTTTTTAGTGGTAGCATTAAAGGCAGATATGAAAATCTGATATATTTTAATTGAATAATGTGTTATAAATTGCATCTGTTCTTAATTTTAGTCACAATAGTAATAGAAAAAATACTGAAAATATACAAAGTTAATCAATTAGTCTTTAAATTTATATATTCTTGGCTAAAATCAACACCACGTCTTCTTTAATAAGTACCATAAGCTACAGGCTATTTTTATATTGTAGTGGAACCCATTTTTACTAACTCTTCCAAGAAAACTTTATAAAGTAAAAATGTGTTTTTTGCACAGAATAAAATTTCTTTTCAAGGTGACCCTGTAAAGATGTTTTCATCCACTTCTTAGGCACAGAAATCTTTAGACTGAGTATTCAAGTTTGCAGGCTTCCTTTAGCTTCTTTCTAGGTGGCCCCTTGATTCCATTTTTTTCTGTTTTAAAGAATATGTAACTATTAATTCCCTGAGATATTTTTCACCAACCTTACAAACAAAATGACCAAGCTACAGTTCCTCAATTTGGCAGTATATAAAATGAAATCTGGAATTATACTATTTAGCTGCATTTTAAAATCCCTACACAAGACTGATTTAGCCTAGCTCTCCCTTTCTACCAAAATTCAAAATTCAAGCCCCTGGGCAAACTGCAAGGTTATCTGCTTTTAATGCATCTTCATCCAAGTTTCTGCAGTAAGCAATGTTCCACTGAAAAACAAACCTAATCAGCATGTAGTCCACTCCCTCTTTGAATAATCACAAGATTGTTTAGTATTCCATTTAAATCTTCTTTTAAGATTAGTTTCTAGCAAATAAAAGTACAAAACACACTGTCATTATAACTTTGCAGTTTCACTGTCTTTACTCTAAGGCATTCTTATCTGAAGATTAATCCCTGTTCCTACTAATATTATAAATGTTGATTTATAACAACAAACAAGCAACCAAAGATAAATGGAGATTTAAAAGAACCTTATACGAAAGCTTTTCCATCTGTGTTTAAAAATAAAACTTCTTTAAAAATATAACTGTAGGGGTAAATAATGTATTTTCCACTGTAATGGGAGATTATAAATACTGTGTATATTGAGCAAGAAAAAACTGTGTTTTTTAAAAGCTATGTCTCAGTTTGTTGGAAAAATAACACCCCAAAAGTATTTCATAAATTTCCTTATTTTAGACAAAACTGTAGATAAAGCCAGGCAAAAGAAGAGGTGCTGCGAATTTTTTTATAAATAAATAATTTTATAGAATGACTTTCAATAAACCAGATGGTGAACATTTGCTGAATATCACTATTATTGAAAGTTGGCTTCAAAACAGGTCAAATAAAAACATAATTCCAGAACATCATGAATCACTTTAGAAAACATCAGGCATTTTTTCTAACAATCCATGTGCAAGTAAAATTGTACTTGTAAATGCAATGGTATATGAAAATAAAATTAAACATTTTCTAAAAAAGCCGGCTACCAATAACAGAAATCTTTATGGGAGGGACGAATATTTGTAAAACTCAAGAATATGGTAAAAATAAGCCCTTAAGAAATATTCACATTGGCTCCTGGCTCATAATGCTTGCTCAGTTAGCCTATAATCACCCATTCACCAACTAGCAGGTCCATGAATCAGACCACTTGTGTCTTAGATCCTCCTAAACAAATGAAGTGGATGTAATGACTGTGTCCTCAGAAATAGAGGTTCAAAACTACACCAAAGTACAGTAACAGTGAGGAAAGGCCTGCAATAACTTACCTTTGGTCCCAAACCAACCCTAACCCCCACTAAGTTCAGCTGGCTCTGCGATAACGCCAGGGCACAGGCTACAGGCGCATCCTCCCCAGACTGGTGCTGCACTTGGCGCAGCATAAAAACTGGGTGGACGTATGTATACCTAATAATAAGAATGTTCACAGCAGCACTGTTTAATGACAAGAGTCGAGACACAGAAACAACCCAAGTGCCCACCAACAGATGGATGGATAAAGAAGATGTGGCCATGGAATATTACTCAGCCATAAAAAATAATGAAACTCTGCCATTTACAGCAACATGGATGGACCTAGAGAATATTATGCTTAGTGAAATCAGTCACAGAAAAACAAATGCTGTATGATATCACTTATATGTGGACTCTAAAAAAACACAAATATATATATATATATATATATATATATATATGCAAAACAGAAATAGACTCACAGGCATAGAAAACAAACTGGTGGTTACCAAAGGGAAGAAGTAGTGGGGAGGGACAAATTACGGGTATGGGATTAACAGACACAAACTATTATGTATAAAATATAGAAGCAGGGCTGCCCTGGTGGCACAGTGGTTGAGAGTCCCCCTGCCGATGCAGGGGACACGGGTTCGTGCCCCGGTCCAGGAGGATCCTGCGTGCAGCAGAGCGGCTGGGCCCGTGGGCCATGGCCGCTGAGCCTGCGCGTCCAGAGCCTGTGCTCTGCAACGGGAGAGGCCACAGCGGTGAGAGGCCTGCATACCGCAAAAAAAATAATAACATAAAAAAATATAGAAGCAACAAGGCTACACTGTATGGCACAGAAAATTATACCCTTTATCTTACAATAACTTATGATGGAGTACAATCTGCAAAAATACTGAATCACTGTGCTGTACAACTGAAACTAATATAATACTGTAGATCATCTATACTTCGATTAAAAAAATAGAAGCTAAAAAAAATGAGAATGAATGAACTACAATGATGTTAACAATGCAACTCTCGAACCTGAAAGAAGCCCACTTCTCTGTCACCCCATCCAAAGCACTGAACCGAGAACTGCATGATGAGGGGCAGGATGAGGCTAGGAGGATGGCAAACAGGACCCCTGGAGAGCACTGAAGGACGCAGATCCTACCAGCTACGTCCTGGGCCCCATCAAGAAGCTTGCCATGGGCCACTAGGCACACCCGACGCAACAGGCCCCCAACAGACAAAGGCCCACACCCAGCATTGGGTGCACCTCAGCCACACACCCCCCAGCCCGAGTCCATCTCCCCGTGTGTGCTCCCAACGGGGCAGCCAGAGCAGGCCTCAGCAGGTGGCTAGTGAGAACACGTAAAAAGCCAGCCCGAGGCTAAGAATCGGGGACAGAGCGCAAACTTGGACTTCAGCACCACTGCTGTAAGACAAAAGAGAAACTGTCAGCACTTGGCCTGATACACTGCAGGATCGAAAAAAGGCAAACAAACCTAAGAATTCTGCCACAAGAGGGAGGAAGAAGCAGGGAGCGGGTGCCCCAGAGGGCTGAGAAAGCCTCAGAATAACCAGCAGAGCTGAAAAGAGGTCCTTTTCTTTTCAAAGTCACCCTCGTAGGTGACTGCTGCTTCAAATGTGAGGACAGCAACGCAAAACTTCAAAGAACGTGAAAAATCAAGGGAACGTGACACCACCAAAGGATTATAATCTTCTAGTAACTGACCCCAAGGACATGGAGATCTGTGATTTACCCAATAAAGAATATAGAATAGCTATCTGAAGGAAATTCAATGAGATACAAGAAAGAGAGGGGCTTCCCTGGTGGCACAGTGGTTGGGAGTCCGCCTGCCGATGCAGGGGACGTGGGTTCATGCCCCCGTCCGGGAGGATCCCACATGCCGTGGAGCGGCTGGGCCCGTGAGCCATGGCCGCTGAGCCTGCGCGTCCGGAGCCTGTGCTCCGCAACGGCAGAGGCCACAACAGTGAGAGGCCCGCATACCGCAAAAAAAAAAAAAAAAAAGAAAGACAGAGAAAGACAATTCAATGGAATCAGGAAAACAATACACAAGCAAAACAAGTCTAGCAAATAGAAATCATTTAAAAAAAAGATTCTGGGAGAGGGGGAAGATGGCAGAAGAGTAAGACGCGGAGATCACCTTCCTCCCCACAGATACATCCGAAACACATCTACACGTGGAACAACTCCTACAGAACACCTACTGAACGCTGGCAGAAGACCTCAGGCCTCCCAAAAGGCAAGAAACTCCCCACGTACCTGGGTAGGGCAAAAGAAAAAAGAATAAACGGAGACAAAAGGATAGGGAAGGGACCTGCACCAGTGGGAGGGAGCCGTGAAGGAGGAAAGGTGTCCACACACTAGAAGCCCCTTCGTGGGCAGAGACTGCGGGTGGCTGAGCAAGGGAGCTTCGGAGCCGCAGAGGACAGCGCAGCAATAAGGGTGCGGAGGCCAAAGCAGAGAGATTCCTGCACAGAGGATTGGTGCCGACCGGCACTCACCAGCCCGAGAGGCTTGTCTGCTCAGCCGCCGGGGCGGGTGGGGCTGGGAGCTGAGGCTCGGGCTTTGGTCGGAGCGCAGGGAGAGGACTGGGGTTGGCGGCGTAAACACAGCCTGCGGGGGGTTAGTGCGCCACGGCTGGCCGGGAGGGAGTCCGGGGAAAAGTCTGGAGCTGCCGAAGAGGCAAGAGACCTTTTCTTCCCTCTTTGTTTCCTGGTGAGCGAGGAGAGGGGATTAAGAGCGCTGCTTAAAGGAGCTCCAGAGACGGGCGCGAGCCGCGGCTAACAGCGCGGACCCCAGAGCCGGGCATGAGACGCTAAGGCTGCTTCTGCCGCCACCAAGAAGCCTGTGTGCGAGCACAGGTCACTATCCACACCCCACTTCCGCGGAGCCTGTGCAGCCCGCCACCGCCAGGGTCCCGGGATCCAGGGACGACTTCCCCGGGAGAACGCATGGCGCGCCTCAGGCTGGTGCAACGTCACGCCAGCCTCTGCTGCCGCAGGCTCAACCCACACTCCGTGCCCCTCCCTCCCCCCGGCCTGAGTGAGCCAGAGCCCCCGAATCAGCGGCTCATTTAACCCCGTCCTGTCTGAGCGAAGAACAGACGCCCTCCAGCGACCAACACGCACAGGCGGGGCCAAATCCAAAGCTGAGCCCCGGGAGCTGTGCGAACAAAGAAGAGAACGGGAAATCCCTCCCAGCAGCCTCAGCAGCAGCGGATTAAATCACAATAAACTCGATGTACCTGCATCTGTGGAATACATGAATAGACAACGAATCATCCCAAATTGAGG
Organism: Aethalodelphis obliquidens; assembly: GCF_003676395.1. Classification (NCBI taxonomy): domain Eukaryota; kingdom Metazoa; phylum Chordata; class Mammalia; order Artiodactyla; family Delphinidae; genus Aethalodelphis; species Aethalodelphis obliquidens. The sequence goes on along the minus strand of NW_020837988.1, from coordinate 1,062,510 downwards.
AGGTGGACATTGAGAGCAAGATTTATTACTTTTTCCTTTCCCTCTTTTTGTGACTGTGTGTGTGTAGCTTCTGTGTGAGATTTTGTCTGTATGGCTTTGCTTTCAACATTTGTCCTAGGGTTCTATCTGACCGTTTTTGTTTTTTACTTAAAAAAAATTTTTTTTCTTAATAATTATTTTTTATTTTAATAACTTTATTTTACCTTACTTTATTTTATTTTATCCTCTTTCTTTCTCTCTACTTTTCCTCCCTTTTATTCTGAGCCGTGTGGATGAAAGGCTCTTGGTGCTGCAGCCAGGAGTCAGTGCTGTGCCTCTAGGGTGGGAGAGCCAACTTCAGGACACTGGTCCACAAGAGAACTCCCAGCTCCACATAATATCAGTGAAAATCTCCCAGAGATCTCCATCTCAACACCAGCACCCAGCTTCACTCAACGACCAGCAAGCTACAGGGCTGGACACCCTATGCCAAACAACTAGCAAGACAGGAACACAACCCCACCCATTAGCAGAAAGGCTGCCTAAAATCATAATAACGCCACAGACACCCCAAAACACACCACCAGATGTGGACCTGCCCACCAGAAAGACAAGATCCAGCCTCATCCACCAGAACACAGGCACTAGTCCCCTCCACCAGGAAGCCTACACAACCCACTGAAACAACTTTAGCCACTGGGGACAGACACCAAAAACAACGGGAACTACGAACCTGCAGCCTGCATAAAGGAGACCCCAGACACAGTCAGATAAGCAAAATGAGAAGACAGAAAAACACATAGCAGATGAAGGATAAAAAGATAAAAACCCACCAGACCTAACAAATGAAGAAGAAATAGGCAGTCTACCTGAAAAAGACTTCAGAATAATGATAGTAAAGATGATCCAAAATGTTGGAAATAGAATAGAGAAAATGCAAGAAACATTTAACAAGGACCTATAAGAACTAAAGAGGAAACAAGCAATGATGAACAGGCAATGATGAACAACACAATAAATGAAATTTAAAATACTCTAGATGGCATCAATAGCAGAATAACTGAGGCAGAAGAACGGATAAGTGACCTGGAAGATAAAATAGTGCAAATAACGACTGCAGAGCAGAATAAAGAAAAAAGAATGAAAAGAACTGAGGACAGTCTCAGAGACCTCTGGGACAACAGTAAACGCAACAACATTCGAATTATAGGGGTTCCAGAAGAAGAAAAGAAAAACAAAGGGACGAAAAAAAATTTGCAGAGATTATAGTTGAAGACTTCCCTAATATGGGAAAGGAAATAGTTAATCAAGTCCAGGAAGCACAGAGAGTCCCATACAGGATAAATCCAAGGAGAAACACGCCAAGACACATATTAATCAAACTGTCAAAAATTAAATACAAAGAAAACATATTAAAAGCAGCAACGGAAAAACAACAAATAACACACAAGAGAATCCCCATAAGGTTAACAGCTGATCTTTCAGCAGAAACTCTGCAAGCCAGGACATATTTAAAGTGATGAAAGGGAAAAACCTACAACCAAGATTACTCTACCCAGCAAGGATCTCATTCAAATTTGATGGAGAAATTAAAACCTTTACAGACAAGCAAAAGCTGAGAGAGTTCAGCACCACCAAACCAGCTTTAAAACAAATGCTAAAGGAACTTCTCTAGGCAAGAAACACAAGAGAAGGAAAAGACCTACAACAACAAACCCAAAACAATTAAGCAAATGGGAATAGGAACATACATATCGATAATTACCTTAAATGTAAATGGACTAAATGCTCCCACCAAAAGACAGAGACTGGCTGAATGGATACAAAAACAAGACCTGTATATATGCTGTTTACAACAGACCTACTTCAGACCTAGAGACACATACAGACTGAAAATAAGGGGATGGAAAAAGATATTTCATGCAAATGTAAATCAAAAGAAAGCTGGAGTAGCAATTCTCATATTAGACAAAATAGACTTTAAAATAAAGACTATTAGAAGAGACAAAGAAGGACACTACATAATGATCAAGGGATCGATCCAAGAAGAAGATATAACAATTGTAAATATTTATGTACCCACCATAGAAGCACCTCAATACGTCAGGCAAATACTAACAGCCATAAAAGGGGAAATCGACAGTAACACATTCATAGTAGGGGACTTAAAAACCCCACTTTCACCAATGGACAGATCATCCAAAATGAAAATAAATAAGGAAACACAAGCCTTAAATGATGCATAAACAAGATGGACTTAATTGATAGTTATAGGACATTCCATCCAAAAACAACAGAATACACATTTTACTCAAGTGCTCATGGAACATTCTCCAGGATAGATCATATCCTGGGTCACAATTCAAGCCTTGGTAAATTTAAGAATATTGAAATGTATCAAGTATCTTTTCCAACCACAACACTATAAGACTAGATATCAATTATAGGAAAAGATCTGTAAAAAATACAAACACATGTAGGCTAAACAATACACTACTTAATAACGAAGTGATCACTGAAGAAATCAAAGAGGAAATCAAAACATACCAAAAAACAAATGAAAATGGAGATGCAGCAAAAGCAGTTCTAAGAGGGAAGTTTATAGCAATACAATCCTACCTTAAGAAACAGCAAACATCTAGAATAAACAACCTAACCTTGCATCTAAAGCAATTAGAAAGAGAAGAACAAAAAAACCCCAAAGTTAGCAGAAGGAAAGAAATCATAAAGATCAGATCAGAAATAAATGAAAAAGAAATGAAATAAACAATAGCAAAGATCAATAAAACTAAAGGCTGGTTCTTTGAGAAGATAAACAAAATTGATAAACCATTATCCAGACTCATCAAGAAAAAAAGGGAGAAGATTCAAATCAACAGAATTAGAAATGAAAAAGGAGAAGTAACAACTGACACTGTAGAAATACAAAAGATCATGAGAGATTACTACAAGCAACTCTATGCCAATAAAATAGACAACCTGGAAGAAATGGACAAATTCTTAGAAATGCACAACCTGCCAACACTGAATCAGGAAGAAACAGAAAAAATGAACAGATCGATCACAAGCACTGAAATTGAAACTGTGATTAAAAATCTTCCAACAAACAAAAGCTCAGGACCAGATAGCTTCACAGGCGAATTCTATCAAACATTTAGAGAAGAGCTAACAGCTATCCTTCCCAACTTCTTCCAAAATATAGCAGAGGGAGGAACACTCCCAAACTCATTCTACGAGGCCACCATCACCCTGATACCAAAACCAGACAAGGATGTCACAAAGAAAGAAAACTACAGGCCAATATCACTGATAAACATAGATGCAAAACTCCTAAACAAAATACTAGCAAACAGAATCCAACAGCACATTAAAAGGATCATACACCATGATCAAGTGGGATATATTCCAGGAATGCAAGGATTCTTCAATATACGCAAATCAATCAACGTGATACACCATATTAACAAATTGAAGGACAAAAACCATATGATCATCTCAATAGATGCAGAGAAAGCTTTCGACAAAATTCAACACCCATTTATGATAAAAACCCTGCATAAAGTAGGCATAGAGGGAACTTTCCTCAACATAATAAAGGCCATATATGGCATACCCACATCCAACATCATCCTCAATGGTGAAAAACTGAAAGCATTTCCACTAAGATCAGGAACAAGACAAGGTTGTCCACTCTCACCACTCTTATTCAACATAGTTTTGGAAGTTTTAGCCACAGCAATCAGAGAAGAAAAAGAAATATAAGGAATCCAAATCGGAAAAGAAGAAGTAAAGCTGTCACTGTTTGCAGATGACATGATACTATACATAGAGAATCCTAAAGATGCTACCAGAAAACTACTAGAGCTAATCAATGAATTTGGTAAAGTAGCAGGATACAAAATTAATGCACAGAAATCTCTGGCATTCCTATACAATGATGATGAAAAATCTGAAAGTGAAATCAAGAAAACACTCCCATTTACCATTGCAACAAAAAGAATAAAATATCTAGGAATAAACCTACCTAAGGAGACAAAAGACCTGTATGCAGAAAATTATAAGACACTGATGAAAGAAATTAAAGATGATACAAGTAGATGGAGAGATATACCATGTTCTTGGATTGGAAGAATCAACATTGTGAAAATGACTCTACTCCCCAAAGCAATCTACAGATTCAATGCAATCCCTGTCAAACGACCAATGGCATTTTTCACAGAACTAGAACAAAAAATTTCACAATTTGTATGGAAACACAAAAGGCCCTGAATAGCCAAAGCAATCTTGAGAACAAAAAATGGAGCTGGAGGAATCAGGCTCCCTAACTTCAGACTATACTACAAATCTACAGTAATCAAGACAGTATGGTACTGGCACAAAACCAGAAATATAGATCAATGGAACAGGATAGAAAGCCCAGAGATATACCCACGCACATATGGTCACCTTATCTTTGATAAAGGAGGCAAGAATATACAGTGGAGAAAATACAGCCTCTTCAATAAGTGGTGCTGGGAAAACTGGACAGGTACATGTAAAAGTATGAGATTAGAACACTCCCTAACACCATACACAAAAATAAGCTCAAAATAGATTAAAGACCTAAATGTAAGGCCAGAAACTATCAAACTCTTGGAGGAAAACATAGGCAGAACACTCTATGACATAGATCACAGCAAGATCCTTTTTGACCCACCTCCTAGAGAAATGGTAACAAAAACAAAAATAAACAAATGGGACCTAATGAAACTAACTTCAAAGCTTTTGCACAGCAAAGGAAACCATAAATAAGACCAAAAGACAACCCTCAGAATGGGAGAAACTATTTGCAAATGAAGCAATTGACAAAAGATTAATCTCCAAAATTTACAAGCAGCTCAATGACAAAAAAACAAACAACCCAATCCAAAAATGGGCAGAAGACCTAAATAGACATTTCTCCAAAGAAGATATACAGACTGCCAACAAACACATGAAAGAACGCTCAACATCATTAATCATTAGAGAAATGCAAATCAAAACTACAATGAGATATCATCTCACACCAGTCAGAATGGCCATCATCAAAAAATCTAGGAACAATAAATGCTGGAGAGGGTATGGAGAAAAGGGAACACTCTTGCACTGCTGGTGGGAATGTGAATTGGTACAGCCACTATGGAGAACAGTACGGAGGTTCCTTAGAAAACTAAAAATAGAACTACCATATGACCCAGCAGTCCCACTACTGGGCACATACCCTGAGAAAACCATAATTCAAAAAGAGTCTTGTACCAAAATGTTCATTGCAGCTCTATTTACAATAGCCCGGAGATGGAAACACCCTAAGTGTCCATCATTGGATGAATAAAGAAGATGTGGCACATATATACAATGGAATATTACTCAGCCATAAAAAGAAACGAAATTGAGCTATTTGTAATGAGGTGGATGGACCTAGAGTCTGTCATACAGAGTGAAGTAAGTCAGAAAGAGAAAGACAAATACCGTATGCTAACACATATATATGGAATTTAAGAAAAAAAATGTCATGAAGAACCTAGGGGTAAGACGGGAATAAAGACACAGACCTACTGGAGAATGCACTTGAGCATACGGGGAGGGGGAAGGGTAAGCTGTGACAAAGCGAGAGAGTGGCATGGACATATATACACTACCAAACGTAAAATAGATAGCTAGTGGGAAGCAGGCGCATAGCACAGGGAGATCAGCTCGGTGCTTTGTGACCACCTGGATGGGTGGGATAGGGAGGGTGGGAGGGAGGGAGACGCAAGAGGGAAGGGATATGGGAACATATGTATATGTATAACTGATCACTTTGTTATAAAGCAGAAACTAACAGACCATTGTAAAGCAATTATACTCCAATAAAGATGTTAAAAAAAAAAAAAGATTCTGGAGTTTAAGGATACAGTGAATGAAATAAAAAATGCAGTACAGAGCATCAACAGCAGAATGAATCAAGCAGAAGAATCTGTGGGATAGAAGACAGGAACTTTGAAACTACCCAGTCAGAGGAGAGATGAACAAAGGAAAAAGAGTGAGGAAAGCCTACACGGGCTATGAAATACCATCAGAAGAACTCATTTGTGTATGGACAACAAGGGGGGAAAACCGCGGGGTGGTGGTGGTGGTGGTGTGATGAATTGGGCGTTTGGGATTGACATGTATACACTGATGTGTATAAAACGGATGACTAATAAGAAACTGCAGTATAAACAAGCAAACAACAACAACAAAAAAACCCAACTAACACTAAACTTTCTTTGGGTTAATTGTATGGAAATATGTTAATATAAATGTTTCAGACATTACATGAAGTTTCTAAAAATCTTGTATGTTCTGGTATAATGTTATAAGTCATAATTCTAGTTATTACTTTAAAATGTATATCTCAGAAATAACTAAATTTCCTTGTCAATTGCATTATTATGAACTTTCATCAAATCTTTAACCGTGGTCATTTTTAAGTCTTTTTTCATTTACAGACAGTTCTGGGTGTACTCTGATGCTTTGCAAATATGTTCCTATAAAAGGGTTTCAGGGCTTCCCTGGTGGCGCAGTGGTTGAGAGTCCGCCTGCCGATGCAGGGGATGCGGGTTCGTGTCCCTGTCCGGGAGGTCCCACATGCCATGGAGCGGCTGAGCCCGTGAGCCATGGCCGCTGAGCCTGTGTGTCCAGGGCCTGTGCTCCGCAATGGGAGGGGCCACAACAGTGAGAGGCCCGCGTACCACAAAATAAATAAATAAAAGGGTTTCATCTTCAAGGAATTCATGGAAAAGACTCTGACAAGTACAGGTTTCTGGTAACTGACTATACTTCTGAACTGAATGAATAAGCATTTTCAGAACTCTAATGGAAAACTGATGAACTCATAAAAGTGCTAACAAAAGATCAAGATGAAAAAATAATTACATGGGACTGAGTGAACTGATGAGGATGATTATAATTTTTGTGACTTTGTTTGAATAAAAAAAAAAATCCCACAAGGACTCAGAAGCAAAAAGTATACAAATGAAATTTCACTGCAAAGTAAAGGAGCTGTTACATTGGAGGATTACTGGACTGAATGTCAACATTATGACATGCTGTGAGTGTGTTTTGTGTTTGGTAATTGCAATCGTTGCTGCTTTTGTTGTGGTCATCCATTTACAATGCTTGGTGTCAGTTTATTTATCTCTTGTAAAAATAAAATACAGTGTGTGCATGTGTGTGAAGCAAACAAAGAGAAGAAATCAATGACGTTGAAAACAGAGAATTAACAGAGAATGAAACCAAAAGCTGGTTCTCTGAAAATATCAATAAAGTTGACAAACCTCTGGCCAGACTGTCAGAGAGCAAAAAAGATACAAACTACAAATATTAGTAATGAAAGAAGAGACATCACTATAATCCCTAAAGACATTAAAAGGATGATAAGCAAATATGATCAACAATATTTGCCCATAAATTCTACATTTTGGATGAAACAAATTACCCCCAAAGCACAAACTATCAAAAATCACTCAAGTTGGCATGGACTTATATATACCACTAAATGTAAAATAGCTAGCTAGTGGGAAGCAGCCGCATAGCACAGGGAGATCAGCTTGGTGCTTTGTGACCACCTAGACGGGTGGGATAGGGAAGGTGGGAGGGAGGAGACACAAGAGGGAGGAGATATGGGGATATATGTATAGCTGATTCACTTTGTTATAAAGCAGAAACTAACAAACGATTGTAAAGGAATTATACTCCAATAAAGATGTTTAAAAAAAAAAGAACCCATTTGTGAATTATTGGAGTTTCAGAAGGAGAAAATTGGGAGAAGGGAGTAGAAAGCATATTTAAAGAAGTAACAGCTGAATTATGGGAAAACGGTACGCAGAATCCTGAAAAAAATTTCAAAATAGAATCATATGATCCAGCAATTCTACTTCTAGAAATATGTGCAAATGAAACAAAAACCCTAACTCAAAAACGTATCTGCATTCCCATGTTCACTGCAGCGTTATTTAATTATATTTAATAATAAGTAAGACATCTTTAAATTGGAATCATCTGAAATCATGAAACAGTATTTAAAAATTCAGTATTAATATTTCATGTTTCCTTTTAGTCAACAATCTTAAGTTACTTCCACATGGAATAAAAATATAGAACAGTGTGTGTAGCTCTTCCATCAGTATATACCTTGGAAATTACTTGTGAAAGTTGATTCTGACTCTGAATGAAATAAAGGTGCTGAGATGAGACAGTGCTTCCAGAGAGGCTGTTTTCCTGGAGGCTGCAATTACTCTCTTCATCACTGACTTGCCACCTTCACAGGGTCCACTGTCTCTTACAGGGACTATTACTGTAGCCTCATCTTCCTTATTTTCCTGCTTCCTGTTGCTTGTTACTCAAGCTGATGACATCCTCACTCCTGCCAGGATAATCTCCCTAAAGAACAGCTCAGGCACCTTGAAATCCTAGGCTACCTCGGGGTCAGGCAAGGCAGTCTCCTGCATGCAGTCCTCCAAAGCCACTCAGCCACGTAAGGATGGGCCTCAGGCCGGAAGGCTTCCTGTCTGAGATAAAGAGCCCACAAAGTCTGTGCTGGGCTGATCGCCTCGTGCAGGAATATCCTTCCCTTCAGCTCAAAGAAAGCTCTTTTGTCTGGGCTTGAAGTGTGTACACCACAGGGCACCTGTCCAACCCCACTGTTTTCTGTCCTCACAGGGAGGGGACGGAGTCTCTCTAGGGAGCACAGGAGGGGCAGGAAAACTGCCCTGTGTCTTGTGTTAGCGGACAGGAGAGACCCAGTGCCCCGGGGACGGACACCCACCACGGAAGCTGATCTTCTCTGCCTCTTTCTGTGTAAGTGAAGCTTGTTCCATTCAGTGCTGGACTGCAGTGTATTCCTGGTGACTCCAGTACTAAGATGCTGTTGGCAGAAACATCTGCGCTTCTATTCCTGGTGCCTGGCATCGTGATGATCTTTGCTTTCCTCCAGATAGTCATGCCGAAAACTTGGCCTCTGTGCACCGGTGTCAAATCGAATCTCAGAGATAGAGTTTTGGGTGAAGTAGAAAATAGCTTTATTCCTTTGCCAGGCAAAGGGGGGACACAGCGGGCTCGTGCCCTGAAGTACTGTGTGTCCCAACCCAGGGGGATTAGTGAGGAGTTTTATAGCAATGGTTCAAGGGCGGGGTTTCTGATAAGGATCAGGGTGTGTGCAGGGCCTGCGCTCCTTTAATCTGGTCTCAGGTGGTCTCCTGATGAGCTTCAAGGTTATCAAACTGTGACCTTTTCTCTGGAACATCTTCCATTTGGTTGGGGTTTTAGTTATGCAGAAGAGGTTAAAGGTACTGTTGTGTGCATCCCTTGAGGGGGAACCAGGACCTGCCCCAAGGCTGCACCATTGTTTCTTGACTGCTTCTCCCTTGTCTCTGCATCCCCTCCCTTCCCTGATAAGCAACTCTTCGAATCTGCCCTTTGGGGCTAGGGAAGGTCATGGAGGCTGGAGTCTATTCCCTACAAGCAACAAACAGGGGACAGAAAGGCTTCTGTGCCCAGGAGCCTCACAGGGTCCTGTGCGGTTTCAATAGTTGGAGTCCTCCCCAGGAATCAGTAACCAGTGCACAGTGCTTCACTCTCTTGGGATTGGTGACCAGTGCACAGTAACCTGCTCTGACAGTAGGAATCAACATATATGTGCTGAAATCAGATTCAAGTTTACAAAAACAGACTGATAAACGTGGAAAACGAATCTGTGAATTTCCACAGTCAGAAAACATAAAGCACATTTAAAATGTAATATAACCTACCTTTCATGGAAAATACCTTGTATTTTCATTTAAAATATCCTAATTTTACACTTACTAGAAAGCTGTATTTTGTAGTCTGTATTCTATTGACCTCCTAATACCCTCCCCTAAAATGCTGTGCCAGGGTGTCCTTCCACTCTAGGTGAGAAAAATTCTCACCTGTTAAAAAAAAATGGAATATCAACCTTATCACCTATCCATTTATTATAAGAAATACATAAAAGGTTTTTCTGGTCAAAACCCCAAAATAATTAGAGTTCAGGTATTTCCAGAAACTGTCTGAGTTCACAGGCTGCCCCACCCAGTGCTCAGTGATTTGAGACAAGCTGAAACTTCTCAAGACTCTGAGGGGTTGCTGGGCTCAGTTACTGTAGAATATGTAAAATGTAGAGGAATTTTTTTAAATCCCATATGCTCACCAACTAAAGATAACCATCATCAATGTTTGTCATTCTTCCTTCGAAAATCTTTCCTGGTTTCTTTTGTCTTTACTATTGTTTTAAGATACCAAAGTAACATACAATATTCTTATTGGAGAAGATTCAAACTATACAGAAATATAAAGAGGAAAACATGGATATCACCCCAACACTTTGGCATATATGTATTTCCAGGCCCCTTTCAGCACATTTACACACACACACGTGCGTGTGCACGCACACACAGAATCTGTTTTCAAATTCATCCTTGTATCAAAGTTAAAACATCAGACAGTCAATTTGGAAGCAACGTATCAGGGCTACATTAGCTCAGGTCTCCACAAAATGCCAAAACACATCTTAATATTATGATTTCAGCTTTCATTGAGGGTCAGAATGAGAAGTGGCCATTTAGCATTTTCTGCAAAATAACTATTGAAGATCCTGTCCCTTATTACTTATTCCTTTTGGTCAGAAAAAAATCAATCATGATAATTTCCTTCTAAAATTTGGTGCCATGAGGGATCTTTTTGGGATGATGGAAATGTTCTAAAATTGAACTATGGTGATCATTGCACAACTCTAAATTTACTAAAAATCAGTGAGCTGCATGCTTAAACTGAGTAAATTCTATGGGGTGATAATTAAATCTCAATAAAGCTGTTAAAAAAAAGACACTGTGCCAGGAAAAGATTACTTCTTGAGACGAACTTGTTTGTATCCTTTATAAGATAAAGAGAAATAAAATAATAAGTGCTAATATACATATACAACAAACACTGTTTAAAGTGCTTTGTATTAAACATTCTAAGTCTCCTAACAATCTTAGGAGGAAGATATTATTATTATCCTCATGTTACAGTTGTAAATACTAATCACACAGATTGAGCACCATGCCCAAAGTCACACAGCTAGTGATTTGAGCTGGAATTTGGACCCGTGATAAGTGGATCCAGAGTCCATTCTCTTAACGTACACTAAACTCAAATGTCTCCCAAAACCACCTGAAAGAGTTCAGGTCAAGGGAAATTTAGAATTTAAATACTAAATTTAGTATTTAAATTAGAAATAATTTTATTTCTGGTACAACAATATCCACCCTTCTTTACATGCTTATGATAGATTTTAATTTCAATTATATGTTAACATTTGCTTATACTGTAAACCATTTCAGTCTGTTTTAGAAATAAAGACAGATATTTTATGTTGTTTCTTGTAATAAGTTCACTGTAACTATGTATTATAAGTACAGGAACTATTTACTTGCTGAAATAACTCTAATAAAAATTACTGTTATTGATGTAGAGAATGGACTTGAGGACATGGGGAGGGGGAAGGGTAAGCTGGGACGAAGTGAGAGAGTGGCATGGACATATATACACTACCAAATGTAAAACAGATAGCTAGTGGGAAGCAGCCGCATAGCACAGGGAGATCAGCTCGGTGCTTTGTGACCACCTAGAGGGGTGGGATAGGGAGGGTGGGAGGGAGATGCAAGAGGGAGGAGATATGGGGATATATATACATACATATAGCTGATTCATTTTGTTATACAGCAGAAACTAACACACCACTGTAAAGCAATTATACTCCAATAAAGATGTTAAAAAAAAAAATAGTGACAACATTAAAGCTGGTAAGGATGCAGAGCAGCAGGGTCACTCATACATCACCAATGGGAAAATACAACGGCACAGCAGCCAAAACACAGTTTGGCAGTTTCTTATAAAACTAAACATGCAGTTTCTATACAATTCAGCAATTCCGCTCCTGGGCATTTATCCCAGAGGAATGAAAACACATGTTCACGTGTACACAATCTTCATAGCAGCTTTATTCATAATAGAAAATAAAAACATCCAATATTCTTCAGTGGTTTACTGGTAAAAACTAAACAAACAGAAACAAAACATACAAACAAAAAAATGCTGTATCCATACAATTGCTTATTAGGCAATAAAAAGATGTAAACAACTGATACACACAATGACTTCCATGAATCTCAGGAGAACTTGCTCAATGATAAAAGTCAATCCCAAGGGGTTACATACTGTGTGATTCCCTATATATGATTCTTTTGCATAACATTTTTTTTTAATTGAAGAAAATAGAGATTGAGAACAAATTACAATTAGTCAGTGAATCTCAAGACAGGAAGGTCAAGATGGGGAGAGGGTAGGAAGGATATGGTTATGTTTATAAAAGGGCAATACAAGGGATCTTCGTTGTGACAGAACTGTGATGTTGGATATACCAGTAAACAACTCTGATAAAATTGCATAGAACCAAGCACACACACACACATGCACACACGTGCAAGCACATAGATGAGTACATGTAAAACCAAGGAAATCTGAACAAGATGGGTTAATTATGTCAATGTCACTTTCCTAGTCATGATAGTGTACTACAGATTTGCAAGCTGTTACCAATGGGGAAACTGGATAAAGTGTACACAAGATCTCTTTGTATTATTTCTTACAATTGCATGTTAACCTAAAATTATTTCAAAATAAAAAGTTTAATAAAAATGAAAAAAAACATTACTGTTATTTACTTTTCCTGTATTCACCCATTATTTTAATGATATGATCCTGGAAGCATTTAAAACTCACAGTGCTATTTGGAATCAGAACTATAAAAAATCAGTAGCATTCTAAAAAATTCTGGATAGAAATTCCATGATGAAAATAAGACTTTGTATTTAAATCCCTAAGATTTTTTTTCTCCAAAAGGAAAAGTTGAGTAGCTTTGAAGACATTCTATTAGGTCAGCCTCTGGAAGAAAAAACACTGATTTTCATTCTGCATACAGGAATAGAGAAAAAAATTACTCAGAGGAGGAACATGGTGCACTTTGAACATCTGAGTCGATGGTAACCAGCTGAGGGAGAGCCATGTGAGCAGTAAGATGATGAGGAGGCCCTTAGGCGACTGAGCTTTAAAAAGGATGTTATGGACACAGAAGGTTAAGCAGACTGCTTCTGGACTTCCTATAAATTACTATCGTAACTCCTGAAACAGTGACTGGAACACTTCATTTTTTTTTTCCCACATTACAAAATGTCTATTTTTTGTCTGTTTTTTTTTGCGGTACGCGGGCCTCTCACTGCCATGGCCTCTCCCGTTGCAGAGCATAGGCTCCGGATGCGCAGGCTCAACGGCCACGGCTCACGGGCCCAGCTACTCCGCGGCACGTGGGATCTTCCCAGACCGGGGCACGAACCCATGTCCCCTGCATCGGCAGGCGGGCTCTCAACCACTGCGCCACCAGGGAAGCCCCAAAATGTCTACTTTTACAAACAGTGCAGCAATCCCAACAATGCGTTGTTCAATAGGAGGCAAAATACTTATTTTACACTAAAGTAAATAAAATAAAATCAAGAATATCTCATGTTACCAAGTGAAGCAGGGAAAACACACCGACCGCCACCTAGGGTCTCTGTGGAAGTGCCCTGCGCTCTGTGGGGACCAACACCCAGTGTCCTGCACTGATACACTGACACGGTGGGGCATTCAACACGAAAGCTGTGCAGCCACGTACTGTGGCCACAGCAGAGGCCTTGCCTGCTTTCTCAGGCACTTTATACTCAGTACCAACAAAGTTCCTAGAACAAAATAGATGTTGGGAGGAATTAATAAATGAGTTTGATTAAAATGACATATTAAGGTATTAAATGGCTACAGAAGTATAAACAAAACAAGTGATATCTGCCAGAGTTTTACATTCTTCATTCAAAAATAAACAATATGACCAAAAGTACAGAGAGTTTAAAATCCACATCCCAAACTGTATGAAACGTCAAACCCAGAATATACAACTCCCTATGTATTTTAAGCTTCATAACACATACCCTAATAGACAGTCAAAATACACACTTAATATAAAAGAACCAACTTGTGATAGTTAAGTCACACAAACCCCTTGCCAACTGTCTGTGTCAAAAGCAGGAGCTGGCTGTAGAGTGACACGGAGGCAGACCTGAACAAAGGGAGGCGTATCATGTTGCGTGTGGAAAGATTCAGCATTGAAAGATGTCAGTTCTTCCTTTGTTGAACTGTATCTGTTCAGCAACATTAACAAAAAGACTAACGGTTTTTCTTTTTTAGCTAGACAAGCTAATTATAAATCTCCAACGGAAAAATATAAACAAGAAAAAAAGGAAGATTCTGAAAAAGCACAGGTGACAGGATAAGCAGTCTGACTAGACACTAAACATTACCTTTAAACAGTGGAAATCAACAGAGTATGGGACTGGCACAAGCATTTTCAGATCTCTCAAACAGAACCAAAAGTCCAGACCCAAGTCCAATGATAAAGGTTCTGTAGCAGAACTCTGAAGAGGGAAAGGCTAGGTCATTAAATTAATGATGTTGAAATGACTGGGTAACCACTTGACAAAAAGCAAAAGCAACAGGACCGTCTCTCACAACCTACACTGGATACATTCCAAATGGCCACAGATTTAAACGTTAAAACCAAACCACGTATGTACTAGGAGAAAAATGGCAACATTTTCATCATGTGTTCATCAATAAAGAATTAGTGAAATAAAGTACATCAAATACACAAACAGAATGGGGAAGCTCTTTCTGTCCTTACATGAAATAACCTCCAAGATACGTTAAGTGAAAAATATCAGGATATAGGTAGCACATAAGGGGAAGAGATAGTGGGGAAAGAGTATCAATGCTTCCATATGAAAGGATACACAGGGAATTGGTAACACTGCTCCTTCCCAAGAGGAAAAATGTATAGCGAGAGGGCTCCTACGGAAGGGGACTTTTCCCTGCATGCTCATTTTTCCTATCTTTCATATTTCAAACCATGGAACTCTATTACCTAGCTTTAAAAAGTTATTTTTAAAAACTGTAAGGGTACAAGAAGCCACTGTTTCACTTTTCCTTATATTTATTGACAGCAAAGTCTAAATGAGAGCCAACTTAACAGACATTTCTAAATATTTATATAATCAAATATCTCATATATCTACATTTTGTGTATTATATAAATTGGCAAAAAGTCAGCTAAACGTATGTTTCAGGGTTATAAAGTAATTGTGACAAAAATTCAAGATAATGATTTAAAAGGGGACTCATGAAATATCCAGTTTTCATGAGACACCTCCTATTACCAAAAATGCATGTTTGTTTGTTTTAGTAACATGAAAGCGTCTGGCCTGAGATTACAGCCCAGATTTAAATTTGCCTCATCTCTCTGTATTTTTTTAAACCCAGTAAAAGTTTTATTTGTGGTGGATACATTCAGACACAGTCATGTATACATGTACATGTATATGTTAGCAACTACAACAGAAAGAATATGTTTCAGTTAAACAAGGGCTTGCCTCCTGTAGGGTCATTCATAATCATATCATCTAAAGACTGATTTTGTAACATGTTCTAGTGAAATTACCACTACTCACTTTCAGTACTAACTGAAAAACAGAAAGCTTATATATATTAGTGTCAGAGTAGAAATATTTATGATGTTTACAACTGACAATACAAAAAAGTTAAAATGGATCGGAATAAATGTTTCAAGACAGTTTTGTATTTTACTGCCAGAGAGGAGTTTGAAAAAGGTATCAGTCAAAAAGATGACGCTTCCCTGGTGGTGCAGTGCTTAAGGATCCACCTGCCAAAGCAGGGGACATGGGTTTGAGCTCTGATCCGGGAATATCCCACATGCCGCAGAGCAACTAAGCCCATGTGCCACAACTACTGAGCCTGAGCTCTAGAGCCCACGAGCCACAACTACTGAAGACAGTGAGCCACAATTACTGAAGCCCACGTGCCACAACTACTGAAGTCCACGTGCCTAGAGCCCATGCTCCACAACAAGAGAAGCCACAGCAATGAGAAGCCCGCGTACCACAACGAAGAGTAGCCCCCGCTCGCCACAGCTAGAGAAAGCCTGCGCGCAGCAACAAAGACCCAATGCAGCCAAAAATAAATAAAATAAAAATAAATAAATATTTTACAAAAAGATGACTTTGGAATGTCCCATTGAATGCTTTAAAATAGTCAATTTATACAATATCTCAGAACAATGCTTTATTAGTTTTATAGCACCAAAAACTTAGAAATCAAATTTGGTAAACATATAAATATCAAAAAAGGGATAAACCAAATCTATACTATCTACATCTGTTGTTCATAGGTTTTAACTCCGCCAAAAAAATAACATACTTTTTCAGTGTTAGTCCTTCAGAGAGTTACACCAAGTTATTTTATTACCTATGGTAATTTTCCATTCAGTACTACGTTTCCCATTTACTTTAATTACCTATCTTTGAAAAATGAACACACAAAATTCATACCATTGGGCTTCCCTGTCGGCGCAGTGGCTGAGAGTCCGCCTGCCGATGCAGGGGACGCGGGTTCGTGCCCCGGTCCGGGAAGATCCCACATGGCGCGGACCGGCTGGGCCCGTGAGCCATGGCCGCTGAGCCTGCACGTCCGGAGCCTGTGCTCCGCAACGGGAGAGGCCACGGCAGTGAGAGGCCCGCGTACCGCAAAAAAAAAAAAAAAAATTCATACCATTTACAGTTATAGTTTCAGATAATTTTCAGTTACTGGAGGTTATTAAAATATTTTCTGCAACAAAAATGAAATAGGAAGCAAAAAACTGTTTAGGATATGTGGAGAAGAAAAATTGTAAGTAGTAGGACAGTAATATTAATTAAACTGTTCTTATTTTTCTGAAAAACAGTAACAAGTAGGCAAACTAGCTTTAGGAGTTCCATGTACGGTGAGTGCCAACTTCAAGTCAGTGTCCCTCTTAAATACCAACAGGGTCTGAAGTATCAACTTGAGCTCTAAACCAAAGATGGAGTTGGATCCACTTATCATGTATTTATATGTACATTAATTCACATGTTAATTCCAGCTCTCTGACATCCTCCACTATACATTCAACAACCCTACTGAGTGAAAGAATGAATGAATAAATGAATGAATACCACCACATTCTAAAAGTGAGATTTTTTTCACCTTTGTGTATATTTTTATTACAGGAAAAAAATGCTAATAATCATGGCAAATTTCCATATCATATACCTGTCTTTTAGAAAAATGGAATTGTCTCTGGACCAACCGGGTCTAACACTATTCTTAGATTGAAAAGCAGTAGCAGTTGCCCCAGAATATTTTCCTCTGGGAAGACAGCCAGGTTGTACTGTTTACTTTGAAGTTCAGACCACACAATAACTTACGCTACTATTTTCAGACCAGATTGCTCCTGCTATACCAGGTGCTATATTGTTAAGGTCATACCAACATTTAGCGTAAATGAAGACATCATCTACACAAGGAATGGAAGAAACAGATCCACAGGGGAATGTTATTAACAATCTAAACTAGCTTTTTTTAACTCCAAGTAAAAGTTGGTATTTTGGTAAAGACCTCTAAAGCCTTGAATAGATCATGCTGCATACAGCAACTACAGAGGATTCAGGGTGTTTTCACCGTCCACTGGTGAACATTAAAAGACCATGCTGTATTACACATCGACTCCCAATTCTCCAACTGCAAACAGTCTTTCTTATTATTCCAATTGCACTTATGTCAACAACTTGATACCTAACACTCCAGGGACTTCAAATGCCTACCCTGGACTATAAAATTGTTAAGAACAGGATTATGTCTCGAGCTACAGTTTCTAAACCTTCGATTTCCTTTCGTATGATAATACAGTATATAGACATTGTAGGTACGAGACAAATATTTGTTGATTTCCTGTTATTTGAAGGAATTACCTCTTCCTTTATGGATATAAAATACACATCAACAAGCTAATGGAAAAAGTATAAAGAAATTACAAAAAAAAACAGACAAGGTAGAACAAAAAAGAAACCAAAGTGTGGTAACTTGAATATACGAAGAAAGTTGTGAATCAACATTTTAAGGAGGAAAAAAAATGAATTAATGAGGGATAAAGGGAGGGCATCCCATGCATAAAGCAAGAATGCCCTAGTTGTGTCACTATTCAAGTTGGGGTATAAAATACAGTTATCTGGCTTAATGTTTAATGGACATTGCAGTTCTCCTCTAATTTCACCTAATTCATATGTGGTGATGTGAACAAATAAGCACCAGTCCTGGTATAGATAAGAAACTGATACCCTGCGGTGTCACAGCACATAGATTATTTTAAGATGTCCTACTCAGCAACCCGTTCAGGACATTTTACCAACAAGCAGGGTGAAGGAGAGGGAACTTCCGGTTATGCAATCTTCCCAGGAAGAATTTGATACTAGGTTTCTTTGATCCTGGATATTCTTTTTGGCCTTTCTCTAAATTTTCCTCTTTGGAGGTTTGGAAAAGCATAAAAAATGGAATGTGCTGATTCACTGGGAGTTAGCTAGATATACTGTGCCCAAGTAAGCTTCCCTTCCTAAATCACTTTCTTGGGGCAGGTACCCTATTGACCTCTATGCTGTGAAAGTTCTCATCACTCCGGACTGTAACTGCCAAAGTGCATGAATATCTTCCCAACTGGACTATAATACAGGTCCCTCCAGGAAGGAATTAGGCATTGCCTGAAACATGGTGAGAACGCAACCGTTACTGAATAAATCAATGTTCTCCAGCTAAAAACTGCAGGATAATACCTAGTGATAAGTAGGGCCTAATCGACTTAGTAAATGAATGGAAAAGACAAATAAAATATAACATTTTAATGTGTATGTTTACGTACCATAAGACAAAACCTTTGCAAAACAATGCCTGTATAGTAGTCCATTTTTAAATATAACAACTGAAACATTTCATTACCCAAATTCCTCCCAAAAAAGCTACAGAGGAACTTCTAAATGTCCTAGATCTAAATCTTATTGTTGCTATTGTTTTTAAATCTGTTTTCATGTGAGAGGAAGAAAGCATCTGAAACCACTAAGTTGCCTTTCTTACTTTCCTATCGTTTAAAGACAGCTGAACTGATATTTTTCCTTTACTGGCTAGTAATAAAATTCTGAAAATAGAGACTGATGATAGAAAACCGACTCGAGCTAAACCACAGCACGGTTATGATAAAAATATTATAATGTTTGAGTTTTAGTTACTTAATTTGGCTCACAGTTTAGAATAAGAGTATTTCTTTTAATTAACTATATTACAATTTTACTCACTTCAAAGCCTCCTCAAATTTATGGATTTTCTTTTGAGCGTCTTCTTTTTCTTTATCAAGTTCAGTCTGCAAGTCATGAACCTGCCGTGACAAAGATGTAAAATTTACTAAAAGACAAGTCAAGTTTACTCAAAGGAGAAATACAATGAAACAGTAATCTTAAATCTATTTTTAATATAAAATTAGATTTAGATTTTTCAAGATAGAGGCTTGGTTAACCATAATCATTTACCATAGAATTATCTTAATAGTATTCTCCCAGTAATAATTTTCTGGTCAAAGTTAATCATTGTTTAAATGTACCTGCACGTGGATTCCCTGTAAAATAAACTGATATGTAAGAAATTCAAAAAGGGAGGAATCACTTTTGAATTTTTTTAACATTACATATTAACCAAAGGAAATTAATCCAACAAGACACAGGAGAATACAATAAATAACGTGTCTATATTCCCCCAAAACATACAGGTTATGATGAAACAGTCTTCCACTTCTGGGAATGATCTATATAACCATCTACTGAGTTTGGGGGGAAGTCCCCCCACCCTGAGAATCTCTTTACTAAATGTGGCATCCTCTGAACAGGTGGGATGGCAGCAAGAATAATGAGGGTCAAATGAATATTTCTCTTCACAGAAAGCTCTTCGTATGCAAATGCAGATAAGCATACCTAACATGGACCCATTATACGGATCTAAAAATAGGAAAAGGAAACTGCTACAGCTGGAGGGAAGGGGAGAGCAAAACAGCAGCTGTGGTCCCACAGAGGAGACAGCTGAGGGTGCAGAGCCCAGCTGGAAGGTAAGGGAGCTCAAGTCACTTAGCAGGCGGGGGTCCCGAGCACAACCCGCCGGCAATCCAGGTGAGGCAGGCTGCGTGCCTGGTGGGGCACAGGAGGTGGGGGAGGAGTGAGAAGAACGAAGTCAACGAAGCGCACGCACACACGCCCCCACACACACAGTCACAAACCTTTTCAAACCCTGAGTCAGTGCTCCTCAAAAATACCTGTATTTAGTTAGCTACTTATTGGTTTGGACAGAGAACTATTTAGCTCAAAAATTCTATGTCCTTTAGCCTTTTCCTATTACAATTCTCTTATATTTTTCTCCTTTGGTATTTTAGTAAAATAAATAATAAATAAACTGCCTGTAAAGTGAAAGAGTGAGGACAGAGGGGAGTTTTCCAGGACAATATTTGATCAAAAGCGCCTACTGGCTGCTGTGATGGCGATCACCAAGGTGTAGAGTACCTCCACTTCCACCTCAGCCTTTTCTTTCCCTATGATACCTGTTTCTCCTTCATGGACATCATGTCTTCGGGGATTCTACTGATGAATTTCTTAATGTTTTCTTTTGAAGAAACTTCTTTCTCCGAGTCGCCTGTATCACGCTTTCCTCCCTTTGCTCCACAATATTTCTTCCACAGACCCCATTCTGGCTTCTTCCTCTTACTCATTCTTAAACAGAGTATTATCTGTTCAGATTTGGTGCTTGACAAAAAAAAAAAAAATACGGGGGGCATAACGCTGCTCCTGTCCCATGTCCCCTAGTGAGGTCTCCTCAGAGCTGCAGTGAAAATCCAGTTCCCAGGAAATCCCCAGGAGGGTTTGGGGAGGTTTTCCCTCACCCCACAGACTAGGTCTCGGGTTCGGGGAAACCACACGTTACGTGGAAACCTCGCAGGAGCCGTGATCAGAGTCACTGGCAAGTCAACAGCACCTGACACACTGGCCTCCAGCTGGCTGCACGAGCAGGGTTCCCCCTCGATTTCCTGCTCGGTTTTCTTCTGGGACTCAGGACTCTCTGCACGCTAGCATAATTGAGATTTACCCGCTTTGGTGAAGATGTCAAAAACTGAACCAACTTTGAGAAAAATCTATTAGGGTTACACGGTGATTATGATCGCAAGCTCTGCAGCCAGACTGCACAGGTTTCGCCCCTTCACAAGCTACTCGACACTGTGCCTCAGTCGCCTCTTTAGAAAATGAGGACGGAAATCAGGATGAGCATGCTTTTCCAAAACTGTGATGAGTTAATAAGTGACTCCAGGTAAAGCTCTTAGAACAATATTGGGAACATGATAAATGCTCAGCAGTGTTAATTATCATCACCTCCCCAGACTAAATACTCTATACACAAACATTTTCTTGAAAATTCAAGGTCATTATGAACACCCCAAACCACAATACAGCATGCCACATAATGGAATTCCCTGTGGACTATTTGCCCTTTCAGAAAACGGCCCCTGAACTGCTAAGAACTTTGAGTTCTCATAAGCACTTTTTACCACTCACGATTCAATCTTAACCTTGGTCAAGTTCTAGCTGCCACTTCCTGATTGGCTTGTGCTACCCAAGCACCTGGATCTAATTTATCGCTTCTAAACTATCAGGACCATTTCTAAAGCAGCAATGAGGCTATCTGGGTGGGAGAATGAGAGCCTTCCCTCTGAGTGAAACATGCATGTGTCAACGCACAGGCTTCTGAGCTGGTGGCTCCTCAAAGCTAAAAGCTGTTTCTCATTTATTTTTATATCCTCGGCACTCAGCACAACACTTGGCCCGCACTAGAATAGTCAATAAATGCTGTTCTGGGTTTGTTTTTTGCTTATTTGTTCTTAATTGAATATATGTGTATTGAATGCTAAAGGGACCCTTGGGGTTATACTTTTAGTTTTTACCTATATTCCAGAGAGCTGGGGGTGACGGCAATAATGCTACTGCCAGCCTTTGCTTCTGAATGTAGTAATGGCAGTGGGAAATAAGCCTTAAATTGACTTGCTTGCAATCCTTTCCCTACTGTACAGTTAGCATCAAAAATGAATTTTAATAATTTAAATAATGGAAACACAAACCAGATAGACAAAGACACAGCAGATATTCTCCAACACAGGCGTCTGCTGTAAATGAGTGAGCCAGGTAGCCAGAAGCACATTTATCGAGCATTTAGTAAATGTAGATTTCATTCCCGTGCACCCTAAGAAGTTAAGTTATCAAAAAGGTGTGCTTGTATAAAGAAGAAAGAGGTTTGCTATGTGCAAGGAAACAGATGGCGGCAGACACCACAGCATAAAGAAGAGCGTGGAACCGCGGCTGGCTCGTGCATGGACCAGCCGACGGCCCCACCGCGTCTCGCAACCACACTGCCCACTCTGCTTCTCACCATGACAAATACGGTGCATTGCGCGCCATTAACTCTATAAATCATTTCACTGCACAATTTCATTTGTTAAAGCTTCACTCAAGACACCTGTCCTCTGAAAGAAAATTAGGCCGGTAGTAGTTGGAAAACACTATGCAATACACATAGAACTGTGTAAATTTAAAATTTTTTTAACCTAATTAAAAGAATTATATATAAACACTAAAGACTGGAATAACTATTCCTAATAATTTTGAATTCCATCAGACTTTAGATCTCAACTGTGACACAGTTACATCAGAATTATTATAAGTAGGTATTTCAATTCCAGCACATTTTAGGATATACATGCTTAACATCTGTCTCATGAACGTCTTTCGGTAAACAGCACCATCTTTTAACTCTCTGGTGCCTGTGTGGAAAACAGGCAACAGGTTACTTGTAGGAGGCAGGTGTTTCCTTGCTAGTAAAATCATTCAGCCTAACCGTTTCCTGATTTAACAGATTAAGACACTTCATCAAACAATGAAATTTAGTTTTACTACCTATTATTTGTTTGATGTTCAAAGATCTGAAGAGCAGGTAACAGCCACCAGAGATCAGTAAAGACCATTAGGTAATGTGTGTGTGCTCAAATCAGCGAGAGCATCTGATGCTGCTTCTCTTACCTCAAAGACAAGTTAGACTCTGATGCTGCTTTCTTGTTGGCATGAGGAAATAATGTCATTCAGATGGCATTTCCTCCTCCTGAACAGATATTCAGAACTTAGTTTTATACCAAAAGTTACTGAATGCGCACACCTGTAACACTGTCTAAGACAAAAACAAAAGCGCTATCCATCCCACTTGGCTATCCGGTTACACAGTCTGGTGCTCGGTAAGATTTATGTCAGCTCTCTGAGCAGTCAAAGAGGATATTCCCTGAGGGGGGTACAGGACATCAAATCTTCAAGGGCTGAGATCACAGCAGGTTTAATAAAGAAAGAAGAACAGATGTCAATTTAAAAGGGGGAGATTATGGAATTAATTGTAAAACAAAAAGTGGCATGCTGAGCGCCATTTTCTTCCAATACAAATAACGTTAGAACGTATGCAATACGTACAACTACACTTATTTGTCTTTACAGATGGCTGCTATTCTAACACATCTTATTTACACTGAAAACAATTAACACTCTTTAACTAGTTACGTTATTTAAAAGCGAGACCACTTGATAGCTCACGGAAAGGGAAAAGCTGTAGTTATGACACCTAATTAAAAGGATTTAGGTCTGCTCCCTGAAGTGAAACAGAATAGGATGGGGGAAGGTGGCTGACTAGGGATGAACTGAGCTTTAACATTCTGTTTCTTGTGTGTGTCCATCAGGGAGAGGGGCTGGTGCAGAAACCTGAGTTTACTCAGTGGCCGAACAGCCAAGAAAAGACCGTGGTAGGAGAGACTCTGCCTCTCCAGCCCCAACTCTGTATGTCACAGCCCACAGGGGGACTCAACTTTGGGGTAGGAAGACAATCTTGTATATGAGTCAGTGTGCGCCTTCCTCCTGGTACCAAACCCTCTGGGGCTCACAGGTAAGCAGATACCATCACTCAGGAGGAGGGCTGACCACGGAGTGTGACAGAGCAGGAGGCCAGGAAGGTGGCCCTGATGGATGGGGAGCCAGACATCTGCCCAAAGAAAGAACAAAGGACTAACAGGTACACCCAGAGGATGTGCATGCCTCAGGCAGTGGGGAGCAAGGCTTATGACAGTGCATGGTCTGCTCTGGGTAAGTCAGATTGTTAAGCAGCTGCATGGCTCAACAGTAGACACCGAAAAAATTCTTTATTTCAGTGAAAGCAGTATTTCTCCCTCCTGTTCAGATATCATTTTGTAGGCATGAAATATATTCAGTATCTTGCATTGAGCTGTATTAAAACTGCAGGGGAAAGAAACTTGAACAATAAGAAAATTAATTATAATTTTAAAGAGCACATATTTAGGTCAATGCACATCAGAAGAAATACTCACTTTTCCAAAGGACAGAAACCTTCTTCCCAGACACCAAGCTGCTGGAGAGCAGAGTCTATGGCTAGTTCACCCTCAACCCCTCCCCTGCATCCAGTGCCTGGTGTGATACCTCGCCCCGTGAAAGCATTTAATGCATGTCTGCTGTGACGATATGCATAGATAAGATGTGGTATTACATCTTTTAACAATTTTGTGCTATAAAATCTGTCTAATTTTAATTTGTATGTATTTTAATTAGTTGAAGGGGTAACTTTTTTCTCATTTTCCATTATGTGGGTATTTTACAAGAGGATTAATTTGGTGGATGTTGGAACTGTAAATAATTACAAAAGCAGCAACAAAATCTTTGCTATTTCAATTACAGTCATACAGCAAACAACAAATTCAAAACTCAAGTTTGAAAGTCACAGACACAGAATTCTATACTTTATCACCGAAGGTGTCAACAGTGTGGCAGTGACCCTAGTTGTTACTGGTAACAAGGACACCAGCATGCACCAGTAGAAACAGTCACTACCGTCACTGCTCTAAATCGCAAGAGACAATGACTAATCCATTTCTTACTAATCGATCGTAGTAGACAATGCTTTCACTGTTTCATATTCTTTGGTTAATTTCTTAGAGTTCTTATTACACATATGATACAACAGAAAAAAATAACACCCAACAGTCACATCACATTTTTACTGGCAGAAAGAAAATATGATTTCAAAAGGTTATTATGAAAGGTGAACATAATAATCCTCTTCACTCAAATACAACAGGGAAGTGGTGTTTTAATGTTGATATAATTAAAAATCAAACTGAAGAAGCTGTTTATAAACATGAAAAAGAAGCTGTTTATAAACATGAAAAAGAAGAAAAATTTGATTACTGGCTAACTGAAATGAACTCAGAAATAAGAGCTGGAATGCACGGCTGTATAAAAATCAACCCTCATTCTTAACTGCCTCATGTGCTATTTTAAATGTCATAGCTTCCCATGAAACATATTACCTTTTTCTCATAGGTGCGTTTTAAGTGACATTTCTCCATTTGAAACTTATTTTCTTGATCCTGTGAATAATAAATATTTATCTTTATTATACTTAAAATTGCTTCTAGGGTCAATAAAATTGCTTCTAGGGTCAATAAAATTCTAGGGTCTAATGAAACAAATCAGTCTCTTTGATGACAAACCTTATTTGAGTCTTGCATATTATTAAGAGAGCCCTACCTGTCCAGTTTTCTAAACTACAACTAGAAACATGCATAGCTTTATGTTGGAGGCCATAAGACCTTAGTTATCTGAAGATGTTACCACTCTCAAAAGTACATACTTTACAGTGAAAGAGAAACTTTCTGACCCTTAGAATTAGGAGATCACTTAAAAATGACCAAATGAATCAACATGAAAATAATAAGTTTGAAGTTATATCATATAGAAGTGCTTGGTATTTTTTGACCATGAGAGAAAAGGCAAGATCTAAAAGGTGTGAAAGAGGGAGTTCCCTGGCAGTCCAATGGTTGGGACGCCACACTTCCACCGCAGGGGGCATGGGTTCAATCGCTGGTTGAGGAACTAGGATCCCACATGCCGAGTGGTGCAGCCCAAACAATAAATTAATTAATTAAAGGTGTGAAAAAAAGAGAGAGAAATTATAAAGAATGGCAGATAATAATTTAAAGAGAGGAAATAATTCTAAAATAATAATATATTTAAATAAGGTTTATTCTTTTAACTAATCTCAAAAAAAGTAGATTGTTCAAATTAAAATTATTGTTCTTTTTACTCTATATCTCATTAGCATCTACTTTTGTTAAAGTAAATAAGATGAAAAATGATACAGTGCAATAAAAGAATCAGAAATGGCTACCTGCATTTCTGAGTTTTTTTCATCGACTCTCGTTTATATGTATATACCAAGAAAAGGAGAGGTGAGTTTTAGCCATTACTCTGTGTAAAAAGACAGGACTCACCTTTAACTGCTGCTTTCTTTGAAGTTCTGATTCCTGTAACTGCTGTTTTAATTGACAGATGTTCTGTTCTAATTCTTTAATCATACCAGATGCCTAAAAAGATTTTAAGAAAATAATAAAAAAATGAAACTTTGATTTTTCTACCATCTTACAAACTTCTGGTTGAATAAATTTAACTTTTTCCCCCCCCCCGAAGCTTCAGTTAAAATTAAAATTATCTATAAATCTGAATTTTTAAAAAATTTTAAGTTAAAAAATCTTTTAAAGTGAAAAGATAAATTAAGTACTGCATGGCATTTAAAGTTATGAAAATATAATACTGATGTAAAAAGAACAGGTATACAGAAAACTTTTTAAATTTTAATTTTAAAACCAAATCCACTGGAATATTTAATTCATGAAATATCAAGTAATTAACTATTTTAGTATTGAGGTTATAGGATTTTCTTTGCAGAAAGTTTCAATTATCTGACACAAAAGTGTGTGGGTGCCCCTGAGGGTGTCTGTGGGCTCATATAAGCATATGTGATGGCAGGAAAACTAAACCATAACCAAGATTTCAAAATAATAATAATAATGTATAGAGTTACTCCAAAATATGTATTATTAACACAACTGAACATTTCTTCTCGGATTTTTATGTTTCCTCCTTTAAAAACTTTGGTAATTAAAAGGGTTAATTTATAGCAGATTTTAGTTTATTAAATATTTGCGTTATGCTATATATTAGACACTTAGCATTAAATTAAGCAAAGGAGAGACTAATTTAAGGGCCAGATAGTAGTTAGCTTCTACTATCTCTGGCTATATGCTGAGTAAAGGAAATAAGTACTTTGTATGGACATCTACCAACATCTATAATACCTTAGAAGTTGAAAGAGCATGTTCCTTTTTCAGAAGGTTTATATCAGCATCATATCTGGTTTGTAACAGTTTCATGTTTTGCTCATAATCATTTACAAGATGATCCTTCTCTTTATGCAATGTGTTGCGCCTAAAAGCAATCAGAGAATAAAACATATTTCCAATATATTTATAGTCAATCTCTAAAATGGGATTTTTTAGTCAACCAAATCCAAATGCATTATCTTTCAATATATCAAGTAAGTATCCACACTTTTATCAACTGTTGTTAAACAGCATGCTTCTTCTATTAAATGGTGCTTTAAAGATTTAACAAATGGCAGCATTTACATTGGAAACCTCCCAAGTTAAATGCACCAGCGTGATTAATTTCAGCAGATAATTTTTTTTTTTTTTTTTCTTTTTTTGCGGTACGCGGGCCTCTCACTGTTGTGGCCTCTCCCGTTGCGGAGCACAGGCTCCGGACGCGCAGGCTTAGCGGCCATGGCTCACGGGCGCAGCCGCTCCGCGGCATGTGGGATCTTCCCGGACCGGGGCACGAGCCCGCGCCCCCTGCATCGGCAGGCGGACTCTCAGCCACTGCACCACCAGGGAAGCCCTCAGCAGATAATTTAATAGAGTTAATATCAGTGCTTTACAACCACACCTGACAGATAGCCGACTTCAGACAATACCTTGCCTTTACTTCTTGTAATTCATTACATGTTATCTGGCAACATCTCTCAAGTTCCAATTTTTCTTGAATTAATTTCTGCTTCTGTAAATTACTGTTCTCTGCTTCTCCAGTCAGCTGCTGGACACGGGACTCCAGTTCTTTGATCATCTGGTTCTAAAATAATGGGTCATTGTTAAGAAAGCCTCTAACTTTATAACAATTCTGTATCATTAAATAGCCTGAAGAAAAAATACAACGTATGAGAGATAAGAATATGAAAACACAAATGTATCATAAACCATACTAATAAAAACTAAACCAACCTCTAAATTAACCAAGTCTCTTTTTTAAAAAAAGGAGTGCTTTCTACCATAAAAGTAAGGCTAATGTGTTTATATGCTTTTAGCCATTCATTCATTCACTGAATAAATATTTACTGAACCCGGCACTATTCTCATCTAGGGACATAGCAGTAAATAGAAGAGGTGAAGTCCTTAGCCTCCAGAAAGTTATATTCTTATGAAACTTAATAAATCTGTATTTGTTAGGTGAGTACTCAGCAGTTATTTGCCCTTCATTTGAAGTTTTAGAGAGTTTTTAAATTATAAAAGCAATGTAATAACATGTTCAAAAAAGAAATTCATAACCCAAATATTTTAATAAAGAGGTTATAAGTGACACATATAGTATCACATAAGTGTACAGGAATATTTTATTACATAGCTGCAGTGTTTGTGCACAAATTTTTCATTCATTTTTTTATTTACTTACCATTTTATCAAAAGCACTTCATTTTTCCACAGTCTTCAAAATTATCACATAATTAAATCATTTCCTTCTTATTTGATAGTTAAGTTGTTATGAATTTTTTATCTTTACGGAACTAGATAAAGGTGTTTACAACTAGGTACTTTATCTAAAATTAGGGTAAGCAAGCATTAGCTAAAAGGATAATCAATTTTCATTTTAATGATTACACTTCCAGTAATTAGAAAAGGTTAGGATGACGTTCCAGATAGTATCCTTTTATACTCATTCTAAGATGAACATTTAAAATAAAGTTTAAGTATTAAATAATATTACAGCCCCAACATCCTGTATTCATTTCATTTTTTTTTTTAATGTTTATTTTCTTATTAGTCATCCATTTTATACACGTTAGTGTATACATGTCAATCCCAATCTCCCAATTCATCACACCACCACACCACCACCCCGCTGCTTCCCCCTCTTGGTGTGAATACATTTGTTCTCCACATCTGTGTCTCAATTTCTGCCCTGCAAAATGCTTCATCTGTACCATTTTTCTAGGTTCCACATACATGCGTTAATATATGATATTTGTTTTTCTCTTTCTGACTTACTTCACTCTGTATGACAATCTCTAGATCCATCCATGTCTCTACAAATGACCCAATTGCATTCCTTTTTATGGCTGAGTAATATTCCATTGTGTATATGTACCACATCTTCTTCATCCATTCATCTGTCGATGGGCATTTAGGTTGCTTCCATGTCCTGGCTATTATAAACAGTGCTGCAATGAACATTGGGGTGCATGCGTCTCTTTGAATTATGGTTTTCTCAGGGTATATGCCCAGTAGTGGGATTGCTGGATCATATGGTAATTCTATTTTTAGTTCTTTAAGGAACCTCCGTACCGTTCTCCATAGTGGCTGTATCAATTTACATTCCCACCAACAGTACAAGAGGGTTCCCTTTTCTCCACACCCTCTCCAGCATTTGTTGTCTGTAGATTTTCTGATGATGCCCATTCTAACTGGTGTGAGGTGATATCTCATTGTAGTTTTGATTTGCATTTCTCTAATAATTAGTGATGTTGAGCAGGTTTTCATGTGCTTCTTGGCCATCTGTATGTCTTCTTTGGAGAAATGTCTATTTAGGTCTTCTGCCCATTTTTGCACTGGGTTGTTTGTTTTTTTAATATTGAGCTGCACGAGCTGCTTATATATTTTAGAGATTAATCCTTTGTCCGATGATTCGTTTGCAAATATTTTCTCCCATTTGGAGGGTTGTCTTTTCGTCTTGTTTATGGTTTCCTTTGCTTTGCAAAAGCTTTTAAGTTTCATTAAGTCCCATTTGTTTATTTTTGTTTTTATTTCCATTACCCTAGGAGGTGGATCAAAAAAGATCTTGCGGTGATTTGTGTCAAAGAGTGTTCTTCCTATGTTTTCCTCTAAGAGTTTGATAGTGTCCGGTCTTACATTTAGGTCTTGAATCCATTTTCAGTTTATTTTTATGTATGGTGTTAGGGAGTGTTCTTATTTCATTCTTTTGCATGTAGCTGTCCAGTTTTCCTAGCACCACTTATTGAAGAGACTATCTTTTCTCCATTAAATAATATTACAGCTCCAACATCCTGTATTCATTTCATTCTTTCTTCACTACAATATGAATTAGGTATATAATTTAAATTTTGGTGCCATAACTTCCAAATCTGAGCAATGGAAATAATTATGTCTAATGTAAAAATATGGTATGTAGATTAACTTTTAAAAGTATGTACAATTTCTAGCTCAAAGCCTGACACATTCAGATGCTCAGATTTCTTCTCTATACACCCGATTCACTTTGCTTCTTTGTTAGTGATGCCTCTGCTTTAGGAGTTTCTTTCAGAAGATAGTTTCAATTTTTCAATATATATCCTAAACTCTCCCTGTTTCCTAAATGTTAATTTACTGGAAGAAATAAAGAAAAGAATATTTCTTTTGTCTTCCAATTTTAAATGGTGGAAAAAAGGTGATTTGTTTTCCTTCTCTTGGAAATTACCAAAGAGAGACAAGATATACTGGAAACATAAATGAAACTCTATTTAATAAACCCTAGGAGAGGAACTTATATTTCCGACTATGAAGAAGTAGCTTGCAACATGTCATGTTCCCACTGAGAACAACTGAAAACCCAAAAAGATACAGAAGAAATCTATTTGAAGGCACTGGAGAACTTCCAAGGCAGCTAGGACCTAGGGGGCCAGAGGAGGAAACACCAGAGAGGTGAGTCCACATTGTATAGGCTGCTTTTACCTTTGAGGCATTTTCCAATCTTGAAGGATGAGAATGGGGCAAGGAAAGCAGAGCAGAGCAGAGGAACCAAAATCCCTGAGAGAAAGGAGCTCCACACAAGCAGCTTCTCTTCAAAGCATTTGGCAAATTCTTAACATCTCAGGGCAGGAAGCCAAGAAACCAAGATAAAATACTCTGAAAAGCAGACTAGAGTTTTCGGCAGTGTCACTGTACTCAGGAGTAAGAAATAGTAGATTATTCAAGGAGGGCCCTTAGTAACATCACAGGCTTTCACTTGGGACCTGTGTTGATGGCTACAATTAGGACTGGAAATGAATCAGCAGAAGACCAAAGATTACAAAGACTTCAACCCAGCCTTGAGTCTGCTCAGTCCATGAATGGATCAAGGTGAGTTATCTCCATACCAGCTGCATCTCAGAGTTTAGGGTGGAGCCTCTCTGGAGAAAGAAAACATCATCCAGAGCATTTATTATTTTTCATACACAATGCCTGGCATTCAATCAGAAAATACCAGGATTCCAAGAAACAGAATCCAGAGGAAAAAAACAGAAATAGACATGCATATGGTCCAGATACTGAAATTATAAAACCTATGAGGAATTTGTTATCCTAACTCAAAATACATGAGGATGGCCAGCAAAATTAAATGATCAAATAGAAATGCAGGAAACTGCATGGGAGAATGGCCTATGGCTGGAGTCTTAGAAACTGTCATCAGAACACAGTCATCCAAACTAAGCAGCATGCAAATAACCTCTGCCTTGGTTCAGTGATAACATGTGCACAGGTTGTGGCTGGAAACTCTGAACCCAACCAGGCATGAAAAAGAAGAAAGAAAGGCTGGACTGAATGAAAAATCATACAAGCCATATTTTCTGGAAACAATCTATGGCTAGGGCAATCAAGGGAAAGAAATGACATTATGAAAAGCATTACTGCAGCTATTGAGCAATAAATGCTCAAGGAATTCTCTCACATACATCCCTGCATAGTAAGAAACTCACACTATGATGGAACATGGCCCTGGTCCTATATACCCAGACACTGTCTTCAAATAACTGGCCAAGGAAGAAATCTGTATATTGAAAGATGAGTAATAATCAAAAATGGGCCAGGAGTCTATCTATATAAATATATGGTAAGGAAATGAGAGGAAAAGCAGAAAAAACAAAAGACAAATTAAGAATATTCACTAAATAAAACCACTTACATGTGACAGATTAAAATCAATGCCAAATGTACCATAAGGAACATCTTTTACAATATGCAAAAAAATCACATATCCATAAAAACTTAGTAAACCTCACCTCTATAAAAAAATAAGTCAGAGAAAAACTGTAAGATCTCAGGTAGTTATATTGAGAGACAGGAAGTAATGAAACATGAATACACAGCTCTTAGGAAAAGGAAAACTAAAATGAAAATAGCTCCAAAAAAAAGAATGTTTAGGGGGGAGATACAGTTAAAAAAAAAAATTAAGGAAAAGCTTGTGGAAAGCAAGCAAACCAGAATGGACAACAATTAAACACAAGAGCATACAACAGATGTAGAAAAGAGAAAAATGCTAGTTCAAATTTACATCATTAGTGTACCTAAAGAAAATAAAAAACATACTGTAAGAAAACTGTACAAAGGGCACACCATAAAACTGACACAGATGAAAAATGCCACAGTTATGGTAAAGTTACTGAACTTCAAGGAAATGATCTTTTCAGAACATTAATCAAATATCACTCTCCTGCTCAAAACCATCCAATGACTTCCCTTCTACTCAGAGAAAGAAGGGATTAGTATGGCTTCTCTGTTCTCATCTCCTACCACTCTCCCTTCTCTTTTATTAACCTTCATTTTTCTTTTTAGTACTTGTCACAAACTTATGTATTTCTTTGTTTTTTTATTGTTGTTGTTTATCTTCACCAGTAAAATGTAAGCTCAAGACACTGCTTTGTTCACTATAAATCTCTTGTTTCTAGGACAGTGCTTGGCTTGTAGTAAAGCACTCATACGGATTTGTAGACTCTCAATATTTTTTAAATTAAAATAGGATAATTGTTAAATTTTCAAAATCTCCATCCTACACATCTGTTCTTCATAGAATATACCAAAAAGTTTTTTGTGTGTGTTGTAAAAGGTAAAGATAGAACACAAGAAATTCGAAATAGGGATAAAGATATTCCCCCTATATTCAAATTATTTTTGAAAATGCGTTTTTTCTTTTTCTTAATGCAAAAAGAAACATGTGATCCTTATAAAATATTAGAAATTGTTAAAGAAACCAAGGCAAAGAGTATTGAATTGATACAAATAAGTAATTCTCCAGAATTTGCTAAGGAAAAAGGGTTTCTATTAGCCAGAAAAGCAGTCAGCCATCTTTCTACAATATGAATATTGAATACAGTGGACATGAGAGAAAAGAATAAAAGTACTAGTTATATGAGAAAGAAAAAAATAGGTGAGAGGAAAACATACCCAACAAATCAGAGAAGAAAGTCTAGGATGTTGAAGCAATATTTTGATCTCAGTTGTCTGTATATCATTATACAGAATAACAGTGATGAAAATAAGTATTTTATATATATATATAAAATATATATGATAAAATAGAAATAAAATAAGCAAAATAAAGTACATATTGTACATATACCTATACAATCTGCCCCTCTAATAGGCAGTGGCAATGCAACTGGGTATCATACGATTACCTTCTGACTCTTGCATTCCAAACTGCCCTGAACAACTCTAACCTTTTCCTTACTTTGCTCTTTACACCCATACCAGCAGTATAATGGTGAGTAATGATCAAATCATCTCATTCAATAATATGTATATGTAGTCTTTTTCCCATTTGAACAAATTAAACTGTCCATCCTGAATTTTATGATGGAAGACTTCTCTAACTCAACAAGATTATGCTTCACTTTTTATAACAACTCCTACTCTAGCACCATACAAGTATGAAGAGTGCACTCCCAATTACTTCATCAATAATACAAATAAAGAGAGTAACTCTCACCCAGGTATGCAAAGCTGTTTCAACATTTGAAAATCAATTAATGTAATCCATCTCATCAATGGCTAAAGAAGAAAAATCACATGATCATATCAATAGATGCAGAAAAAGCATTTGACAAAATCCAACACTGATTCATGATTAAAAAAAAAAACTCAGTAAAATGGGAATGAAGGGGAATTTCCTCAATTTGAGGAAAAAATCTCTACAAAAAACCTACAGATAACAGAAGCTAGAAGCTTTCCAACTAAGATCAGGAAAAAGAAAAGGATGCTCTCTCTCTCACAACTCCTTTTCAGCATGAAACTCGAAATCCTAGCTAATGCAATATATAAAAAAGGAAATAAAAGGTATACTGATCAGGAAGAAAGACATAAAACTGTCTTTGTTCACAAAAAGATGATCATCTACATAGAAAATCTAAAAGTATACATCAAAAACCTCTTGAAAATAATGAGACATTAAGAAATAATAAGACACTAGAGAATATTGTACTTAGTAAAGTAAGTCAGAGAAAGACAAATATTACATGATATCAATCATATGTGGAATCTAAAAAATAATACAAATGAAGAGAGGATCTATATACAAAACAGAAACAGACTCACAGACAGAAAACAAACTTATGGCTACCAAAGGGGAAAGATGGGGAAGGGAAAAACAAAAAAAACCCTTGGAAATAATAAGTCACTATAGCTTGGTTGCAGGATACAAGGTTAATATACAAAAGTCAATCACTTTTCCTAGTAATAAACAAGGGGAATTTGACATTAAAAACACAACACTATTTACATTAGCACTCCAAAAAATCAAATACATACAACTATAACAAAATATGTACAAGATCTACATGAGGTAAACTACAAATCTCTGATGAAAGAATGAGAAAAATCAAAGAACTAAATAAATGGA
This sequence comes from Aethalodelphis obliquidens, assembly GCF_003676395.1. Lineage (NCBI taxonomy): Eukaryota > Metazoa > Chordata > Mammalia > Artiodactyla > Delphinidae > Aethalodelphis > Aethalodelphis obliquidens. The sequence goes on along the minus strand of NW_020837988.1, from coordinate 1,027,603 downwards.
AAGATAGTCCATGTTCATGGATAGGAAGATTCAATAATGTCAATGTCAGTTATTCCCAAGTTGATCTACAGATTTAATGCAATACCAATCAAAATCCCAGCAAGTTATTTTACGGATATGGACAAACTGCTCTTAAAGTTTATATGGAGAGACAAAAGACACAAAATAGCCAATACAAAATTGAAAGAGAAGAACGAAGTTGGAGGACTGACACTGCCTACTTCAAGACTTATTATAAGGCTACAGTAATCAAAACACTGTGGTACTGTCAAAAGAAAAGACAAATAGATCAACGGAACAGAACAGAGAGGCCAGAAAGAGACCCCCATAAATACAGTCTGCTGATCTTTGACAAAGGAGCAAAGGCAATACAATGGAGCAAAGATAGTCTTTTTAACAAATGGTGCTAGAACAGATGGACAACCATGTGCAAAAAAAAAGAATCTAGACACATCTTAAAAACTATCTCAAAACAGATCACAGACCTAAATGCAAAATGCAAAACTACAGAAATCCTAGAAGATAACATATGAAAAACCTAGATTATCTTAAGTTTGGCAATGACTTTTTAGACACAACGTCCATGGCACAATGCATGAAAAAAAAAATTGATAAATTGGACTTCATTAAAATTAAAATTTTCTATTCCATAAAAGATAATATATATTAAGAGGATTAGAACATGGGCTTCCCTGGTGGCACAGTGGTTGAGAGTCCACCTGCCAGTGCAGGGGACACGGGTTCGTGACCCCGTCTGGGAAGATGCCACATGCCGTGGAGTGGCTGGGCCCTTGGGCCATGGCCGCTGAGCCTGCACGTCCGGAGCCTGTGCTCCACAACGGGAAAGGCCACAGCAGTGAGAGGTCCGCGTACCGCAAAAAAAAAAAAAAAAAAAAAAAAAAAGGGGGATTAGAATGTAAGCCACAGACTAAGAAAACTATTTGCAAAAGACACATCTGATGAAGGACTGTTTTCCAAAATATACAAAGAACTCAAAATTTAACAATAATAAAATAAAAAACTAATTAAAAAATGGGTCAAAGACTTAGACACCTCACCAGAGAAGATATACAGATGACAAATAAGCATATGAAAGGATGTCATATCACATGTCATCATATATCATCATGGATATGCAAATTAAAACAATGAAATACCACTACACACCCATTAGAATGGCCAAAATCCAGAATACTGACAACAAATGCTGACAAGTATGTGGAACGACAGGGACTCTCATTCATTACTGGCAGGAATGCAAAGTAGTGCAGCCATCTTGGAAGGCAGTCTGGCAGTTTCTCATAAAACATACTCTTACTATACAATCCAGGAATCATGCTCTTTGGTATTTACCCAAATGAGTTAAAAACTTGTGTCCATACAAAAATATGCACACAGATGTTTTGTCTTGTTTTAATTTATTTATTTATTTGGCTGCACTGGGTCTTAGTCGGGGCACACAGGATCTTCATTGCCTCATGCGGGATCTTTAGCTGAATGTGGGATCTTTTTTTAGTTGCAGCATGTGGGATCTAGTTCCCTGACCAGGGATCGAACCAGGGCCCCCTGCATTGGGAGCACAGAGTCTTAACCACTGGACCACCGGGGAAGTCCCTGCACACAGATGTTTATAGCAGCTTTGTATTCATAACTGCCAAAATTTGGAAGCAACTAAGATGCCCTTCAGTAGGTGAGTGGATAAACTGGTACATGCAGAGGATGGAACATTGTTCAGCACTAAAAAGAAATGAGCGGGCTTCCCTGGTGGCGCAGTGGTTGAGAGTCCGCCTGCCGATGCAGGGGACATGGGTTCGTGCCCCGGTCCAGGAAGATCCCACATGCCGCAGAGCGGCTGGGCCCGTGAGCCATGGCCGCTGAGCCTGCACGTCCGGAGCCTGTGCTCCGTGACGGGAGAGGCCACAACAGTGAGAGGCCCGTGTACACCCCCCCCAAAAAAAAGACGCTGATGTAGAATCATAAAAAGATGCTGATGTAGAATCACATTTTTCAGGCTGTAACAAAGTGTTGGAGGGGAATTCCAGAGTTTATAACTGCAGGATCAGAGAAGGAACAAACAGATTACCTTGGGTACAAAGAATATCTTCCCACATTGTGAACTCAGAGGTGGCACTCGGAAGACGAGGTTGGAGTTCTTAAAAGGACATGGCTTGTAGACAGAAGTTATAATAGGCATTAGATTAGTAATTCAAGTTCTCGGTCATGGGAAAATGGGACAAACTGCACTTGTGGGATCTGGAACAAGAGGAGAATGGGAGAGCAACCGGCAGGCTACTGGAATATCCCGGAATGAGGCAACAATGGCCTGAACTCAAGTGGTAGCTGTGGAAACAGAAGGGGAGAGAGCAGGTCCAGGAAAATTTTCAGAGAAGTAAATAGTATGATTGAGTAAAATACTAAATGCAGGAGATGAAAAGTGGAAAAATCATAAATCTTCCAGGTTCAAAATCTAATATGCCAAGAGAACTGGCACATTCTTCCCCAGAAGAAATGCAGGCTGTGAAAAAAGAATCTAGTTCTATTACAAATACATAAAAACCTCTTTGAAGGGGTAGCGGGAAAGGTGATGACCTACACAAGTTTGAAATGAGTGGCATCTGTGAGACCAAAGGCAAAAGGAATTGCACGTAAGCACTGTTCCCTAGTTGACAAAGTTGGTTCCCATGGAGATATGGGTCAACAACTCTGATTATATCCATTTCTGTACACTGAAATTGAACAATTAGAAGATGATGGTGGAGGCCAAGTTTCCAATGTTGGATTGAGAATTTACAGAGGGGAGGAAAAGGCTAGAATAATCCATGTGGTAATGGTTTACAGTTACAGACATCATTAAGAGATTATGTTTAGCTTAATACAGATACAGATGGTTACATATACTAATGTTTATAGTATATGCATATATATACAGGTTTATATATACGCAAATACTCTGTCTGGTGAGAGGACATAAAAGAAATGACACCCCAGCAGTAATAAGTACACACCCAGCAAACAGATCTTGGTTTCTAATACCATCTCCATATAACCCACATTGATGGGGTGGGTCAAAGGGGCAGAGGGGCCTCTGTAGGGTCTCCCAACGGCTGAAGCTGGAACAACTGAAGCAACAAAATAAAGGAATATTGGATTATAGCCCAGAGCATAAGATAAACATCCATGAGTCCATACTGATAAAAATAAATGATTCCATAAATTAATAAATGAGGGAGAAGAGACAAATCTCCCATGCAGAAAAACTCCAAATAATTTACATAGATACTCCACCCTCAAGTATGGAGAGTATAACTCCCTACTTCTTATGCACAGGCTGCACATAGGTACTTCCTTCCAAAGAGGACAGTATGGAAAGGCAAGGAGGGAATGCCTTCACGGTGGAAAACCTAACAAACGCTACCTCGGCCAGATGATCAAGGTTAACATCCACAGTAAGTCATTAGTAGCATATACCCTTGATGTGATATGCCGAGAACACCACTGTACCTCCGTGATCTTACTGCCTCAACCCATAGCCCCAGTCTAATCATGAGAAAAACATGAGACAAATTCCAATACAGGGCATTATACAATATTCCTGACCAGTCCTCCTCAAAACTGTCCAGGCTGTTAAAAACAAGGGAAGTCTGAGAAACTGCCACAACCAAAAGGAACTTAAGCAGAAAATACAATGTGGTATCTGGATGAGATCCCGGAAAAGAAAAAGGGCATTAGGTAAAAATTAAGGAAAACGGAATAAACTATGGACTTCAGTTTATTAAGGTATCCTGTGGATTCACTGATTGTAACAACTGTACCAAAATAACGTAAGATGTTACAAAGAGGGGAAGTTGGGTGTGGGGTATATAGGGACTCTCTGTACCATCTTCTCAAGTTTGCTGTAAATCTAAAACTGTCCTAAAAAATAAAATCTATTTTTCTAAAAGGTCATCTTGTTCAAAATGATGAACTGGTGCTATGTGGGAGTTTTTTCTTTAAAATTGTGAGGCTGGGAGAAAAATTCTGGTGGCGACTATAAAATGACAAACCCTGGCCATCTCAGAGAGTGACGAGCTGCTGTATGAAGCACCACATGCCACTAACAATAACAGTTAATAATAGTTAACACAATACTTCATGTGTCTAGGCCCTTTTGATACTCTTTAAACTTGATTCAGCTCCATGAATAGAATTCAGAGTGTCGGGGACTCTGAATGGAAAAAAATAGCTCCTCTTTATTTTCAGTCCCCTAACTAACTGACCTTCAGCATTTCCCTTTAACTATGAACACAGCCAACAACCAAGTTAGTATGAGCAAGACCTATGAATAACAGGAACATAGATATTTCCATAGACCATGCAGTGTGGGATAATCACTAATATGGTTGGTCCTCCTCATTATTCATAAATTACAATAGTTATCAGGCCCACTGCTACATCTTGAAATGTACTGCATTAGTTTAGAAGCATATGTATTACTTTATCATGGCTTTGATTTATTAATATTTTGATGACTGTAACTCAATATAATTGCTTTGCAATCTCATATATTTTATTAAATTTTCAAATATTATTCTGAGTAGGGGTGCATAAACTTCACAAGATGGCCAGTGGCATCCATGGTACAGAAATGGGTAAAGAATTCCACTAATAAAGCCTAAAATCTCAATAAATCTACTCACAGACTTCGTGTGTCTAAACCCTGGTATGAAGAGAGCCCTGTACTTTACAGCTGTCCCCTCCCCAAGCATCTAAGAATTTTGCTATCATTTTCATATTTCTAAGTTCTAATATATTGTTTTAAAAACCCAGTGTTTAAGGGACTCTGTTTAAGACTAAATAATGAAGAATTATATATCTTATTTCAAAAGAACTTGGAACACTTCCAAGTAGAAGAGCAATGTAACATGCTACTCCACACTGATTTAGTTATAAAAATGTCACTTTTCTATCAACATTATCTTGTGTTCTGTTTATCTAAATAAATTTAATACAGTTCAAAACTAAAAAAAAAACAAAATCCAGTGTTTACATGTTTAATTACTAATTTCACACAAGAAAATCCCTGCCAATACCAAAAGACATGAGTCTAATCATCTATACAATTGTCTGCTTACGATAAATGGCACGGAAACAGAATAAGACCCAACAAAAAAACAAAAAAGCCTGAAAGAACAAAACACAGGAACTCAATCTCAGTGACAGGCTCACCTTCCATCTGGAGCCATGCCTTGAACTCCACCTTGTTTAACTGTTAAATCAGGAGCGGCTCAGCAAGATCTGCCTAGTTTTGATGATTCTTAAATTCAGTGCTGCTGACAGACTCTGTCCATTTCTCTCTATACTTACTGTTACCTAATGACAAGGTCTGAATGCTAATGTTTAAATTCAACTTTCATTAAAAATATAATGAAGTTTCTCTAACAGTGACCTCTTGGCCCCAAAGTATCACTTTACTTTACATCCCAAATTGATAAAAATTAAAATTCCACTGTGAAAGCTATTACTCAATGATATTCAACTAATGAAATATAACAGTGCAGTAGGCATTTTAGACAATCAATATGTTTCATAAATTTCAACCCTAAAATTACTTAATATATTTATTCACTTTTGTGAAAATTTAGGATGTTGAGATGACGAAAATGTATTTCAGATATAAATCTGGGTTTTGCTCATGGCTTTGAATATCATCACTATGCTGATTATCCAGAAAATAAACCCTTGGTTTTTCCCCCTAGTAAACCTGACCCACTTTCAGGCTTCCCCATCCCAGGGCACAGTAGCAGCACTTGGCAGTTCCCACCTCTTCACTGACACCCAAGGCCAAGCCGCCCACCTCTCCCTCCTGTACCTATGACACCAGCATCCTGCTTGGTCTCCCGGCTCCCATTCTTGGCCACCCAGAGTTTGTTCTCCGCACAGAGCAAAACAGATTCTTTAAAAATAATAGTCAGAGGGAACCACTTTCACGTGCTCAATCCAATACAAATTCAATACAAATATACCAGAAATTCACTGAACTGTATGAAGGATTGTTAACAATAACCCAATACAGGGTTTTCCCTGATTTGCCCACTGACGAATTTTCCTACCACGCTCCTTTCTGCTCCTTTCTGCTCCCAGAGCCCCGTCCGCACTGCCCCTTGCTCTTCTATGAACTTGCCGGACAGTCCCAGCTTTCGGATCTTTGCACAGGCCATTCCTTCTGCCCGAAACGCTTTTCCCAGAGGATCGCACAGCCCCCATACTTCTCAAAGGCGCTGTGTAAGCATCGCACCTTCAGAAGAAAGGCTCCCCAGCACCTGTCTGCAGCAGCGCTCGCCTCTGCTTTATTCCACATACCAGTGTTGCTCAACCTATTGCCAGGGCTCCCCTGATGGCGCAGTGGTTGGGAGTCCGCCTGCCGATGCAGGGGACGCGAGTTCGTGCCCCGGTGCGGGAAGATCCCACATGCCGCAGAGCGGCTGGGCCCGTGAGCCATGGCCGCTGAGCCTGCGCGACCGGAGCCTGTGCTCCGCAACGGGAGGGGCCACAACAGTGAGAGGCCCGCGTACCGCAAAAAAAAAAAAAAAAAAAAAAAAAACAATTATTGCCATTACTTAATTAACTAAGAAGCCAGTTTAGATATTTTTCTTCTAATCATCCCCTACTATGAAATTTTAATACCACAGTCTTGCTGTTTACAAACTATGCCCGCTGGAGGGTCACAATCCATTATAATATCTAAATTTTGTAATCCCAAGAAACAATTTCCACCTCCTTGAGGATGAAATCACCCCACTGATTTTCTTTGGAATTTTATTTATTTTTTATACAGCAGGTTGTTATTAGTTATCAATTTTATACATATCAGTGTACACATGTCAATCCCAATCTCCCAGTTCATCCCACCCCCACCACCACCCACCCCCACTGCTTTCCTGACACGCTTGGTGTCCATATGTTTGTTCTCTACATCTGTGTCTCTATTTCTGCCATGCAAACTGGTTCATCGGTACCATTTTCCTAGGTTCCACATATGTGAGTTAATATACGATATTTTTCTCTTTCTGACTTACTTCACTCTGTATGACAGTCTCTAGATCCATCCACGTCTCTACAAATGACCCAAATGCGTTCCTTTTTATGGCTAAGTAATATTCCATTGTATATTTGTACCTCATCTTCTTCATCCATTCGTATGTCGATGGGCATTTAGGTTGCTTCCATGACCTGGCTATTGTAAATAGTGCTGCAATGAACATTGGGGTGCATGCGTCTCTTTGAATTATCGTTTTCTCTGGGTATATGCCCAATAGTGAAGTGGGATTGCTGGGTCATATGGTAATTCTATTTTTAGGTTTTTAAGGACTCTCCATACTGGTCTCCACAGTGACTGTATAAATTTACATTCCCACCAACAGTGCAAGAGGGTTCCCTTTTCTCCACACCCTCTCAAGCATTCGTTGTTTGTAGATTTTCTGATGATGCCCATTCTAACTGGTGTGAGGTGATATCTCATTGTAGCTTTGATTTGCATTTCTCTAATAATTAGTGATGTTGAGCATGTTTTCATGTGCTTCTTGGCCATCTGTATGTCTTCTTTGGAGAAATGTCTATTTAGGTCTTCTGCCCATTTTTGGATTGGGTTGTTTGTTTTTTTAATACTGAGCTGCATGAGCTGTTTATATATTTTGGAGAGTAATCGTTTGTCTGCTGATTCATTTGCAAATATTTTCTCCCATTCTGAGGGTTGTCTTTTCATCTTGTTTGTAGTTTCATTTGCTTTGCAAAAGCTTTTAAGGTTCATTAGGTCCCATTTGTTTATTTTTGTTTTTATTTCCATTACTCTAGGAGGTGGATCAAAAAAGATCTTGCTGTGATTTATGTCAAAGAGTGTTCTTCCTATGTTTTCCTCTAAGAGTTTGACAGTGTCCGGTCTTACATTTAGGTCTTGAATCCATTTTGAGTTTATTTTTGTGTATGGTGTTAGGGAGTGTTCTAATTTCATTTTTTTACATGTAGCTGTCCAGTTTTCCCAGCACCACTTATGAAGGGACTGTCTTTTCTCCATTGTACACCCTTGCCTCCTTTGTCATAGATTAGTTGACCATAGGTGCATGGGTTTACCTCTGGGCTTTCTATCCTGTTGCAAAGATCTATATTTCTGTTTTTGTGTCAGTACCATATTGTCTTGATTACTGTAGCTTTGTAGTATAGTCTGAAGCCAGGGAGCCTGATTCCTCCAGCTCCGTTTTTCTTTCTCAAGATTGCTTTGGCTATTTGTGGCCTTTTGTGTTTCCATACAAATTGTGAAATTTTTTGTTCTAGTTCTGTGAAAATTGCCATTGGTAGTTTGATAGGGATTGCATTGAATCTGCAGATTGCTTTCGATAGTACAGTCATTTTCACCATGTTGATTCTTCCAATCCAAGAACATGGTACATCTCTCCATCTGTTTGTTTCATCTTTAATTTCTTTCATCAGTGTCTTATAGTTTTCTGAGTACAGGTCTTTTATCTCCTTAGGTAGGTTTATTCCTAGATATTTTACTCTTTTTGTTGAAATGGTGAATGGGATTGTTTACTTAATTTCTCTTTCTGATCTTTCGTTGTTAGTGTATAGAAATGCAAGAGATTTCTGTGCATTAATTTTGTATCCTGCAACTTTACCAAATTCATTGATTAGCTCTAGTAGCTTTCTGGTGGAATCTTTAGGATTCTCTATGTATAGTATCATGTCATCTGCAAACAGTGAGTTTTACTTCTTCTTTTCCAATTTGGATTCCTTTTATTTCTTTTTCTTCTCTGATTGCCATGGCTAGGACTTCCAAAACTATGTTGAATAATAGTGGCTAGAGGGGACATCCTTGTCTTCTTCCTGATCTTAGAGGAAATGCTTTCAGTTTTTCACCATTAAGAATGATGTCAGCTGTGGGTTTGTTGTATATGGCCTTTATTATGTTGAGGAAAGTTCCCTCTATGCCTACTTTCTGGAGAGTTTTTATCATAAATCAGTGTTGAATTTTGTCAAAAGCTTTTTCTGCATCTGGTGAGATGACCATATGGTTTTTCTTCTTCAATTTGTTAATATGCTGTATCACATTGATTGACTTGCGTATATTGAAGAAATCCCTGCATCCCTGGGATAAATCCCACTGGATTATGGTGTATGATCCTTTTAATGTGTTGTTGGATGCTGTTTGCTAGTATTTTGTTGAGGACTTTGGCATCTGTGTTCATCAGTGATATTGCTCTGTAATTTTCTTTTTTTGTAGTTTCTCTGTCTGGTTTTGGTATCAGGGTGATGGTGGCCTCGTAGAATGAGTTTGGGAGTGTTCCTCCTCTGCAATTTTTGGAAGAGTTTAAGAAGGATGGATGTTAGCTCTTCTCCAAATGTTTGATAGAATTCACCTGTGAAGCCATATGGTCCTGGAATTTTGTTTGTTGGAAGATTTTTAATCAGAGTTTCAATTTCATTCCTTGTGATTGGTCTGTTCATATTTTCTATTTCTTCCTGGTTCAGTCTTGGAAGGTTATACCTTTCTAAGAATTTGTCCATTTCTTCAGGTTGTCCATTTTATTGGCATAGAGTTGTTTGTAGTAGTCTCTTATGATGCTTTGTATTTCTGCGGTGTCCATTGTAACTTCTCATTTTCATTTCTAATTTTATTGATTTGAGTCCTCTACCTCTTTCTCTTGATAACTCTGGCTAAAGGTGTATCAATTTTGTTTATCTTCTCAAAGAACCAGCTTTTAGTTTTATTGATCTTTGCTATTGTTTTCTTTGTTTCTATTTCATTTATTTCTGCTCTGATCTTCATGATTTCTTTCCTTCTACTAACTTTGGGTTTTGTTTGTTCTTCTTTCTCTAGTTCCTTTAGGTGTAAGGTAAGTTTGTTTATTTGAGGTTTTTCTTGTTTCTTGAGGTGGGCTTGTATTGCTATCAACTTACCTCTTAGAACTGCTTTTGCTGCATCCCATAGGTTTTCAATCATCGTGTTTTCATTGTCATTTGTCTCTAGGTATTTTTTGATTTCTTCAGTGATCTCTTGGTTATTTAGTAACGTACTGTTTCGCCTCCATGTGTTTGTGTTTTTCACGGTTTTTTCCCCTGTAATTGATTTCTAATCTCATAGCACTGTGGTCGGAAAAGATGCTTAATATGATTTCAATTTTCTTAAATTTACCGAGGCTTGATTTGTGACCGAAGATGTGATCTATCCTGGAGAATGTTCTGCATGCACTTGAGAAGAAAGTGTAATCTGCCGTTTTTGGATGGAATGTCCTATAAATATCAATTATATCTATCTGGTCTATTGTGTCATTCGAAGCTTGTGTTTCCTTATTAATTTTCTGTCTGGATGATCTGTCCATTGGTGTAAGTGAGGTGTTGAAGTCCCCCACTATTATTGTGTTACTCTCAACTTCCTCTTTTATAGCTGTTAGCAGTTGCCTTATGTTTTGAGGTGTTCCTCTGTTGGGTGCATATATATTTATAATTGCTATATCTTCTTCTTGGATTGATCCCTTGATCGTTATGTAGTGTCCTTCTTCGTCTCTTGTAATAGTCTTTATTTTAAAGTCTATTTTATCTGATATAAGTATTGCTACTTCAGCTTTCTTTTGATTTCCATTTGCATGGAATATCTTTTTCCATCCCCTCACTTCCAGTCTCTATGTGTCTCTAGGTCTGAAGTGGATCTCTTGTAGACAGCATATATATGGGTCTTGTTTTTGTATCCATTCAGCGATCCTGTGTCTTTTGGTTGGAGCATTTAATCCATTCATGTTTAAGGTAATTATCGATATGTATGTTCCTATTACCATTTTCTTAATTGTTTTTGTAGGTCTTTTTCTTCTCTTGTGTTTCCCACTTAGGGAAGTTCCTTTAGCATTTGTTGTAGAGCTGATTTGGTGGTGAATTCTCTTATCTTTTGCTTGTCTGTAAAGCTTTTGATTTCTCCGTCAAATCTGAATGAGATCCTTGCAGGGTAGAGTAATCTTGGTTGTAGGTTCTTCCCTTTCATCACTTTAAATATACTGTGTCACTCCCTTCCAGCTTGTAGAGTTTCTGCTGAGAAATCAGCTATTAACGTTATGGGAGTTCCCTTGTATGTTGCCATTTTTCCCTGTTGCTTTCAATAATTTTTCTTTGTCTTTAATTTTTGTCAGCTTGATTACTAAGTGTCTCAGCATGTTTCTCCTTGGGTTTATCCTGCCTGGGGCTCTCTGTGCTTCCTGGACTCTCTCTTCTCCTGGGACCCCTATAATGCAAATGTTGTTGCGTTTAATATTGTCCCAAAGGTCTCTTAGGTTGTCTTCTTTTTATTCTTTTTGCTTATTCTGTTCAATGGCAGTGAATTCTACCATTCTGTCTTCCAGGTCACTCATCCATTCTTCTGCCTCAGTTATTCTGCTATTGATTCCTTCTAGTATATTTTTCATTTCAGTTATTGTATCGTTCATCTCTGTTTGTTTGTTCTTTAATTCTTCTAGCTGTTTGTTCTTTAATTCTTCTAGGTCTTTATTAAACGTTTCTTGCATCTTCTCAATCTTTGCCTGCATTCTTTTTCTGAGGTCCTGGATCATCTTCACTATCATTATTCTGAATTCTTTTTCTGGAAGGTTGCCTATCTCCACTTCATTTAGTTGTTTTTCTGGGGTTTTATCTTGTTCCTTCTTCTGGTACATAGTCCTCTGCCTTTTCATTTTATCTGTCTTTCTGTGAATGTGGTTTTTGCTCCACAGGCTGCAGCACTGTAGTTCTTCTTGCTTCTGCTGTCTGCCCTCTGGTGCATGAGGCTGTCTAAGAGGCTTGTGCAAGGTTCCTGATGGGAGGGACTGGTGGTGGGTAAAGCTGGCTGTTGCTCTGGTGGGCAGAGCTCAGTAAAACTTTAATCCACTTGTCTGCTGATGGGTGGGGCTGGGTTCCCTCCCTGTTGGTTGTTTGGCCTGAGGCGACCCAACACTGGAGCCTACTCGGCTCTTTGGTGGGGCTAATGGCGGACTCTGGGAGGGCTCATGCCAAGGAGTACTTCCCAGAACTTCTGCTGCCAGTGTCCCTGTCCTCATGGTGAGACACAGCCACCCCCTGCCTCTGCAGGAGACCCTCCAACACTAGCAGGTATGTCTGGTTCAGTCTCCTGTGGGGTCACTGCTCCTTCCCCTGGGTCCCGATGCGCACACTACTTTGTGTGTGCCCTCCAAGAGTGGAGTCTCTGTTTCCCCCAGTCCTGTTGAAGTCCTGAAATCAAATCCCACTAGTCTTCAAAGTCTGATTCTCTAGGAATTCCTCCTCCCGTTGCCAGACCCCCAGGTTGGGAAGCCTGACGTGGGGCTCAGAACCTTCACTCCAGTGGGTGGACTTCTGTGGTATAAATGTTCTCCGGTTTGTGACTCACCCACCCAGCAGTTATGGGACTTGATTTGATTGTGATTGCGCCCCTCCTACCGTCTCACTGCAGCTTCTCCTTTGTCTTTGGATGCGGGTATCTTTTTTGGTGAGTTCCAGTGTCTTCCTGTCGATGATTGTTCAGCAGTTAGTGCTCTCGAAGGAGGGAGTGCTGAAAGCACCCCATTTAAATGCATGTCTTACAGTGGCTTCTTTTTCATCACACCACTTATCACTACTGGACACCTGTAGCTGTTCACTGGCTGTCGCCCCATGGAAACATGAACACTGTGGAAGGGACTTCTTGTTTACTACTTTGTCCCCAGGGTCCACTGCAATGCCTGGTCATGTTAGGTGCCTGGTAAATTTAACCTCATGAGCCAAAAACTACTTAGGCTTTTTCACTTTTATACAGCATGCTACATTTGTTGTTAACTTATACAATAGTTATGGGCTGAATTGTCTTCCTTCAAATTCATACATTGAAGTCCTAACTCCTTAGCACCTCAAAATGTGACTGTATTTGGACGGTCTTTAAATAGGCAATTTAAAAAAATCATATATCTGATAAGGGATTGACACCCAGAATATAAAAAGAACTCCTATAACTCAATAACAAGGAAAAACCAAACAACACAATCATAAAAAGAGCAAAGAACTTGAATAGACATTTCTCAAAAGTTAATATACAATGGCCAATAAGCACATGAAAAGATGCTAAGCATTACTAATCATGAGGGAAATGCAAATCAAAACCAACCACTATGAGATACCACTTTGTACCCATTAGGAAGGCTATCATCAAAAAAACAAAAACAAAAACAAAAAAAAAAGATAACCAGATAGGAAGAGGCAAGGAAAGATCTTCCTCTGGAGATTTCAGGGAGGGCAGGGCCCTGTGGACACCATGAGTGCAGACTTATAGCCTCCAGAACTGTGAGACAATAAATTTCTCTTGTTCTGAGATACCAAGTGTGTGGTCATTTCTTACAGCAGTCTAGGAAACTAAGATGCCTATCAAATTGGCAAAGTTTTGGTTTGTCTGTCTGTTTGTTTTTAATTAAAACACCCATTGTTGGGCCCAAAACGTAGAAGAATGGGCACTGTCACACACTTCCAATGAGAGTAATTTTATTATGTAGACATTCTTTTTTTTTCTTTTTGACTATATCACTTTTCTAACTTTTCAATAATGAGAGTACATGTATATTTTTTTCCAAAAGAAAAAACTTTATTTTTAAATCCACTATCATCACCATTATTTAACATTTTCTGCAAGTTCTAGTCAAGGTACAATAAACTATAATAAAATATTTATTACATACATGTTAAGAGTTAAAAGTTATGACATATACATTTATTCCTGAGTCTTTTATACAACAAAAGTATAAAAATTTTATGTGACAAAAATATAAAAGACTCAGGAAGAAACATTACAAAAGGAGTTCAAGAGACCCCTGGGTTTTATTTTCTTTATCAACTCGGAAAGCTGATTCTAAATGTATATGTAAAAGAAAAGGACTCAGCATAATCAAGCCCCTTCTGATGGACAAGGAAGAAAGGAAGACTTCTCTAACAGACATCAAGAGTAACCATGAAGCTGTAATAATGAAGACTGTATGATACTAGCAGAGGTAGACAAATTAGCCAACCAACTAGAAGAAAGACCCTCATATATATGGAAGTCTGACAGCTGACAGCATGGCAGATCAATGAGTAAAGGAGGAATTAGCCAAAAGTAGGAATTGGGGGAGGAGGGCATGTGGGGAAGAAGGTCATCCAGGTAGAAAATAATGAAATTAGATCCTTATCTCATACCAGGCACAAAAAATAGCTCCACATGGACTAAGAACTCACTGTTAAAAACAAAACTTTAAAGCTTTTAGCAGAATATATAGGTGAACCTTTCTGCACTTGTACAAGAGAAAGATTTGTTTAACAAGACATAAAGGGCTTCCCTGGTGGTGCAGGGGTTAAGAATCTGCCTGCCAATGCAGGGGACACGGGTTCGAGCCCTGGTCCGGGAAGATCCCACATGCCGCGGAGCAACTAAGCCTGTGCACCACAACTACTGAGCCTATGCTCTAGAGCCTGCAAGCCACAACTACTGAGTCTGCGCACCACAACTACTGAAGCCCGCATGCCTAGAGCCTATGCTCTGCAACAGGAGAAGCCACCGCAATGAGAAGCCCGCACACCACAACAAAGAGTGGCCTCCACTCGCCGCAACTAGAGGAAGCCCACGCGCAGCAACGAAGACCCAACGCGGCCAAAAATAAATAAATAAAATAAATAAATTTATATTAAAAAAAGACTTAAAAAGCACTAATTATAAAAGATTGATAAATCTGAATAAGTTAAAAATAAGACCTTCTTTCATCAAAAGATCATCTCTCTCTCCAAAGCTTGGGGACTGATATACTACAACCTAGGGAGATGCCCTCCCTCCCAAGTTGCATTTTCCTTAGGGTTAAAGAGGTTTGTGTGTTACAAATGGGAAGTTGCCAAGGAGAGTTCAGCAGTGGTCCCATGCTTTCTGGGGCTCTCTGCCCTGAGGGTCACCTCCTCCTCACTATTTAAAGTATAATTGATCCCCACAGGGATCTGGTCTTCCAGCTTTTCCCCAATACACCTTAGAATAATGGATAAACCCAAAGGACATGAGCTCACAGTACAAAATAATTAGACACCTTCAGACAACTATGAAAGAAAGCCAGCAATACATGTATATATAAATAATAAAATATATAGCAACTATATACAATGTAGTAATATGTAATATATAATATTCTGAAGGCAAATAATTAAACAGATGGACCAAGAATTTCAAATAAGCCTAATAAGCATATTTAAGAAGATAAAGAATATATTAACAATGTGAAAAACAGGAAATTCCTAAAGAAGATAAAGGAGGAGGAGGGGAGAAAGAAAAACCAAATTAAAATACTGGACATGAAAACAACAACAATAATTTAAATAAAAGGTGTAATAAATACAATTAGATATAAAATAAATACAGCAGAAGGAAATCTACTAAAAAATTAATTGGTAAGAATAAGATCAGAATGGGAAACTATCCTAGGAGCAGAGGATAGGAAGAAAATACAAGGAGACAGAAAACATAAAATAAGACCCAAGGAGTAGGAAGGATAGACTTTTTTGAAGAAATAATGTATATAAATTTATCGGAATTAAAGGAAAATGAAAAACATAAATTTGAAGGGCTCAAATAATGCCCCCAATACTCACACCTAGAGACACTGGAGTGACATTTAACACAGATAAAAATCAAAGGTATTTGCTGATGTTTGAAACTGCTTGTGTCCTTCCCTTGAAAACCGCCTTAGGCCACGCTTTTTCTCAGTTTATCTCTTAGTGTTGCTCCACTGTCTTCTGGCATGGAACGCTGAGGTGAAGAAATCTGAGGACAGCTTAGCATTTTTCCCCTCATAACAAGCGACCTGATTTTTTGATGCTTTCTCTGCGGTGGAAAGTGGGGAGAGGGTTACAACCTGGCCCCTCATGGGCCCCCCCAAGGACATGCTCTCTGCACACAGAGAGATGCTGCGCTAAGAAATCCCAGCTGTGCCCCCGTGTCCTAATCCAGAGGCTGCCGTTCCCTCCGGAGGGTAACCTCCTATCTTCCGCTGAGGCGGGTGAGAAGCAGGCCCACGCTTCACGATGTGGGGGAGAGGATGTAAAGAGCTGGCTGGTTTTTGCTGTTAATTTTTTCATTAAAAAAGTTTTGCTATGGGACATTTCAAACGTACAAAAGTAGGAGGAATGGTATAAAAAGCCGGCTTGTATTCCTCACCCCAATCTCACATCTAGCTGCATCTGAAACCACCCAGCTCTCCATGTGCTGAAGCAGCACCTGCACCCCGTCTTCCCGAGGTGAGCAGTACAACAGGTTCTGAGCCCCGGCAGGTCCACGTATAACTCAGCTTGCTTCTTAGATTCCCCAATGCCGACGCAGGGTCCTGCTTTCTTGAACCGGCTGGGTCAGTGTCAGCTCATCCATCGCCTTTCCAACTCCAGAATCTTATTGCCCTCACACTCTCTTTGTCCTTCTGGCTATGCCTTTTCCTTTATCCCTTTACTACCATTTTTGTGGGAGGGAATGGAGGCCAACACCAAGTTCAACCTGCCATCTTTGAGCAAACATTGATTAACTTCTTGAATTGAGTACTTTCTCATGTATATGGCTCTCTTGATTACTTTTCTTGTATGTTACATTTTCAAAGACATTAACAATTATCTATTTCAAAGACATTAACAATTATCTATTGAGCTCTTATTAAATAACTTATGTATATTAATTTATTTAATATTTTCAACGACATGTATTACACTTTACTACTACTGTTACCCTATCTGACAGATGAGGAAACTAAACATCTGAAGAGCTCGCATGGCACTCACGGCTTTAAGGATCTGGGATTTGAGCCCGAGACCTAAAGCCCAGGCCCCAGATCACTGTGGATCCTGCACCCCATTTCTTTAGCCCTCTGCCACAGGCCCTTCAGCTGGCCTAGGGTCTCCAAGACAAGCCCCGGTAATGGACTCTTGCTCAAATTCCACAGCTTTAAATTCAAGGAAGCACTTTGGACCAAGCCAGGCTGGCCCGGGTGAGCTGAGTGGTCAGGGAAGGACACAGGGCTCCATACACCACGAAGTCGTATCATATATCAGAAACAAGACTGACAAGGTGCACTTGCCCCAGACGTGAGGAGCCCTGGCCCAGGGGCCCCTGAGCCCGCCTGCCCCTCAGCCCACCTGCCCAGGCTTCTGTATCTCAGGAAGTCAGCTGAGCTTCTGAAGGCTGACAACATTCACACCCTCAGACCTACCCTCTGCAAGCAGTGCTCACTGAGGGGGCTCTCAGGGGTTCCCCGTCTTCCCTTGGAGAAAGTTACTGTCTCCTGCTGTGCACTACAGTGCCCTCCTTCTGCATCCTTTTCAGAAGGGGACTCTGGGGCTTACCCATGTGGTATCCGTGTCTGGCTCCTCGGTCAAGACAAATCTACTAAGAAAACCTGTCCTCAATCGCTCACACTACTCCTATCTCCAATTTGACTGTCTTCACACTAGCATGAGACGTTTTCAGAAAAACAATCAAGTCTTCAGTTAAAAAGACTGAAACAAACAATAAAACAGAAATAAAGCAAGAAAAGAAATTATCTCTAGGTTGAAAGTCAGCGAAGAAAACAAGAAGAAAGATTTGTTAAGGCTTCTGTGGGTTTAAAACAGTGGCATCAAACAATCCAGGGTGAAATCCCACGGCACACCTCAGAGAGACCGTCCACTGCCACGTGTAAGCCCGTGCCGAGTGGGAAGGTGAGATGTCTCCTGTTAATTCTGTAACATACTTATTTATGCACTGCACACATCCTGGAGGCATGGGGACATGGAGATGAACAGGACAGTTTATAAACACAACAAGAAAAGACCAAAAAAAAAAAGACTTACTGTGGCCTGTGTTTGTGCCACGTATTCGCCCTCCATTTTGGTCAGACGTACGTTTGTGTCCTCGAGCAGTTCTTGGATATTCTCAGTGTGCTGCTTTTGAAGTTCAAACTTTTCCTTCTCCATTTCTGCTACAGCATTGTGGAGCTACACGGTGAAATCAAAAACTGACTCTTGCACTACTATTATAGAATAGACTATTTTGCAATTCAGAAAAAAATGTTTTCCTATACTTCTCTATTTATTTATATGGTGACCTGAACAACAAAAGATATAAAACTCGTAAATAAACATTCAAAGTAAAGATACCACGTAAAGAGCATGATTAAGAAACAATTTTTTGTTTCCTTTCCTGAATTGAAAATTTTAATGGATAAACAAATAATTAAGGGAATTATCCACCTCAGGTACAAACAGTAAATAAATCAGACAGATAATACAATGCGTCAGCTAAACAACACTAGTATTAGCCTGAAATCAGAAAGCAGAAATATTTATAACATTGTTATTGTTTAGGAATATTATGTCA
The DNA here is from genome assembly GCF_003676395.1 of Aethalodelphis obliquidens. Taxonomy (NCBI): domain Eukaryota; kingdom Metazoa; phylum Chordata; class Mammalia; order Artiodactyla; family Delphinidae; genus Aethalodelphis; species Aethalodelphis obliquidens. The sequence goes on along the minus strand of NW_020837988.1, from coordinate 1,009,239 downwards.
CTGTCTGTATTTTCATCTTAGTTGCATGAAATTTTGCACAAGAGTAATGTTAAAAATGCTTTATCCTTCACCCTAACCCCCAATGAGAAACTATTTTTATCCATCCCATAACCTTTACAAAAGTGGACACAAAGATGGTATTTATAATCAACGAGAGTTCTCTAGGGAGAACTCTATGTCCTCATGCATACTGGTCTTTTTTTATGAAGATTATGTACACGTGTTTAAACGGATGAAGCTCTAAAATATCGATGTAACTGAGGTAAGGAAACCAAAGTTCAAAGGACAGGTTCCAAAGGGAGCTGAACACCTGTGCTCCCAGACTTGTGGGCGTTTGTTCACTTACTTTCGTGGGAGGGGAATTCAGAATCTAATTCCTCTCCCCTGTATCCAATCCCTGACTCATTCAAGGTTGGGTGGGGGGCAGGAGCCCAAAATAGTCTAAAAGATACATTTTACTTCCCATTCCTGAGTAGGCAGGACAGACAAGGGTATGACACATGCACAGAGACCTTATTTGACTAGGAAGATACTGGAGGGACAGGGAAAACCCGGAGAGATGGTGGAAACGAGAGGAGAAGACAGGCCATAACTACGCCTGTTAGTGGGAAGGGTCCCAGGAACTTTCCTTCTAGTTTCTGGCTGAACAGGAAGAGCAAGGATGGCTCAGTAACAGCCGTACGGAAGATCCTGGGGTTTCACAAATTTAACAAATGCAATTTTGACTATTTGTAAGTGGTCTCGGAAATCACTGATATGGTATATTTCTTTGCCAAGGTATACGTTTTAAACCAGTGTCATGGCTGGTATTCAGAAGTCAGTCACTTGTCTGGCACGTGAATGCAGCCAAGCCCACAGCGCCTGCATCTCAGAACTGCTCCGCAGCTGCTGACTGACGTGCACAGCAACACTGATAAAGGGTGTAGAGGAGTCACTTGGAAGGTTGCGGTGGTTTCTTCACGTGTGTGGTCCCCCATACGTCCCACGCCACACACCCCCTGAACGTCAAACCCCTGCTGTATGCAGGGGCCCGTGAGTGCAGTGCCTTCTCAGGGGCACCACCATCGCTTTCTGAGGCCGGTGCCTGCGGCCCCTGGGGCACGTCTGCAGTCAGTCTGAGCCCTTTATAGCTCACCCGGGGGTTTAGAGCGGAGCCCACAGGGTGAGAGCGCAGCCACAGCACAAGTGTGCTGGAACTTGCCTAGCCGTTTGAGGAGGGGACAGGCGCACTTGGCCTAGAGGTCTGACTGGGGACTAATCGCGCACTCCGTCGGCCCTGGGCAGCCACCAGGCGTATGCTCCGGACCATCCGCGGTGCTCAGGCCCCAACGTAAACGGTGTCGTCCAAAGAATACGGTCGGTCCTCCGCACCCGCAGGTCTCACATCCACGGACTTAGCCAACTAACTGCAGAGCGAATTTTGACTGCATCCATCCAACACATTTTATTAGCATCTACCATATATCAAGCAAATGCGTCATCGAGAGCTTCCCCAAGCCTAGCAATGAACTGGAGTCCAGGTCACTCGGCCCAGGGGCCTTCAGAGGGCAAACATTCCCCTGAGGCATAAACTGCTTAAGCAGCAAATATTATTAGGCACGTTCTAAAGTACAAACCTTGCTAAGCCATAGGATGCCATCGTGGCCCTGACAATAAGGGGATCTATAAACCCACAAGGAGGTATTTTAGCCAGGGCTTGGCAACGGGTTGAGGGGATGCAAAGGCCCTCTCAGTATCCTACAGATTGGTCTATAGCCTGGACATTTGACCATGTACTTGCCTCATGCCACAGGAGGCCTAGAGGAACCAGGAATCTGTCCAAACAGAAGAAAAAGTATCGTAAAAGCCAACAGGTTAATGGTGTAGCCGCTCTGGAAAACAGTATGGGAATTCCTTGAAATGCTAAACACAGAATTAGCACATAACCCAGAAATTCCACTCTTAATTATATACCTGTGATATAACAGAAATAGAAATATATATATATATATATATATATATATATATATATATATTTTGGTCTCTGCCCCCAGTTCCTGGCTCTGAGGTCCTATATCCCTTGGGATTTCCTGGGTGACAGGACTGTCTTTGGTTCCAAGGAGGTGACTCTGGGTGGGCTCTTGGGCAGCTTCAGGATGGGGGCTGGTCACCCGAAAGAACAAGCCATCCATGATCAGAAGCCGGGAACTTGCAGCACACCCCCATCCTCCAGGGATGGGACAGGGGCTGAAGATTACATTTATAGTCAATCATCCCCACAGGATAAAGCCTCCATAAAAATCCCAAAAGTACAGCGCTTGGAGAGCCTCCAGGTGGGTGAACAGCTGGTGCCGGGAGAGCAGTGTGCCAGGAGGGCGCGGGGAAGCTCTGCGCTCCGTCCCACATACCTGGCCCTGTGCATCTCTTCATCTGGCTGCTCACCTGCATCTCTTATTATATTCCTTACAATAAAATGGTTAACTGGTAGAATGTCAGTGAGTGCTTCCCTACGTTCTGTGAGCCATTCCAGCAAATCATGGAATCCAGGGAGGAAGTGGTGAGAACTCCTATGTATAGCCGCTTCGTCAGACGTACAGGCGACAACCTGGGACTTTAGACTGACGTTGAAGTGGGCGCACTCTTGTGGGACTGAGACCTTAACTTGTGGGATGTGATACTGATCCTAGGTAAATAGTGTCAAATTTAACTGAATTATAGGACATCCAACTGGCGTCAAAGGGAACTGCCTGATGTGTGCAAAGCCCACACATGTGGCGTCAGAAGTGCTATGAGGGGCGAGGAAAGGAAAATGCAGGCAGTGCTTCTCCCACTTCAGGAGCCAAGACAAATGAAAACACAGGCCACACAACAACCTGTGCACAAATTTTCATATAAGCATTATTATCCAAAAAGTGGAACCAAATGTCCACCAACTGGTGACACGCGGTGCATCCACACAATGGAATATTATTTGACCATAATACGGACTGAACTACTGACTCATGCTACAACATGGAGGAAACTTAAAAACATTCTGATAAGTGAAAGAAGCCAGTAACAAAATGCCACGTATTGCATGATTTTATAGGCCAAAGTGTGGAGACAGAAAGTGGATGAGTGGTTGCAGAGGGCAGAGGAAGGGAACATGGGAAGAGAGTGACAGCGGGTACCAGGTATCTTCTGGGCTGACAGGAATGCCCTGAAAACCATACAGTGGTGATGGTGGCAGGACCTCATGAACAGACTGAAAACCACTGAACTGTACACTCTGAGAGGGTAGATTTTATGGCACGTGAGTCGTAACTCAATTTTTAAAAAGGCCCATAGATTACAAACAGCATGGCAGAGCCGGGTAACTGGCACAGTCTTGTGCAGCCAGTAGAAAAGTGTAAGAAGGGGAGCCGGATTGAGGCAAAGGAAGAGAGGCTTCGATGGTGACCAGCGTCTCAATCACAAAGAGCCTCGTAGCCCCAAGGGCCACTGGGAACCACTGGGGTGATTCACGGTGACGAGGAACACCAGATCTGTGTTTCAGAAAGACCGTCAACACGGCTGTATCATGGGGCACGGACTGCGGAGGTGCCGAGGGTCCAGTTATAGCGACAGAGGCCAGAGACACGATCTCCAGACCTAGGGGAGGGACAATGTGAATAAATCACAACAAATAGAACAGAAGTGCGAGTGATGAGGTGGGAGAGGTGAGGCGAAAGAAGAGCATGCGGCAGCCGAGCAGATGCCACCACCTTCGGGAACAGGGGGAAGGGGAACCTCGGGAGGAGGCTGCTTCAGCAGCGAAGGAAGAAGACGGAGTTTGGGGAGAATGATGGAAGTTAGATCACGGAGAGATCCATTTCTCCCCACAGCTTTATTAACGTCAGCAGCTTCACTCACATAGCATACAGAGCACCAATTCAAGTCAGACATTCAAGGGCTTTCTGTATATTCACAGACTTACGCAACCATCACCAAAATCCACTTCATCACCCCAGAAGAACACCTGTGCTCGTTAGCTATCATGTCCCTCATCTCTCCGCCTCTATAGATTTGCCTATTCTGAGCATTTAACACAGAGTCATAGAATTGGTCTTTTATAATTGGCTTTTTTCACTTAGCATGACGTTTTCAAGGTTCACCCATGTTGTAGCGTGTACCAGTCCTTCATACCTTTCCACTGCCCAGCAATATTGCATTGTATTAATATAGTACATTTTATTTATCCACTCAGCAGTTGATTTCTACTTTTTGGTTTTCATATGAATAATACTGCTATGAACATTCATGTATAACTTTTTGTGCAGACACGTTTTCATTTCTCTTGGGTATGTAGGTAGGAAAGGCATTGCTGCGTCAATCACAGGATAACTCTAAAAAAGCTAAAAAGGAGAGATCTTAACGAGGTAGTTGGATACCTGGGCCTTAAAGTGAGAAACGTAGGATGGAGAATTCTACGAGGGAGTACACACACACACACACACACGTATCACCTCACCTCGGCGGGACAGATACTTCACACTTTCTGAATGGATGACCGCAAAATCACAACCTACATCTATCCTCTGCTTACTCATTTTGGCATCTACCCTGCTTGCACCAGGCATTCACCTCTGCCCAGATTTACATGCGACTGTACTTCACAAAAAAGACCTTTCACCACATTTGCGGTGTTTCACATCCACTAATCACCGTGTTAACCGTAAGAAAGAGCTGCTGGTCCAGCTGAAAGCATAAAACATACCCTTGCGCATGGCAGGAGACAGAGACTCTTCTCTGCAAACACCAGACAACTTAAATTGGGGAAGAACAAACTAGGGGAAAGGGAGTCAGGGGCTACTATGAACACAATGGACCTGACGCAAGCAGAAGAATATGCCAAATTTATAGAAAAGATAAAACCACTCAAATGAAAATGCAACTAGAAAAGAGCTAAGTCTGCCCCTCTGAACACGGGCCCTTCCCAGGCTGGCACTGAAGCTGCCACAGCCAGGACAGATAAGTCCTGTGTCTGCCTGAGGAGGCATCAGAGCTCTCAGGAAAACAGACTGAACCCAGATTAATCGGGGACGATTAATCGGGGACTATCAATCGGGAGGAGGAGTTAACTGCAGACCTTTATCACAGAGCTCCTCAAAAGAAGTAACGTGCTTCTTTCCTCTTACATACGTACTGTGATGTCAACTAATGGCTAAGGGCTCCTAATGAAAGTACTGCACGTGACTATGTAAGACTCGTTCATAATGAGCATTTTTTACATTACTCTTGGCACTGCTGAATTTTATGAAAATATTTTTCGGAATTAAATGCTCCTCCAAGAATAAGCCATCCACTACTGATCTTGTTTACATCAAAAACAAATTTATGCTACAAATATTGTGTTACCTGAGATTTCAGAAAAGAAATGATCCAGGGCCTACATCCAAAGTTTAAACAGTTTAACTTCCAAAAACGACCTGCTGTTACATCCCTGCTAATTTTGCTTAAAATCTATTGGCTCTGACAAAAAATGCAGAACTTTAATTAAATTCAAAAATTCTTAAAAGTAACTTTTCTAAATGAAAACTAGTTTACAAACCATTAAAATTCCAGAAAAAATATACCAAAACACGAACAGCTATTTCCAGTTAGTCTAGAATATTAAGTTATTTTTATTTTTTCAAACATTTCTGTATATTTTGTGAACACCCATTATTTTTATAATTAAATTTGTTCCGTTAAAGTATAACCCTTTATATTTTTCCGTAACTATTTTATTTTATGTGGCTTACCTTTTTTTCCCAATCATTATTCAGAGATTCTGTACTTTGTTCACATATCTTTTTTAACTCTGCAATCTGGTTATCTTTGGTCTCTCTGATAACTTGACATTCACGTACAAGGGTCTGAACTGTCAAAAATGATGAAAACATAGTTAAACCAATTCTAGCTGCCACGTTAATTAAGAGTCTGATGATAATAAAAACATAGTGTACCAGTTAACAGATCATTCCATTTCCCTCCAAGTCTTATCCGTTCTCTCCCCTAAAATCTCTTACTCTTTCCTCTCTTCTTCTCATTTCCACTACCACAGCCTTGGCTGAATCCCCCGTTACTCACTCCCTCGACAATGTGTGCTGGCCTCGGTACCATTCCCCTCCAGTGGATCCTCCGCCGCTGTGAAGAGGTCTTCCTACGGTGCAGATCCCATAGCGCCACCCCCAGACTTAGAATCACCCCGCAGCTCCCCTCCCCTACAAGACGGCGGCCAAAAACCTCTGGTGTGAGAACAGCTCCTCATGATCTGGCTGCTTTCTGGCCTCATCTTTTGCCACTTCCATATGTTTAAACTCATAAACGTACCAGCCCATCTGCAGATCCCCGAGCCCGTGTCCGCTCCTGCATCGCTGCCCAATGCGATCACTGATCTACCTGGCACGCCCCAGCCTCCCCTGCTGCAACACTGCGCATCTTTAGTCTCAGCCCGAGTCGCGCCCTCTTTATGGAACGTTCGCCAACCAGGCTCCTCCTCTTGCAGGGGCAGAAAGAAGCTCCTCTTTATTCCCCGTGAGCCTCATAGATTTCTCCTCTAAGTCACTTATTACATTATGTGTTATAGTGGTTTACTTGCTTATTTCCTGAGGAGAAAGATATTTCAACTTTTTATCCACAGAGCAAAAGAGTGGCACAGAGGCAAGTACTCCCAACTATGTGTACTGAGTGCACAGATGAAGGGCCGTCATTACAACATGCTGCTGCTGGACACACTAAAATCGCTGCCAAAGTTTGGGTGACTAAAACAAAATACGCTTTAAATTATATAAAAGATTTCCCTTATAAATCATTTAAATTTCTACCTTTTTCAAAATGCTTTAAACTGTCATTGATTCAAGTGAAAATGTGTTTAATATATTCATGTCATCTGGATGGCAAAATAAATTCAGCTGTGTATCTGCTTGAATGCAGTATTTCCTTAGCTTCCTGAAGGTTTTTATTCACTTACTTCAAGATAGCAAAATTTTCATAAACATTTACATAGAAATTTCTTTCACTCTTATATCTCAACTGTGCAACAAATAAGGTGAGAAGAAGAATCCAAGTTAACCTAATATTGGTCTAATAGCACCTACAACATTTTACTTCACAATTCTAAAATTAAAACTAAGCCCTGTTTGCAAGTCAAAAAGCCTTAGGAAATAATATTTTTAAACCTTAGGCATGTTTAAACTGCCTGGTTTGAATCAGGGTAAAAAACGAAAACCTAGAAATAAATTTTAAATATTTTTGTAGCCACTGGAATTTGGAGCGGCTCAAGGAAAACCTCTCCACTTCCCTCTTACTCATCACCGACCTCTTACCATTCCCCAGACCCTTCACAATCTCTTCTTCCGTCCCATTCTCACTACTCCCACTGCCATCGTTCAGATATTCTGGGTCCTCATCATCTTACACACAGAATTCCAGAAGCATGGAAGCATAACATCCTTGAGCTGAAGGGACTTCACGTGTATTACTTATCTAGTGGCGCCATTTTGTAACGAGTAAGCCGAGGCGCAGAGACTTGCTGAGGGGACACAGCAGACGCTGAGGAGCAGGTCTGGGGTTAGAGACCAAGTTTCCTAATAAGCGGGGTGCTCGCCTCTCTCTCCCTCTCCCCCTCCCTCTCTCTGTCTCTCTCTCTCACTCCATTCTGCCTCTGACTATTATAACAGACTGGGAATTGGCCTCAGCATCTTTCACACGCCCACTGTTACCAGACTACTCCACCCAAAATATGAGGTCCTAAAACTCACCTCTCAAAAATCTTCTCTGACTCCCCAGCATCTATGGGATAAACTTGAAACTTCTAAATCTGAAATTCAAGGTCATGCTTAGGTCACGCCAAGTCACCTATCTTAATCTTTTTCAGTCTGTCTCTTAATGTATAGGATCTCCACTCTAGATACATGGTTTTGCAGCATCCCCTCCACAACTTACCAATATCACATTCCTATCCCAGGACTTGGAACTCTTCTCTCAACTAATCCAATCTTACAAAATATTTTCAGCACTCTCCCTAATGACTGTCTGTTGCATTTCAATGTTTCAACCTATAGTCATAGTCAATTTAACACTTGATTACATGCTTTCTTTTCCTTCATAATGAAAGTGTAAATGGGGAATACTTTTTAAATGTTTGTTCTGTCGATCACAATACTAGCATATACTGTAAGGCATAAAGATACTTAATGGAATGAATTTTATTAGACCAAAAGGAGTAATTTCTCTAGACTTCCTTGTGAAAGCCAGTAAGTTCTAATTCTATGACTGACCTATGGCAGCTCCAGCCCAGTGAAGAGGGAGAGAATTAAGAAGGAGTAACAGTTACAGACTCTTCCAAATCTTTAACCAAACCAACCACCATTGCTACCACACACACACACACACACACACACACACACACACACACACACAGAGTTTTTCTTAAGTCCCGTAGAAGCTCACATCAACAGATCGACTGATGGAAACCCACATACACATTCCCTTCTCATACTACAAAAGGTCAGAAATAAAATTCTACTTTATACAAGAACTAAAATAAGATGGAAGTGTTATTAAAAGGTTTATATAACAATACAACATCACCTTTCTTTTCAAGTTTTCTAATAGTCTCCTCCGTTTCATTTTGTTTCTTTTTGTATAAAGTTTTCATTTCTTCTATTTCATTATTCTTTCTTTCTAAAATCTGCAAATGAATTTAAAATATTTTAGTATACAATATTGTTTTATATATGGAACACATAATTTTTTTTAAAAATAGCACAATATTTTTGCAAGTCTATCTCAGCTAATCCCATAAATGGCTTCCCAAAAAAGATGAAAAAATTATACTTTAGTGCATTGACAAAATATTAACTACACTAGAATAACTGATTACCGAAAGACATGTTATCTGCTTTGAATTTTCATGTACCAATTCTTAAGGAGACCGTAAATGATAAATTAGGTGATTCTCTAAAATATACTTCAGAGGTTAAGCCGTCACAAACTAGCAGAGAGAAGCCATCAGAAACTTGATATGTTGATACAGTACAACTCACCTCCCCACCACACTGGGATAGAACATCTGCAGACACGCACATCCCTGAACCCTCCCACTAGTGTCCTTCTATCACTTTCACGCACAATAACAAGAATTCCCAGACAGGTGGGAACACGTGATGCAACAGGCTTCTTTTATACTTAGTTCTGCTACTGGGAATCAAAAAAGTCAGCTCAAAATATGTCAAAAATTGCATGGATATTTTACATCCTTAATTTATATTGTGTCAGAAGTTTTTAAATGAATCATTTAATAAACTTAATTATGATTATATGCTTCTAAGTACATCTACACGCAAAAAAAAAAAAAAAAAAAAAAAAAAACTAGAGAATAACCAAAGAGTAAGAAAGTTTGCAAGCAGAAAAAGAAATGTACTAACCAAAGGGAAAAAAGAAAACCAAATTGAGGCAGAAGTACGAATATCCACTTTTCTTGTGGTTGAGGTATATTTCCTATATACCCAAATTCAGTTTTTTAAAAAAGGTTATTCACCAATGTCTAACCAACTTTTTCTTAGTGCTTTTATTACCAGCATTTTACTTCACCTTTCACTGTTTTAGTCCCACCTCTAAGAATGATTGGTAAATAAGAAAAGGAGATAGTTTGAGCCCAATGTCCATAAAGAAGGTATGCAAACAGATAAAACACTCCCGATTTTATTCCTTCCCAATTCCTAACACTTAGAAAATGGCATACATGCAACAAACTGATGAATATCCTTTCCAAATCTAGCATGAGGTCAAGGATTTTATTTGTATTTTACCTGGCATTTCAAACTAGTTGCATTGCTTTCTTTTTTCATGCAGAATTTATTTTAAAAGAGAAATTCCTGGAAAGGATTCTATTATTAAATGTTTTTCTTACAACAGAGCTTTGTAACAGACATACCAAGAAGCCTATTTCAAATTCTATTACCACGATTTTCCCAAATATATTTCTATATTTATTTATGTTATACATCAATAGGTTCTATTTCATTTGGACATATACATATGCTATATTGAAATTATATTACTGAATCTCTAACAACATATCCATGAAAGAGAACTGTTTTTCTTGAACCATTTAAAGTAAAGTAAAATACTAGTAAGAGCAGAAAGCAATATTTGCCTTTAAAATTTGAATGGAAAAGAGGAAAGGAGAAGGAAAAGGATTCAATATTTTTTCTCTTTCTAATTTTCAGCCAGTGGTTTCCGTCTTGTTGCTCTGAAAGAAGGTGAGCCAAACACGCACCTGACTAAATACTAGCATGTTCTCAGCTCTACGGAAGCACGGGCACTTGATGCTGTGGCCTCAGCTCCCTGTCTCCACCTTTGTCACTTAACTCTGTGAAGCAGGGTCACAGGCTGAGTTCCAAAACAGACAACACCAGGCTTCCATCTGGATCAATTTTCATGAGTTACAAATTCATACATCATATATTAAAATTATACATTATATACCATTACATTTTTAAAATCAATACTAAAATATAGTTATAAATTCAAATTCAATGTACAATAATTATAAATTGATGACTTTTGCTGTGCTCATTAAGAAGAAAAATTATACTTCAAAGTACAAATTAAAATACCGTAAGGCATAAAGCCCAACGAGCTACTGAAAAAAAAAGCCTACACTGGCATTACAGTGCACGCAGTCTATACCAGAGAGAACTAAATACAAGGGTTTCTTTTTAAATTAAAGGGGAAATTTTAGGGACTTCTCTGGTGGTCCAGTGGTTAAGACTCCGCACTTCCAATACGAGGGGCGCGGGTTCGACCCCTGGTCGGGGAGCTAAGATCCCACATGCCGTGAGGTGTGGCCGTAAATAAATAAATAAAAAGAAAGGAATTTTAATTTGCCAGAAACTGAACGAATCTTAGACCAAAACAAACTCTAGCATTTACAGTTGATGACTTATTTCAGCCTTTATGAAAGGTAATGACAGAATGTAAAGGACTGTAAGAAGACCAGCCTTCCATCGATAGATAAAGAAGAACTAAAAGGTCATGTAAACTATAAGGATTTACATAAATGCATCTGTTTAGCAAATGAAGTTTAAAGATCAACTTTTGCTAGGATATTAATTTAGCAAATCCCATTTATAAGACAGACTCCCATAAGTACACAAGTAAGTGGATGGATGGATGGTCACAAGACCTAGAGTATTTCAAATATTCAATATCAATCAAATAATGAACTGCACACACCCTACCTTCTGAACATCAGCGTCATGCTTCTGTTGCAGTTTAAGTTTCTCTTCATGATATTGAGCTTCCATCATTTTTGTTTTCATGTCCAACTTCAAGGAAAATATTTCAAAGGTGTGATTAATTTACTTTTCCCTTTGGCAAAAATACACAAATTAAAATAACTACCTATATGAAAGAGAGTATCATTTTCCACCTTTACCTTATAGCCACTAGTCCAGCAATCGTACTACATATACCAATATGTTGGTTACATTCTTTGATTACTTCTAAGCTAATTAAAAGTCTTTTGAATAAATCTCACTTGACAGGCAAAAGTGAAAATACCGAACTCAGATTCGTCAGTGATCCCCAGTCCACTCCACCGCCAAAAAGCAGTCATTTTAAAGCGGTATTTTGCTAAACCCACTGGGTATTTTAGCCTTTGTTTATTATTTTTCAATTGAGTAAGTCTCTATTCAACTTCTTACTTTTTTCTTTTCTCATATCTACGTACTCATTTCTAAATGCTCTTATTTACCTCTATACTTAAATATAACAATTTGTGAAAGAATGTCCATATAGGCATATCACTGATAATGCACATATTTTCCAGTTCTCCAACTCCGACTCCCTCAGGGCAGTGACTTCATCTCTTTCCAGCGTCCGTCAACAGCTCCTAGCCTCCTAGACTCCTCAGACTGACCCCTGGCCCACCAGTGTTCTGAGCAAAGCCAGCAAAATGTAACCAACACGTGTTAATGATAATGAGTGCATCCTAGGATTAAAAGAGTAATAGTGACGGGTTTTAAGAAGAACAACAGAAAACTGATTATCTCAAATGTGAAAGTATTTGACCTGATTCCTTACTATTTAAAAGAGTATGTACATTGGAGTCTGACAGGCCTCATTTTTAACTCTAATTCTAATCCCACTAGACATTAACTGTGGTGACTTTGGGCAAGTCACCATTCTGAGATTCTATTTCCTCTTCTAATAGTTAAGGATAATTATCTTACCTCAGTGAGTTGTAAAAATTATATTCAATGACATCATTTAAGTAACCACAGTCAGTACAATGATTGGTACAAAGTAGGTATGCAAAAAAAATTAGTCTACAACCTTCAGGAAATTTTGCTTTTAAAATATTAGAAACGTACTGTCAAAACATTTTCTTGAAAATTTTTGAAACATACTTCATATTTTTCAATTACTGTTTTAAATAATGATAAATGTGCATAATCAAATAAACATATCAAAATGAAATTTTAAAATTTTACAAACAAAAGCTAACATAACATAAATTCTTGGCATTTGCGACAACATGGATGGACCTAGAGGGTATTAACGCTAAGTGATATAAGTCAGACAGAGAAAGACAAATACCCTATGATCTCACTTATATGTGGAATCTGAAAAACAAAACAAATGAACAAACATGACAAAACAGAGTCATATATACAGAGAACAAACAGGCGGCTGCCAGAGGGGAGGGGATCGGGGAGGAGAGAAATAGGTGCGGGAGATTAAGAGGTACAAACTCTCAGGTACAAATAAATGACTTAAGGGTATGAAAGGTATGATGTGGGGAATATAACCAACAGTTATGTAATATTTTTGTATGCTGACAGGTGGTCACTAGACTTATCATGGTGATGACTTTGAAATGTATGTAAGTATCAAATCGCTATGCTGTGTACCAGGAACCCACATAGTGCTGTGGGTCAATTATACTTCAAAAACAAACAAACTCATAGAAAAAGAGATCAGATTTGTGGTGACCAGAGGTGGGGATGGGGGGAAGGAGGGCTGGAGGAAGGTGGGTGGTCAAAAGGTGCAAACCACCAGTTACAAGACGAACAGCTGTCAGGGACGTAGTGAGCAGCACGACAAACAGAATGGACCCTGCTGTGCGCTAACTGCAGGTTGTTGGCAGACTGAACCCTAAGCACTCCCACAGGAGGAAAGCAGTGTTTCTGTCTCTTTAATGTGTCTCTGTGAGATGACGGATGTTCACTGCGCTTGCTGTGGTCATCGTTTCATAATGTGTGTAAAAGGCGAATCATTATGCTGTGTGCCTTACGCTCACACAGTGTGGTGTGCCAATTATATCTCAATAAAACTGAAAGAAAAATAATGAACGTTCTGAGCGGCAGACAGGGAGGGAGCTGTCCGGTTACTACGCAAAAGGACGCAATTCTGAACATTTCCATCCTCTGGCTTCTAAGTCACGCAATAGTCCTTCCTCATTTTAGCAGAAAGGATGCTGGGTGATCCACATCCACCTGAAGATCCTCAACAGAAGCACTGGGGGTCTACTGCAGAGGAATCGAACTCAAACAGCAACATGACAGAGCTGGGCAGATGCCGGAGACACAACTCACTGCTGCGTCTTTCCACAGCACCTCCCGGAGGGAACGCGTCAGGCCTCAGCTTCCGAGGTCCAGCCCTGAACACCACGTGACCGTGTGGCCACAGCCGACACCAGCACCTCCACCCGCTCTGCCTCAAGCTTGGTTGACGCGGCGAGGAACAGACGCCTGGCGCCTGCCTCAGGAATCCACTAGCTAGAGAAGAATCGTTCAGATTCTCGCTCTCAGCCAGTCAGCTACGTGGGGGAACAAACCCCAGTTCTCTAGGGGCAGCAGCCAAGAGAAAGCGGATGAATCCAGGAAACAGAAGAGAGCAAAGCAAATACACAAAACAGCAAAGACTAGAAGCCACGCAGCATCTGCAACAGGAAGGAAGCAGCTTCAGTGGTCTCCGTGAGACGAGCCTTACTTGAATTCAAAAGAATTTCTGTTCCTGTTTACTTTAGGTCACTTCACGAATCTCTGTTCTTGTGACCAAAGAGATCTATCTGAATTCTCTTTTTCTGGTTTAACTTTTTACTTTGGTGTAATACTAAACTTAAAGACAAGTTGCAGTAATAGCACAAGGAGCTCCTCTTTAGCCAGATTCACCAACTGTTTACATTTTGCTTCATGTGCTTCATCATTTTATACCTATATCAACATATGTATAATACAAATTATTCTCTGAACCATTTGTGAGGGAGCCAGAGACATCATCCCTAAAGACTTCAGTGTATGTTTCCTTAAAACACAGACTGTCTTTTATAACCACAGCCGTCTCGTCAAAATCAGGAAATGTAACATTAACACAATAATATTATCTGATATACAGTCTAGAGTCGAGGTTTATCAGTTATCACAACAATGTCATTTATATCTATTTTCTTCACAATCCAGGATCCAATCCAGGATGACACATTGCCACTAGTTGTCACATCAACGTATCTCCATTAACTGGGAAAAGCCTTTCTTTGTATTTCTTGACCTTGACATTTCTGGAGAATACAGCCAGTTATTGAGTGTCCCTCAGTTTGGATTTGTCTGATGTTTCCTCATGATTAGTTAGACTTAGCAGATTTTGGCAAGAATGACACTAAAGTGATGCTGCATCCTTTTTCATTCCATCTTATTAGGAGGTCGGTTTGTCCCAATATTGCCTTTGTAAGGTTTAATAACTTGGTTAAGATAGTGAACACCAAGTTATCACAAGGTGGTATGATAGAGAAAGTTTCTCTACTGACATCCTTAAAAAAATTTTTTTTTACTTAAAAAGAGTATCTCTTCCCTTGATCCCGACACCACAGAACAGCTCTATCTTTCTGCCCTATACTCTACGGCATGATTCATGATAAATCATCAGAATTACAACCTGGAAACAATCTAACTAGTATAGTATACAAAGGCAATACAGGATACAGGATGTAGATATAACTCTACATGTAGACAGCTACACATGTGTGTGTATCTTTATACACACACCCACAGGTGTACGGCAAAGACATTAAACAGCCTTGCTTAGTTTAGTTTAACACAAAAGACTGAAATTGAAAGACTGAAATTGAAAGACTGACTCTAACACTTCTAACTTGTTTGACCTCCAAGTAACTCTGATTACAAACAACATTTCAGTTTTCCTTACTGAGCTCAGAATATATGCTATCAGTTTCAGACTTAAGAAGAAGGGAGATCTACTTCGGGCTGTAACGGAGTAACTAGCACCGACCTCACCTCCCACTGTTAATAGCCATCGAACAGGATACAACTTGTGAAGGAACCATTCTCCGGCATCATGAGCTGCGGTGCAGTAAATCCTGGCGTCCTCCTAGGCTGAGCCCCACTGTCACTCAGGCTCTCTGCACAGACACAACAGCCAAAGCCCAGCTGGAACTGCAGCCCTACTGAACCAAGATGGCAAAGGCAAAGAAACGACTGAGCCTCAGTGACAGAACCTTCAGTGTCGGGCTAAGGCAGGGGGAGCCACGACGAGTGTGAGCACAGAAGCCCCTCGTGAAGCAGTGCGGAAGAAAAGGGGGCGCTCTCCTGTCCCATTTTAAAGTCCTTGCAGACCTGTTCTCACCTTGATAGCAAGCCTCTAATGCCAGAGAGGTCTGGGTTGGAACTGACGTATCCCTCTGGGCCATCTGCCCCCATCAAAAGTATTTTACCGTGAGAATCACTGGGACAAACACAAGAGGAAAGCCTCACCTCCCTGGACCAAGTCCCCAGGCAATACGACCAGAAGGTCCACCCAGACGGTGACTGGAACCACCCCAGGGCTAAACCACCTACTTCTAGAGAGATGGTGACAGCTCCACAGGGGTAACTGGGGGGTGTGACAAGCCATTCTACGGCAACCGGCTGCTAAAGCGAAGGAGCTGAAAGTGGGCAGCTTCGCTCTGAAGACGGCTTTCCCACGAGCTTTTTAAAAGATTTACAAAATCCATTGGGCCCCATTTTCTCTGAAGTATTTCCTTCAAAGAATAGCTCTGAGTTTGGACGTTCCTACCAAATGAATAAAGCTGATGAAAATGCTCACTTACTTCATGCAAAAGTATTTCCTTGGGTTTAAAAATATCCTACTTACAGTATAACTAATTAGATTTTAGGACTATTACCAATGTCATTTTACTCAACTGAATATTCACAAATTTTGGATTAAGGGTTTTTTTAAAGGAACTCTTACCAATCTATTCACACAGATAATCAACATTCCCTCTTACAGAGAAGCAGGTTTCTTATTCAAAATCCTACCTTTTACTATTACTAGTTTTCCATATGCAAGTTATGTTTAACATTTGAACTGAAATTAGCAGAAGGACAAAATAAAATAGCATAATAACCTTTAATGAGTTTTTAAGGAAAATAACGTATTAAAGTTACTTAGGAATCACTACACACTTTAAAATACCAAGGAACAACCTTCAATGTTATTTCAAGGCTTTAATGATGACCGACTACCTCAACCATGTCTAAAGGAACAAAATGTACAAAACAGCATGACTTATTTTCAGGCAAAGAATAACTCTACAACTTGACAAGTTTTAAACGATGTATAAATGTAGCCATTGTAATATCACTGAAATATTTCGTGTGCCTTAAATTGTAAGGCACAAAAGAAGGTCAAAGCATGACTGACGTCAACCATCTCTACTTCCAAAGTATTATCAGCAACACAACCCAATGATGTGTTTGCTTAGTCACACTTTCTACATCTCAACAATCATCACAGCAAATTACAGAAGAAGTGATTTATAAAATAATCATCACTCTACTTACTCAGATACCTAATTGTTATAATCATCTTTTTAGAGAATTCTATTAGTTACTAGTCAGAGGAAATTATGGTGTCAGTGACTAAGATTCTTCCTGATTAAAATCTCCAGTATCCTACTCTCAAAATGTTCATCTGTAACATTGCATAATGCCAAGTGTTATTCATTGTGCTTATGTATAAGCACAGCACAAATAACAATGTGTCTCCTTCTCTTGTTGTCTTAACACTGGGGCTTAGAGATGTATGAAATCTTCCTAAACAGTACCTTCTAATCTCCTCAGAACTCATCACATTAAGGGAAGAAGTGATATTTAAACATACAGAGTGTATGCTGGTATTTTCTTTTTTCTAATTTTTAAAATTTTGTTCATACGTGAACACAATTTACATGAAACATAGAGATAATCATATTACATACTGAGTTTCTGTTTATTTTGTTTAGCTCCTCTGTACTCCTTGGTATTCCTTTCCTTTTTCTATTTGATTCTCTCCCTCTCCTCCATCAACACCTGCATGGGGTATGGAATACGGACATTAACAATGGAGTATATTTCCGTAACTTCTGCCATGCTCAGAGAATCATATACAAATATAAAGGGGCAAAATGCATTGCACAAGTATGGGGGTTTGTGGCACAGACTAGGCGGATCCCCAGACATTTATTTTCCTCTTCTTCCTTTGGGGCCTCACTAACACCACCAAACGGGCTGGGCAGATGGCTGCTCCATATGTAAGTATGGTCAAGGGGGATGATGGGACAAAAATGATGCAGGCAACCTTGATGGACATATTTTTTAGAAGTGGCTTTCTCTCCATCCTCTTTCTTTCTGAAAGATCACGCTTAAGAGATAAGGCATTGGTGAGCAACCGAGACCTCAGATGCAGAGACTGAAGCTGTGTGCTGAGGACGGAGAGGTTCCCCACCAGCCTGGGTCCCTGATGACATCATAGAGCAGCACACTCCCCACACACCCTGCACTGTCGTATGACAGCTAAGTAAATTCTCTTCTTTAAACTGTTATACCCTTAGCAATATATAATAATATATGTTATACCCTTAGCAATATATAATTTTTTTATTATGAATGTTTCACACACAAAAATACATGTTTCCTGGGCTTCCCTGGTGCGGGAGTGGTTGAGAGTCCGCCTGCCGATGAAGGGGACACAGGTTCGTGTCCCGGTCTGGGAAGATCCCACATGCCGTGGAGTGGCTGGCCTGCACGTCCAGAGCCTTGCTCCACAACGGGAAAGGCCACAACAGTGAGAGGCCCGCGTACCGCAAAAAAAAAAAAAACCAAAAAACGCATGTTTTCTATACCTTACTTTTTTCTCTCTGAACCATATCTCATGGAAATCACTCTAAAAACACCTGCTACAGTACTTTTCATTCTTTTAAATAGCTACCAACTATTCCTTAATGAGGAGAAAACAAAATTTGTTCAACCATATCCTCCTTAATGTATATTCACTTTATTTTCAGTCTTTTTCCACTTCAAACAACACTGCAAAACATTCTCACATATGAGTCCAACACACTTGAATTTTGATTTCTACAGGGTGGATTCTCAAAAGACATGCCAACGATTCAATGGTGGCTGTATCTTAATAGGTTTTGCCCTCTGTTATAGGCAAATTCACATTTCCACCAAGAGTAGATACCTCACTACTACTCTAAGTTGCACTTCCCTGAAAACTACTGTGTGTCAGCCCCTTTTCCCATGTTCTGGGGCCTTATGAATCTGGTCTTCTATGAAATGCCCTTTCACAATTTTAATCCACGCTTCTGTCTGTCAATCAGTAAAACCTGGTATGCTGTACACATTAAGACACAGTCTGTCTCAAATATTTTCCCCAAATCGATTATTTTTCTATTGATCTTTTGTTGTATTTTTTTACCTTACAAAGCCTTTATTTCACTTGAGTCAAATATTTCTATCATTTCTTTTATACGTCCTGGGTTTGGAAAGGTATTCGGGTTAGAAAGATCTTCTGATGTCAAGATTTTTGCTGTTTTGAAGCTTTTTTTGTCTGGGCCTCTATAGGTTAAAGGTACATCCAGAATTTGTTTTTGTTTATTTTTGTTTTTAGAGGAGAGGACCCAATTTTATTTTCTTCCAAGTAAATGAAAAGTTGTACCAGGATCATTTACTAAATAAAAGTCTGTTCTCAATGTATTGACAATGAACTTTGTTACTACTTTTTTATTTTTACGGGGATTTGATTTTTTTCTTGGAATATTCTTTTTGGTTTTAACCATGTCGGGACTGCCTAATAAAAGCAGTTGAGAAGTATTCCCTCCTCCTCCACAATCTCAAAGAGCCTGTGTAATACTGGAAAATAGTTCTTCCTTAAATGTTTCCTTACAGAAATACGTAGTTGTAAAGTGGAGTATTTTAGTACCCTTTCTGAATAATTGTAGATATTCTTTTTAAGTAAACCAACACTCATAAGTGCTAGGTTTTTAAAGTTACTTGCACTGTAGAATATGACGCTTTTCACACTGTCACAGTAGTTCTGTTGGTCTGTCTTGAACTTGGAATGGCTCTTTTGCCCATGCGTGATTTTATAACATCATCCATTACTCATTTGGAAAACATCAGTTCAATGAGTTATAGAGATTTCCAAATATTGAAAATTTCATTACCTAATATAAAAACTTCACACTGTTTCACGTCACCACCGATCTCACTGGAAAGGTCTTAGTATTGGAAAGTTCTTGAGCTCACAGTGACTGATACAAGGTTGCCAAAATTCTAATTTGTATTAAAAGGTCAAATTTTATCACCAGCAGCAAATATGGTCAGTTGTTTTGCTTAAAGTGACAGGCTCAATTTGTTCATTTTTGAGAAAATGTCTGACACTATCCAAGTCCAAAGAACCATATTTTGTCCCTCGGTCATTCTTTCAAATAAAAATGATACTCCCCGAGAACAGCAGCTACTGCAATTCATAAGTGACAAAAAGCACACAAGCGTTTTGTATCTGGCACGTGGATATGCACTTGGATATGAACCATAAGTTCTTTATACATGGCTCCATTTCGTCACTCAGATATCCAGAAGATGCATGTTTGAGGTACGAGATTTAATAAAATTAATAATTTTCTACTTGCTTCATCGAGGATATTCTTAAATAAGATTGGTAATTTTTTCCCTGTGAGCATGTGACAGTGAAGAATATGCCTACCAGTACAATTTGGCGCCACTGCCTTGATGTGGGTTAGGATACAGTTTTACCCAGCGCTGTGCTTGCAACATCAATGCAAGTGTCAATACAGTAAAAAAATAAATAACATTTTAAAATTATTACAAAAATAATTTTGACCTCATAGACCTCATGAAAGAGTATTGGGGACCGCAGGGTTCTCAGCCCACACGCTGAGAACCACTGCCCTAGAGAAACTCTTGTACATGTGTGTCAGGAAACATGTACAAGATTGTTCACAGGGTTATTGTTTGCAAAAGTCAAAAATTAGGATAGATTCATCGACAAAATGGCAAGAAACTGTGGAAGATTCATTGAATAGAAAGTAATGCAAATGAAGCCAACCACAGCTAAATGGCGTAACAAGGATGAACATCACCCACATACTACTGAGCAAAAAAATATGTGAAGTTTAGGTTTATTTAAATGAAGGTCAAAATCCACTAAAACATAAATATTTTCATTTTTAAGAATGCAGGCATTGGTGGTAAAGTCAAGCTTAAAAACAAAGGAGGGAAATTACCAGAGAAGTCAGGATAGCAGTTACTGCTGGGGGAGATGGATGAGGTAAGATGGGGAAGAGTCAGACAGCAGGCTGCTGACATCTTGGCAATGATCTCATCCTTGCCTGCATGCACTTTCCAATGGTTCTCTTTTGTATAATTATTTATTATAGTTTGTAAGACTCCGTGTATCTGAATGCTATATTCATAAGAAATGTTTTAAAATATAAATTCTCTCATTATGTCAATGACTGTAGATTACATCATCTTGGATTTATTTAAATTCTACATTTAACTAGCAGATTTGCAAAAGGAAAAAATGCCTAATTGGCATTCTGTGTAAGAAAGAAGCAATATCCCTTTTTAGGCAATGGGTGGGAACATTCAATATGGGTGGAGGTGAAGTTCAAAGGAAATACTCTATTTTATTTCACAAAAAGAGCAGTTTCTACTGTCTGTTCTCTGAAAACTGACGGTTGCTCTGAAAATTGATCTCCCCCTGTGTTGTCTCTTCTTTCATTTTCAGTGACAACAGTTTTCCAAATGTCTTAATCTATGTCAGAAATCTTTTTTAAGAATACTAAAAAAAAAGAACCCCACTGCTTGATGGTGCTCAAGGTCACACAATTCTGTGATGTGGATATCACAGGAAATGTGTTAGCAATTACAAAGGCAAACAAGTCCAAGTATGTTTGTGAATGACAGACTAAGGTTAAAATAAAGGATCACGGTCACCGAACCTTCCCACAATGCCAAATAAATTGAAAAAAACTTCTAATCTTAAAATATTTTATAGGTGTGTTTTTACCAATCAAAAGAAAACTACTACGGTTCTTCAACTCTAATAAAATAATATTGCAAATATTACTCATTTAACATCTAAGGTATTTCCCACACAGTTATAAACTTAAAATGGAAGTTGTGTTTTATAAAGTTTGATTTCCAAAGGCTAATTAAATATTTTAGGACTCTCTAAAGCATCAAAAGAATTGCATCATTTATTAAACACAGACAAACTCTGTAGTCTGTATATAATTTCATGTCACTCAATTCTCTCCACACTTACTGCATTCTTAAACTTAAGCATTTCCACTTCCTAAATTTTGATTTTATAACATTAAGAATTGATTAACCTAGATTATCATCACTACTCATAGTAAAACCCTGTGAAATGGATCTGAGATTTAAATACAAAAATAAGATTTTAAAAGAGACAAAAACACGAAATTTTTTCATAATCTTGGAATAAGAAAGTCTATTCTACAAAAACCAGAAGCCATAGAGAAAAGACTGATAGATCCAACTACTGAAAAGAAAACTTCTATACATTAAAAAAATAGAAATAAATCAAAAGACATACAGAGAAAAATACTTGTAAGATATATGACAAAGACCTGAATTCCTTAACATATAAATTGTTCTTAGGAATCACAATGAAGACAAACAATTTTAACAAAAATATGGAAAGGTATAAGAAAGACAGCTCACAAAAGTGAAATTAAAAAGACAATAAACAGGGCTTCCCCGGTAGTGCAGTGGTTGAGAGTCCGCCTGCCAATGCAGGGGACGCGGGTTCGTGCCCCAGTCCCCCAGTCTGGGAAGATCCCACATGCCATGGAGCGGCTGGGCCCATGAGCCATGGCCGCTGAGCCTGTGCGTCCGGAGCC
Organism: Aethalodelphis obliquidens; assembly: GCF_003676395.1. NCBI lineage: Eukaryota > Metazoa > Chordata > Mammalia > Artiodactyla > Delphinidae > Aethalodelphis > Aethalodelphis obliquidens. The sequence goes on along the minus strand of NW_020837988.1, from coordinate 987,032 downwards.
TGTGCTCTGCAACGCGAGAGGCCACAACAGTGAGAGGTCCGCAAAAAAAAGACAATAAACAGACAAAAAATATGTTCATTCTCACTTACATAAAAGCAATGGAAATATCAAAGCATCAAATATCATCTCACAGATAATCAAAAATGTTTATAATTCAGTGTTGATGAAATGGGAAAATAGACATTCTCATACAGTATTGGTGCAAGTACAAATAGACCTAACCTTTTTTAATAGTTTATTAAGATATACATAATTCACATACTATAACATTCACCCACTTAAAAAATACAATTCAATGTCTTTTAATACATCAGAGAATTATGCAACATCACCACAGTCTAACTTAGGACATTTTCATCACTCCAAAAAGGAACTCTCACACCCACTGGCGGTCACTCCCTACTCTCACCCAAGCCTGCAGCCTGAGGCAGACATAACCTCATTTTAAGGGCAATCTGTCAATGTCAATCAAAACTTTAAACCTGCAACCCTGTTACTGGGCAATTCAATTTCACAGAATTTATTGTATAAGAAGAAATATGCAATACATAAAAATATACACAGGGATATTCTTGAAACACTATTTGTTGTAGCAAAATACTCTACAAACCTCTACCCCTCAACAGGAATCTATATTAATAAAATGTGGTCCATCAGTAAAATAAAATACAATGCAACTATGTAAAAAGATGATGCCATACTACTGATATAAAAAATCATCAGAATATATGTTAGCATTTAAAAAGCAAAATGAAACAGTATATAGAGTATGTGCTAGGATCTTATTGGTATTTTAAAAATAAGATATTCCTGGAAACTTTTAAAGAGAATACATGTTAAATTTTGTGCAATGATTACCTTGAAAAGATCAGGTGCTGAGGAAATGAAGATTACTATTTCATTTAATATTTAATTTTAAAATAAACTTAACTCACCTGAAACAATGCTATTTCTTATTTTTAAAATGCCACCCAGCAACAACAAAAGCATTTGTAGATGAGAACATGTACAAGACACATCAGGGTTGTCTGATGTGAACATGCAAGAGCCTGCTGAATTTCAAAACAGAAAAGCATTTATCCTCATGCCCATAAGTATATGTCTAACAAAAGTGACTTAATCAAGTAGACATAAGATCATCCTTCTAAAGGATAACTACACACATCACAATGTAACTATGCATTTAAGTTTAGGGAAAAATCCAAGTTAGAAAACTATCTCTTGAAAACAGACAAAAATATTAAAGCGGTATGGTTGGTATTTTCTTTTTTGTTAATTCTTTTTTTTGCAAATGGACTTTTTTATTTATCCATCTATTCATGCACCATTCTAGAAAGAATTTGATACAGTTACACAAATATTGATATACACAAATATAATAAGATTAAAGTACATAGACAAAAAATTGAAAAGAATATGAAATAGAAAGAGACCACTAAGGACAGATTTAGGACAGCACACAAAAGTACATGTCATAAAATATTACAGTTGCTGAAAACATGCTGTGGAAGCTCTGATCTTTCTAGTGACCAGAACAGGGGAAACACCATGATCTCTAACAGTTATATTAGGTTTAGCATAGAGATACACATGCAATTCAGGAAAATCAATGTTTTTCCTAAAGTCTGAATATCTTTCTTTTAATGATTAGTATTCTCTATTTTCAAAAATGAAAATATTAAAAAACTATCTCCTGAAACTGAAAAAAACTTTAAAGAAATACATGTTCTGTATTAAAAATATAATTAGTCATCTTATATTTACAAAGGCAATCTAAACTGCTACCTTCCTCTACCTTCAAATGGCTCCTAATTATCTTTGCCTTTTTATATTCATTCTCATTTTTGCATATAATACATCCTTTACTTGTACCTTATAATCACATACAATGTTCATGACACTTCCAAGCATTAATTTTTATTTTAGAGGTTAAATTGTTTATGACACTAAACTTACAAAAATCCATTATTTCAATTGACCATGTAAGACACAATTCATTACCCCACAGAAATATTTAGAATGCTTATAAAGACAGACATCTAAGGACATTCTTCCCAGAATTATTTATATTAGTGAAAACTCAACCTCAATACCCAACAATAGGGATAATTTAAATTAACTGGGGATAATTGTATAATATGAACCATAATACAGCCATTGAAAATAAATGCTTAGGAACAATATTTAGTAGCATAAAATACTTGAGTTATACAAAACAATGTATATGATATCATCTCAATTTTCTAAAGAAAAATAACATGTTTACAGGATACATAAAGAAAAGACTAAAAGACAACCCAATGACATTTTACCAGTGTTTTTATTTCACAGATGATTTTATTTCTTTCTTTACATACATCTATATTTTCCAAGTTTTCCTTAATAAAAATCCACAAATTATTTTATAATCACAAATACTACTTTAAAAGAAAGATGAAACTAAGACAATTCTCACACTGGGGCAACTCAGCATATACTTTTAAATATTTTAGGATGGAGAAAAAAATATGATCAAAAACTTTCATCAAAAATAGTCAGACTTGAGGACACAGGGAGTGGGAAGGGTAAGCTGGGATGAAGTGAGAGAGTGACATGGACATATATACACTACCAACTGTAAACAGATAGCTAGTGGGAAGCAACCGCATAGCACAGGAAGATCAGCTCGGTGCTTTGTGACCACCTAGAGGGGTGGGATAGGGAGGGTGGAAGGGAGACGCAAGAGGGAGAAGATATGGGGATATATGTATACGTATAGCTGATTCACTTTGTTATAAAGCAGAAACGAACTCACCATTATAAAGCAATTATACTCTAATAAAGGAGTTTAAAAAAAAAGTCAGAAATGACTATGTAGCTACACAAAGAGTTATTTTAGCCAAAATATACACTGGATATATTTTAAGATATGGTGTAAGTTGATGTTTACATGCAAACTTCTCAATGATGCCACAAATATTTTTACAGTATGCCAAAAAGAAAAACAAAAACATAAGGGTGGGGAAAAAAATAAAGCCACACACATTTAAAATTATGAATCTCAAATGCAATACACAATAGCTTTAAATGTTTTCTCTTTCAACACGTATGTGGGGAGCCTTGGTATGTTTACCCCTGACCCAAGATGTCATCATAAAGAATAAGGACATTATTTCACGAAACACCAAAAAAAAAATTCAAAAAGACACCAGGTCCTTTCAATTATTTATTCTATGGTAAGCAGTCTCAACAGTAAAAGGAAAAGGAAAAATAGTTGGTAATGGCTTAGAATGACGTGTAAAAACAATTAATGACAATTTTTTTAAAAGGAAAGAATTTCAGGGCTTCCCTGGTGGCGCAGTGGTTGAGAGTCCGCCTGTCGATGCAGGGGACGCAGGTTCGTGCCCCGGTCCGGGAAGATCCCACATGCCGTGGAGCGGCTGGGCCCGTGAGCCATGGCCGCTGGGCCTGAGCGTCCAGAGACTGTGCTCCGCAACAGGAGAGGCCACAGCAGTGAGAGGCCCGCGTACCACAAAAAAAAAAAAAAGGAAACAATTTCGAAACAAGAGTTCCAAAGAAGGTGCATCTGAATGTAAGTATTACCCTCAAAAACACTTTTTAGAGTGTAATTTCTTTTTATTTCAACAGGTTCTTCAAACACTAGCAGTGCACTAAGAAACAAAACCCTGCATGCCTTAAATAGGAGCTATAAAACGACGGAATATTACTGAGATCAGCAGCAGTCACTCCACCAGATTGAAATTTAAAAGCGGGGGGTGGAATGAATTGGGAGATGGGGATTGACACATATACTCTACTACATATAAACTAGATAACTGATGAGAACCTACCCTATAACACAGGGAACTCTACTCAGTGCTCTGTGGTGACCTGAATGGGAAGGAAATCTAAACAAGAAGGGATATATGTATACATATAGCTGATTCACTTTGCTGTACAGCAGAAACTAACACAACACTGTAAGGCAACTATACTCCAATACCAATTAATTAAAATACATGAATACTTTTTTAAAAAAAGAAATTTAAAAGAAAAAAGAGCGCTTCCTCCTCTGTTATCAACAAAAATAAACTTATACGCTCATGATATTGTTTGGAATATCTAAGAAAAATATCATTGTCTTCTGTGATATTTTATAAATAGGATGGTAAGAAAACTCTATCATGTTGAAAATACCCAAATTGAAATTAAATTTCAGAAATTCTTAGAAGCCTCCCATTAAAATGAAAGATAAAATTATTGAAATAAATTAATTAGAACCATTAATCTAAGTCCAATAGTATTTTTCACAATTTGCCCATTTAAATAGTGCATTACCATTTACAAGTTACATACATATTCACTGTTCTCATTTGACTTCGTAACAACCCTGTTTAAACAAAAATTAAACTAATATTCTTGACTTCCCTGGGTCATATAACTAGAAAATGGTTAAGGCAGATTAAGAACATAATTCTTCAGGGGCTTCCCTGGTGGCACAGTGGTTGAGAGTCCGCCTGCCGATGCAGAGGACATGGGTTCGTGCCCTGGTCTGGGAAGATCCCACATACCGCGGAGCGGCTGGGCCCGTGAGCCATGGCCGCTGAACCTGCGCGTCCGGAGCCTGTGCTCCGCATCGGGAGAGGCCACAACAGTGAGAGGCCCGTGTACCGCAAAAAAAAAGAAAAAAAAAAAAAAAAAGAACATAATTTTTCAGGTTCCTAATCTAATTGTCTTTCATTGTACCACATAGATGACCAGTGTTTCATTGGTGTCATAAGCAAAAAAATAATAATAATGATGATTTTTAAATTTTCCAGAATAAAAGTTTTTAAAAGAAAATAATAAAGCAAATTAATGACTACTATTATACATGTGGAGTACACAGGTACCCAAAGACTACAAAATCTTCCTACTAATCCTGTAAAGCAGACACCTCCCAAGTAAGATGAAGAAACTGAGACTCAGGGAGGTAAGTATCTGCCCATTTTCACATAGCTGGTAAGGAGGATTTATATCCACATATTCTTGACTCCACAGCCTTTACTCTTAACCAATAAACACCACTGCCTCTTTAATAATTCTATTTTCAAATGATCAAAGAAAGATAGTACATTGTGTCCTATAGCAGCTCTGGCATAGCTGAATTTAGCAGATCAATTTAAAATAGTAGAAACAGTAAAAATAGTGAAATTAGAAAGATACATTATGAGGAAGCTGAGATAAAGAGAGAATGAAGGGATTCACCGAGGTCAAAGATACTGCTTCTAAAACCTGCCATCCCCCCCAGGCCCTGATAATCAGGAATTGATAGTCAGGAGAGAGCCCCTCAGCACAATCTGTCCAGCAGGCCTGGGGCCAGGACACACAAAATGGAAGACGGGCAACACAAAGCTGAAGACCACCCTGCCTTACCTGCATCAGTATTTTATATCCGTACCAATGACAACCTCTTCCTACCGTGCAACCTTATTCTAACCAGAAAATTCACATTACACAAAATACAAAAATTGTTTAATAAACTAGATACATCAGAAATATCTCGATCCTACCTCCTTCCCATGCATTCGAGACAGTAACTGATCCTCCTGGAGACTGCTGGATTTTCTCAGGCTGAATTTGGGAGTCATCTGCTGAATGAGAAAGAGTCATTCAATACTTTTTCAGGCCTGGTTTATCAAAAAGTAAACTCTAAATTGGCTGAAGTTCATGCCAAAATAATACCAATATTGGAGAAAAATAGTGATTTATTCACTTCCAAGCGATAGGATTAATAGGACTATTATGCTTCATAATGTGGACTTGCATTATTTTCTCTAAATATCTTGAGGATTATTTTCTTTTAAAATATCTAACCGTAGGAAAAGTTCAATGCATTTCTCACCTACCAAAGTAACGGGGATAGGCTTCTGTCTCAGGTACCGAGGATTTTCTATCTGAAAATTTTTACATAAAATAAAGACATTAATATTTGAGTTTTAATTAAACTATAATGAAAATGTTTCCCATATGTCTTAATATTTAGTATGTTTCTTAGAATGGGTATTGCATAATATATTTTTAGTGCCCCATAAACAAATAAAATATAAAGCATAAACTCCTTTGTGCCATAAATGCACCTGCATGACCCTCTCACAGCCTAACCACCCAGCCTCATCCCCACTTCTCCTCACCTCACATTTCATCCCCCAGGACGCTGAATGACCTACATCACCAGAATACGGTAGGTCTTCCTGTGCCTCTCTACCTCTGTCTACCCTTCTAACCCCTATAAGTACCCTCCTATCATCCTTCGAGTCCCAATTTAATCGCTACACTCCCAGGAAGATTTGATGTATGAATCCTTAACTTTACCTTCATAATAAGAACCGGAATACAAAATTCCTTTGGGATTCCTCCTATATCTACCTTTCTATCCCCCAATATACCCTATGTTCCAAGGACACCGAACAACTTGCTTTACCTTGAAAGCACTACACTCTCTCCCATATCTGAGCCTTTGCAACCTGTGAAATCATTCTCATGTGGTTAACTTATTCCAGACTCTCAGTTCAGGAATGTCTCCACCAGGAAATTTAGTTAACTTCCTACTACTGCAGCAGTACCCTGGAGGTTCATCTTCTTTTTGTGAGCTAACATCTATCTTCTGCAAAAATTGTGGACTCTGAAAACAGACTATGCCTGTCTTGTAACACACCTATCCCAACATCCACCACAGGACACAGTAGGTAGTGGGTGTCTCACAAATATTCAGTAAGAAGGAATAAAGGAAGGGAGGGAGGAAGGAAGGAAGAGAAGAAAGAAGGAAAGAAGAAAGAAAAGAAGGAAGGAAGGGGCAAACTGCACCTGATCCCACCCTCTTATCATCTCCTGAAGTACGCTGTGTGTCTCTCATGGCTCTTCTGTTATATTTACGTGTTTAATCAGTATGTCTCCATATCTGTCTTTAAGCTCAGTGAGTGCAAGGATGATGACTTCTCAATTGTGTATTCCTGGAACCTAGCATAATACTTAGCATGTAGCAGGCTTTCAATGAAATATTTATTGACTTAATGTACTATATGATCAATTAGAAACACTGATTATTATCTCAACTATTTGATCCACAGATGAAGTGATAATTAAAAATCATTATCATGGAATTCCAATCTCTTAACATCATAAACTCACAATTTGCTACATGGATAACCTCAAAATGTACAAGAATATGAATGTAACACTAATTATGACTTCAACCTAGGATAGTGGTTCTTACCCTGAAGTAAACCATTAGCATCAACTGACAAACTTTTTCAAACATATATTACTGGGTTCCACTCCTCCAAAATCCCACTGTGTTTTCAAAAAGCTTCTCAAATGGTGTATTATAATTAATAATCATGGAAGATGAACACTCCATACCCAATTTGACAATAAAGTTCGGGGTAAAGAATCAATTAATCAAAGAATATAGCGGCAATGAAATTAAAAATAGAACTTAATCAAAATATATTTTAATAGGGCTTCTCTGGTGGCGCAGTGGTTGAGAGTCCACCTGCCGATGCAGGCGACATGGGTTCGTGCCCCGGTCCGGGAAGATCCAACGTGCCACGGAGCGGCTACGCCCATGAGCCATGGCCACTGAGCCTGCGCGTCCGGAGCCTGTGCTCCGCGACAGGAGAGGCCACAACAGTGAGAGGCTCACGTACCGTTAAAAAAAAAAAAAAAAAAAAAAAAAATTTAATATAGGATAGATAAACAACAGGGTCCTACTGTATAGCACAGGGAACTATATTCAGTATCCTTTAATAAACCACAATGGAAAAGAATATGAAAAAGAATATATATATGTATAACTGAGTCACTTTGCTGTATAGCAGAAATTAACACAACATTGTAAATCAACTATACTTCAATAAAATTCAAAAAAAAAATTTTAAGCCTCTATAGCGACAGATAGGATCTGAAGAATAACTATATTTCTGCACCTAGATTAGAAGAAATTTACAAAATAATTTCTTTCACCTACAGGCTGGTTCCCATAAAGTAATGGCAACTGCCTGAATTTAAATTTCTCTCCCCATCCTCCAAAAATCCATACAGACGAACAAAGAGAGCATTTATTTTTATTAATACCCATCACCCATGCCTACATCACAACAAGGAGAAAGAGATTACAAAAAATTCAAATAACATATAAGTGGCCAAGGAAAGATCACAAATCAGCAGAATTAGATCCTAAGCCAAACCTGAGTGATAACATGGAAAAAAAGCAAGTCCTGAGGGTCCTACTAGTGGTGGGACATAAATGTCATCCAATATTCACCTGTAGAAGGAAAGTGGCTTACGTGGGTCAGACAAAAAGCCTGAGAGATGAGAGTGCTGGAGACAGAGGAGTCAAAGAGGGTCACAGGGTGTGGGCCAGAGAAGGCGGTCTTAGGAAGCGAGCACTTCTGCAGTAGAGGGAGGGCCCTGGAAGGAAGGCTGTCCGTGAGGAAAAAAGAAAAAGGGGCTACGGAAAAGGGCCCTACGGAAACAAGAAGAAATCAAGGAATCTGAAGACAGGCCAAAATGACAGTCACAGAAGGCACCATCTACTAAAGGTATTGCAGTTCAGTGGAGCAGGAGAAGGGAGCCTCCCTGAACTAAGAAATAAATAAAGTACGCTACCCAAGCCACCACTCTCATACGCTCGCTGGCTATTGCTTGTTCAGAAAAACCTAACAGAAATAATCATGAACAGAAAAAAGAATCCGATGTCCATAAAAGCTTACTATAAAAAAATAGAACATCAAAATCAAAACCTGTCAGCAGAAGGAATCACTTTTTTAAAAATCCATGAAACAGAAGAAAACTGTCATACAGCCCCCCTTTTGCCTCCCCTGTCTGCAGTGCTCTGATTCATCAGGCTTTTTGGACAGCCCACTTAAGGTAGGCCACTCTCCTGCAGGTCAATATTTGATGATATTTACATTCCACGACCACTAGAACAATATATATTCAAGTACAACTTTTAAATAATTTCAGGAAGTTCATAAAGAACACAACAGATAAAGACAAAAAATAGAAAGATGTTAAGTAGAGGCTGACCAAATAAGAGCTTGGCAAAGCTGCCGGATGCCAATATGTAAAAGTCAGCTGCATTTCTATAAATTAGCAAAAATCATCTAGGAAAAAAGACGATTTTACAAAGACATAATTTATAATCATAAAACAATATATAACTCCTAAAAGTAAATCTAAGAAAACATTCATAAACCCTTTATGGAGAAAATAATTTAGCTTTTTCTGAAAGACATTAAGACTGAAATAAAAAGAGTGTGAAACCATGTTTTTGGATAGCCTCAATATCATAAAAATGTCAATTCCCCTTAACTAGATCTAGTGACTAAATTTATCCAAACCAAAATCTCAATAGGGTTTTTGGAAAATTTAATAACCTCATTATAAAATGTATATAAATAAATAAAGGGACAAGGATAGCCAAGACGTGCCTGAAGGAAAAAAAACAAGGTGGGTTGCCTTACAAGACATAATAAAACTATAGTAATGAAAATAACTCAAAGGAACTAACTGGAAAGTACCAGAAACTCAAATATATATAAGAATATGATTCATGAAAGATATAGCACTGCAAATTATTGAGAAAATAAGGATGTGTTCAATAAGAGGAAGAAAATAAGAGCAGATCCCTTCCCCACACCCTGTATAATAAATTCCCAAAGGATTAAATACTTATAATTAAAAGCAGAACTATAAAAACTTTCAGAAGACAACTGAGAAGAATGACTTCATGGCCTTGGAGTAGAGAAAATTTCTTTAAACAACACATTAAAAAAGCATAAACAAAAAAGAAATAATAAATTTGACCACTTTAAGTAAGAACTTCTCTCTAAAAAAAATATTATAAATAAATTGAAAAGGCAAGCCGTAAACTGGATGGAGATATTTGCACAAATAATTAGTCTACACAATGTGTAAAGAAGTTCTTTTAAAATAAAAGAAAGAACAACAGCCCATTTGAAAAAAAAAAATGGGAAAAACTTGAGACACATTTCACTGATGAGGAAATCTGAATAACATAAACATGAAAATATGCTCAATCTGTTGAGAAATATGAAAAATGTAAAGTAATACCACAAAGAGATGGTGTTTTACAGCCACTAGATTGGCATACATTAAAAATTTGACAATAAAAGTGTTCCAGATGTGGAGCACTACTGTTGGGTGTATGAATTAGTGCATTTACTTTGGGAAACATTTATTAAGTAAAGATAATAGTAAAATCTACTTAAATATCATACCAGAGAAAGATGCATAGTCTTTAGTAAATAACACTGTACTATACATCTACACAACTTTTGGAAAAACAGAGGCAGCAAATTTCCAGCAGGTAGCAAAGTACACTCAATAAATATTTATTGTCTGAAGGTATATATATGAAAAGTAAGTAACCATTCTCTATTTTTGGAATGGAGAAAACCAGCATAGAAAGTAAGTCCTTCAAAGACACATGCATATAACACCCTAATTCATAAAGCAGAATTAAATATAAGGGGGAAAATAAAGGAAGAGGGAAACAGAGAATTCCCAAAGATGCTCAAGCTCTAATTAAGCTTAAAATTTAAAACCAAAAGCCAAGAAAACCACCTGTGGCTTATTTTTACCCGGCTCTACATTTGTAAGCAGGGTACAAAATATTGGTTTAGCTAATTACAATGTAGCATCTCAAGTATGCAAAAGTAACTCCTATTTCATCCTCTTCATCTTTAAAAGCCGTTAAATACAGAAATTAAGGAGTCATCCTGTTATCATAAATTTCCTCTCTCAAGTTGACCAAAAAAAAAATCTATTATAATATTTAAAAGCAAGAATGAACACTGTAAACAAGTATAAATCTCCTGTTGTTGTTATTCATTTACAATACATTGTGTTTGTCTCATACCCACTTCTAAAATGTAATGAGAACTATTCATAGCAGAGCATGTTCTTTAGTCTATTTGAGGGAAATAAGCAGTCTGTTTTCTGATCTTATAACAGCAGCCAGACGTGCTTTGAAGTTAAATGCCCCCACTTTGTAACCCACAAGTATCGCGGACTTGCAGCGATCTGTAGTCTTAACATTTACTTTCTTCATGCTCTTTTAGAAGACTTCTTGTTCTCTCATAACACCTCAAGAAAGAATACCACAATAAGAAATGTCCAAAATGGAAGATAAAAAGAACTTATGTGAAATATTAAAGTCTAACAAAATATTATACAGAAAGCAAAGCCAAAAATAATTTAGTTCCAATAGCATGAATGAATCACGTGACAAAACATTTCTTGTTTGAAAAACAGAGTCACAATAATAAAATAAATAATAATTTAAACTAGACATAAATACAGATATCTGAAAGCTCTCTACTGAAAACTGGCTTTTAACATTTTATTTTGTTAAGTTTTTTAGCCTCATTTTTCGGTTACAAAGAGTTCTGTCCGTTTGTTTCTTGAAGAGATTATTCAGGACTTGGTCAAACTGACCTCCTTATAGACTAACTAATGTTGATCAAATAGAGATGCTCCAAGGTTCCAGAAATATAGAAAGACACTTTATCTGATATTTTAGCTGTCTTAGAGGAAAGGACATTCTCGGGCAATATATTACTAGCAGCACAACTAGAATAAGCGTTTTTAAGTCACAGCATCCGTCAGAAGAACTGCCAAAACTCTTTCTATAGCATAAAATAAATTCAGTCATCAATGTCAAATCAATTATGCTCCAAAATAATGTTTTTAAGTCAATATTTTAGAACTTGAAAAATGTTTTCCACAGAAAAAAATACTACAAATGAAGGTTCATTTGTTGGTTTACTCACGTTTCAACAAACATTTAATGAGCACAAATGAAATACAGATATAGACATCAATCACTGCCACAAGGAAAAGCAAATAAGCCAAAGGAACAGAATGGAAACACACATGTACTGTCACCTGATTTATGAGACGAGTAACACTGCAGCGCAGCAGGAAAAGAATAGTCTTTGCAATAAATGCGAGTGTCACCTGGATACTTATAAGGGACGAAAACAAATCTTAACTTCCTATCTTACAACATATACTACAATCGGCCCCAGATGGCATGTAAATCTAAATAGAAAGAGTGAAACAATAGAGTTGTTAGAAGAAAACATAGAACGTCGTCAGGAACTCAAGATAGTCAAAGACCTTAAACAGGACAGAAAAAGCATTTTTTCATGAGATGAAAATGTGAAGATGAACAGCATTAAAATTTAAAATTTCTGTTCATCAAAGACACCAGTAAGAGAATGAAGGAAAGCAACAAAGTGGAAGGAAATATTTACAATACTATATTCCAAAAGTAGTCATCCAGAACAGATACAAAGCTCTTACATATTCAGAAGAAAAAGGCAGACAACCCAACAGGAAAACTGGAAAAGTCTTCAGTAAGCACTTAACTCTGAGAGGCTACCCAAACTGTCAGTCAACATATTGAACAGCATCTAACTCTATCAGTCCTCAGGAAAATACATATTAAAAGCACACTTCCCAATGTCACTAACCACTGTCAAGAACGGCTAAGTTTTATAATTAAAAGAAAAACTGACTGACACCACCAAGTACGGAAGAGAAAGTAGAGGGGCAGGAACCGGCCCACGCCGCATCCCGATGACGGTGCATCCCGATGACGGTGCAGACCGGCAGTCACTTTACAAAACTGTTCGGCAGCATCTACCGTATCCATTAGCTTTGAGCTCCTTGGCTTCCAACTAGCGCACTTTATTTAGCCCAGGACTCCGAGGCTCGGCAGCGTGGGCGCTCCTCTCACCTGGACTCGCCCACGCGTCCACTCAGCCAGGGGGACAGCTATGCCCGGTGACTGAGCACAGTTCTGGACAGGCCCCGGCAGGGCGACCACAGGGAAGACAGCCAGGGGTCCCTCACTCCTTACAGGGGGTGCCCGGGGGCGTCTCCAGCTGCCGAGGGCTTGCAGGTGCCCCCCAGCCCTGGACAGGAAGTTCTCGCCCATGGGCTCTGCCCTCAGTGGGGCCGCCGGACTAGGGTAGGGGTGCTGTCCACCCTCGGGAGCTCCCCGCGGGATCGGGGGGCCTCACTCCCGCTGACCTCCCCCACTCCATCCTCCGTCGGGTCCCATTTCCTCCACTGCCTGTCCTGGGAGATCTCCTGCACAAATTCTGAAGAGACCTGACCTAAGGGCGTCACCGAAAGCGTCCCCACTGTTTGTTCGCTCCTGATGGGAGCGAGGCTCTCAGTCAGCACCTAGGTCCCGGGTGGGAACGGGTGGGGGGCTGGTGACCCGATGGAAGGCCTGGGAGAGCCGTCCCCTTCCGGGTCCCACAGCCGTGCTCATGAAAAAAGAAAAAAATTTTACATAAAGACAGTCATGCATGAAATATACGTTAACAAAGCAAGAAAGCTTCCCAAAAGCTAAAGGTTAAAAAGGTTAAAGAGTAATTTAAAAAATAATACAGGAGGAATTGTATTATTTAATTGCTAGCTTTACCAAGTAAATTCCTACTTGAATTATGCATTCCTAGGGAAAGTATTAACACACTCCTAGGAAAAGAAAGAATATAATTGGGGGAGAAATATATTTTTTCAACAATAACTAGAAAATTAAAAATCTAGAACATCTAATGAATCAGAAAGTAGGTGCTGACAGGCATGCCAGCAACATAAAACATGTGCCCTTAGTACAGAGCACAAAATTCACTAGCTATAAACCGATCATTCAGAGGAAGAAAGAAACAGAAGTGCATTGCACATTCCCACACAAAACTAAAATCGAAGCAAAATCGAAGCTTTTGAATACACTGGGTATTTAAATTATTCTACTATGATCAAGAGATACAGTTCAACCTGATTAATGCAGATGCGTTATAAATATATAAAAACGCAAGACTTTCATATTGTACACTGTTAGTGCATTCTTTGAACAATAAAAATGTGAAACAAAACCCCAGGCAGTCCTAGTTTTAGGGCATTACCTCAAAATATTTTAGATGTTTTATCTTAATTTTTTATATGAATGAAAATTTTAATCCTCTGAACAGTTAAATAATTGTGAAAAGTACTCTATGTACTATGTGCTAAGAAATGTACAGCAGAAGTTTCAAATGGCTAAGGGCAAAGGCAATTTTAAAAGGACAGCCCAGAATTTTATTTTTCACTTTGATACTGCTTTCTGGCAAACAGAATGGGTCCTTCTGAGGGATTTCCTGTGCTCCTCTCCCACACCAGTAACTCAGCACTCCCCTCCAGTGGCAGCTCCCCTACCCCTTCAAATGTGAAAACGGTCTTCTTATTGCCCTCTCACTATCAATTCTTTCTTCTCTTTCATTAGCATACTCCCCAAATGCCATGGAGATTCACACTGCTTTAAATCCTTCCGGGTCCCCTCCCCTCTAACTGTGGCCACTGCGCTGCCAGCCCCCTCACTCTGAAGTCTCTGAAGACTAGATCTGTCCCAGGCCCTGGATACAGCCACCACCTACAGCAGTGCGGCTGCAAAACAAGACGCCAGCCCTGGAGACTCACTCATGGAGCTGAAAACCTTGAACTCCCCAATTAATCTTACCGCCTCTCTTAACCCTACCAGTCTAGAATAACACGTTGAAACCCCTGAAATGCTTCCCCCATGAGACAATCAATTAACTGACAGAGACACAACCTTCCCATTTTCCTGCAACCAAACCTTCAGGCACCCTCCTATTCAGCCCACCAATCAGCCACTAAGCATTCTTTATTCTCTTTGAAATGTGTCTCTTTCCTATCCTTTCCGTCTTCACAGACATTACACCACTGTGGAGTCCACCGCAGACACCTAAAGGAGGGTTGGCTCCCTTTCTCCGTGTCTATGCACACCCACTGTGACCTTCTTAATACCACCTAGTCACATGTCCTAAAGCACTGCCTTCATTAAAGATTGGTATTTATATGGGATTTCCCTGGTGGTGCAGGGGTTAAGAATCCACCTGCCAATGCAGGGGACACGGGTTTGGGCCCTGGTCTGGGAAGATCCCACATGCTGCGGAGCAAGTAAGCCTGTGTGCCACAACAACTGAGCCTGTGCTCTAGAGCCCCCGAGCCACAACTACTGAGCCCACCTGCCACAACTACTGAAGCCCGTGAACCACAACTACTGAGCCCGTGTGCCACAACTACTGAAGCCCGTGCGCCTAGAGCCCGTACTTCACAACAAGAGAGGCCACCGCAATGAGAAGCCTGCGCACCGCAACCAAGAGTAGCCCCCGCCCGCCGCAACTAGAGAAAGCCCGCGCGCAGCAACAAAGACCCAACACAGCCAAAAATAAATAAATAAATTTATTTTTAAAAAAGAACATTGTTAGTAGGAAGGGTTTTAGGTTTTTTTAAAAAACTAACAACACCTGATGTCAGTGAAGAAGTAAGAAATAGACAGTCCTATATACTTCTGGTTGGAGAACAAATTGGTATACACCTTCTGGAGGGCAATGTACCAAGACCTAACATAACCTAAGAAAGCAACCAAGTAGGTATAAAAGGACTCTTTTATGGAATTTTATTGCAGTATTACTTATATTAAAAATAAACTGGGAGCAACCTACATGCCCAAAAATGTCAGAATGTTTAAATAGGTTATGAACTATCTACTCAAAAGAAAAATTAGTGCTACCATTAATATTCATGCTAATAGAACTATTATTAACTTATACCAAACTTAAAACAGCACATAATAAAATAGTAATTATAATATGACCCCAATTTTGTTTAAATCTTAATTTTATAAATACACACAGAAAAAAATGAGGGAAAGATATATTTAACAAAATGTTAATACAAATTTTATTCATCTGACTTTATGTGTTTTTCAAATTTTTCAAGTTACAAATTATTTTAATAATAAAGTGGGATTAAAAAAATTGATCAAATACCTTTTCACTTCCTGAAAGCATTTAAACAGCATATATGTAAAGTGGAATGTGGAGGGGAAAAAAAATTAATCTCACTACTGCCTAAAATTTAAAAGCTAAACTTCTCAGTTTAGTATTCAAAGCTCCAATGCAGCCCAACCTGATGGCACTGCCCTCTAACCATAACTGAGTCCCGGTCACGGCCACACCTTTCTTCACGTCTCTTTCTGCCTCTAGTTCCTGCCCCCTCCTCCCTACCCACCCAGAAACGTTCACAGCTGGCCTCTGAACATGAAAACCGCCGTCCACGATGGCGGCTCATCCTGAGGCCGCCTGGAGAATGTTTCTAACCCAGCTGACCTTGCTCCTCCAAGTCCTCCTCCTCTCTCCTCCACCTCAGGATTCTACTTTCTAGATAACTCACTTTGGTTATATAGTTTGACCATACACTATCTTAAAGTTTATTTAACTGTTTCATGTGTATATCTCTTATTTCACCAACAAGAAAGTCAGCTTGTCGAGGGCAGGGACCATTCACGCTTCTTTGGAATGTTATTTCTCTTTCCTGTTCCCCAAGTCCTTCCCAGTGCTCACACAGTACTAAATGTCTAACAGCCAGTAATAGTCATTGTTTAGAATTAAATTAGTGAAGATGTTTTCCAAATACAACATGATTCTGCCACATCAACATACATACATGAAACAAATACTTTTTTACCCCAAGATTCCAACTATTAAGGCGAGCTTCGATGTCACTGTCATCCAAAGAAAGAGCAGATTTCCTCGAATGAATTTCCTAAAGTACAAAAGAGAAAAAGAAAAGCAGGATGAAAAAAAAGACAGGATGGAGGGAAGAAACAAAAGTGGAAAGGAAGGAGGGAAAGAAGGGAGTGAGAGAAGGAAGGAAAGAAGGGCAGAGGGGAGGGAGGGAGGGAGGGAGGGAGAAAACAGGACAAAATATATGTCATTCAGAGTAATAAGTTTTGTGTGCCTTTTTTAGTAATGCTATACTACCCTCAGAGGAAAGGATTATGTTACAACGGAGTTAGTTCTCAATTCTAAGTAATGACTGTTTATTACAGCTGCTTAAGGCTATGAGAGGCCTTCACAATATATTCACACAGCAACTAGATTTCAGAAAAAAAAAAATCAAAAGAATATTTTAAAAAATAATCCAGACCCTTCTCTTTAAGTTCTTTCACAAGAAGTTTTAATTGTGGTATACCACAGTAACTTTAAAGGGGGGTAAGGAAACACTTGAAAAAATGATTATTTACTCTCATTAAAATTAGTTAACAGGGCTTCCCTGGTGGCGCAGTGGTTGAGGGTCTGCCTGCTGATGCAGGGGACGCGGGTTCATACCCTGGTCCGGGAAGATTCCACATGCCGCAGAGCGGCTGGGCCCGTGAGCCATGGCCGCTGAGCCTGCGCGTCCGGAGCCTGTGCTCCGCAACGGGAGAGGCCACAACAGTGAGAGGCCCGCATACCGCAAAAAAGAAAAAAAAAAAAAAATTAGTTAACAGGGAAGTTTGTATTGCTGTCCAAGAAGCTTTTTGTTCTTAAATTAATTCTCATTCATACACTGTACATAAAGAGAAATAAGCTTTGGATTCACATCATGAAAACATAATTATTTATTATGAAAAAGTAATTCTTCTTAAAAAAATTAAGGGACTTCCCTGGTGGTGCAGTGGTTAAGAATCTGCCTGCCAATGCAGGTGACATGGGTTCGAGCCCTGGTCCAGGAAGATCCCACATGTCGCGGAGCAACTAAGCCCGTACGCCACAACTACTGAGCCTGCGCTCTAGAGCCTGCGAGCCACAACTGCTGAGCCTGCGCACCTAGAGCCCGTGCTCTGCAACAAGAGAAGCCACCACAATGAGAAGCCTGCGCACCGCAACGAAGAGTAGCCCCCGCTCACCGCAACTAGAGTAAGCCCGGGCGCAGCAACAAAGACCCAACACACAAAAATAAATAAGTAAAAATAAATAAATTTATAAAAAAATAAAATAAAATTCCATGCTCTTTTCCCTCCCATATAATTTATATTATAAACTTATCAAACCAGATTAAAATTATAATTAACTGAGGACAGCCAAAGATCTGTACCCAGGAATGGACAATGACCTGAAAGCCCTACAAACTTAGAAAGTAAGTCTGTGGAAAATAATAATGTACATCCTACAGTACAGCCAAAATATTTTATTTAAATTTAAATTCTTGGCATAGCATTTTCATGCTTTTAGAAAACCTCACTACTAACAAATAAATCTATTTATCTATGGTCATTTAAATTATCTTAAGTGATGGAAAATACATTAAAATGTTCTTCAGACACAGATGCAGAGAACAAACGTATGGACACCAAGGGGGGAAAGCCGCGGTGGGGTGGGGATGGTGGTGTGCTGAATTGGGCGATTGGGATTGACATGTATACACTGATGTGTATAAAACTGATGACTAATAAGAACCTGCTGTATAAAAAGATAAATAAAATAAAATTCAAAATTTGAAAGAAAAAACAATGTTCTTCATATTTTACTGAATCTCCAGATTTCTACTGAACAAAATGTTGGGTTTATTATATACACTATATTAAAATTCATTATTGCCTCTACTGTTGGTCCCTTGCTTTTTGAATGTGTGTGTGTGTATGTGTGAATGAGAATGTCTTTTAAAATGCACCTCCCTTATTTATTTTGAGTAAATATAATGATTGATAATAAATTCACAAATATCTAAAATGTGCTGCTCTTTATATTAAGATATTTATGAAAGTTCCAAACTGGACCCCTCCATCACTGGAGAAAATGGAAGGAGTTATGTTCAGAGCAAATGTTCTGAAACAGTCGTGTTTCACATTCGACTTGCTTGTAACTAAAAGTCTCATCACCCAAGACAAGCTGAGCTATGCTGTAGGAAGCAGGCAGAGTCCTCTTTATCAACCTGACTGGAATGCTCATTAGCTCCATGGTCAAACCAAATCTATGTTAAGTAGTTACATGCAAGAGAAGTATTCATATTTCAAGATAGGAACAGTTCACCTTCATCAGGAAGGCAGTGTTCCCTACTTCACTACAAACTAATCCCAATTTCTTAAGTTTATGACCATTGTGCGTCTAATCATTTTTAGACATATACTGAGTAAAAGGGGAAAAGTTAACTAAAAAACAAAACCTTTTCAAAGTTATTCTTCAATGCACAGGAAAAATGATAGACTGATTAACACGATGCCTCAGAATCTTTGAGAAAGCAGAAGGAACGCTATGGAACATACCAAATACACCACTTTCTTTGAAACCAGGATATTCACCAAAACCTTCAGACTTTATTGTTTGTAAGTAATCGTTGGAATTTAACAATATGAAACTAAAAATATGTGGAGATTTTTTTTTTTTTTGCGGTACGCGGGCCTCTCACTGTTGTGGCCTCTCCCATCGCGGAGCACAGGCTCCGGACACACAGGCTCAGCGGCCATGGCTCACGGGCCCAGCCGCTCCGCGGCATGTGGGATCCTCCCGGACCAGGGCACAAACCCATGTCCCCTGCATCGGCAGGCGGACTCCCAACCACTGCGCCACCAGGAAAGCCCTATGTGGAGATATTTTAAAACAAGAAGCAAACAAACAAAAAAAACAAAAGTAGAATCTGATCTTACATAACTCCTTGGGGTAATAATCTGTCCATCATCTCTGTAGGTTGGACTCATAGACTGTGATCTGGTTTGGAGCTTTGCAATGCATTGTTCCCTATTGAGAGACCAAAACAGTCACAGTCAGAATTGGGGGAATTCAGAGGACACAGGGGTATTCAAATCTAGGACTACAATATTCTTTTCCTTTTGGAAATGAGATGACTGTTTATATTAACAATGACGTTTCAATAGCAAAGAAAAAAGAAATACGAATAATAACCACTTGTATTTATTAAACTATAAGTAAAATGTCACCTAAATGCCACATGCTTACTTACAAACAAATGCTCTTGTTAAGTGGGACTATAATAAACCACATGCATTTCCCCTTTTCCTACGTGTAGGAAGAGAAAAACTGAAGCATACAGTCTCAGAGAAGATAATTGTTTTCAAAGGTTAGCAAGTTTTGTTGGATTCATGTTTCACATCATGATGAAGTCTTAAAATATATAAAATAACAAAACTTTCACATAGCTGAAAGTCTGAATTAATTTGAAGCCATCTCAGAAACCACAGATAAATCAAAGTCCTAAATTTAAAAATATGCCATGTTAATTTAGGTAAAACATAAGTAGAGCATAAACAGGAAAATAGTTTAAGCTTCCAGATGAATTAGAACAAAAAGATTTTTCTCCAATATAAAATATAGTACAAAAAGTGCCATTCTCAATACTCTACTTTAGCCTAGAGTCTCCCATATATTTTTTCTTTTTTAAAAAAGAGCTCTATTGAGGTATAATTGACATACAAAGAACTGAACATATTTACTGTGTGCAATTTGATGAGGTTGAACATACGCAAACACCTGTGATACCATCACCACAATCAAGGTAACAGACATATCCAATACTTCCCAGAGTTTCCCTGTGACCCTTTGTTTTTGTTTTGTTGTAAGAACACTTAATATGAGGTCTATCCTTTTAACAAATTTGAAGAGCACAATACTACATTGTTATCTAGGCACTATGCTGAAGATATGGAAACAACCCAAATATCCATTAACAGAGAAATGGACAGAGCAGAAGTGGTAGACACATACGATGAGATATTGTTAACTCTTTAACTGGATTATGTGGATGGCACCTGGTGCAATCATCTTCCTGTACTGCCATATTTTTATACTACCAAGGATAATGGATAAATTACTTTATCCATTACCCTAGGGAATCTAGTTTCCTAAGAAAATATTTGACTTCCCTTCATGTCCACTTCTCTCCCATATATTTCTATTCGAGCTACTTCAATGGAAGTTCCATGATTACAAATATCTATTCTCTGAATGGTTACTTCAAGAGACACAAAACGAAAACTAACCACTATTTAATGAATTAAAGCCACTGACTTTCAACCACTAGCCATATCAGGATTTCCTTCACAAGTTGTGGGTCATACTAAGTATTCTCAAAAGACGGAACAGTAGTTCAAAAAGACAAGATTAAAATTAATGTGTTTTTTGGTAGTTAACACTGACAGAATAACATTCCTTAGACTAGTTACCAAGTAATTGAGAATGTCTGAAAAAGTTGTTTTAAAGAGAGCTGTAGATTTTTTTAATACCCCTACTCAGTAGTCCAGATATCCAAATACTTAAAAATAAATGAGAAAAGGAGATAAAGTAATATTTTGAGAATAATCTCATCAGCCAGTGTGCGTGAGCTGATATAAAGCATTTAAAACTTAGTATGTGGGAAGAGACACCCTGATATACCATACTAAGTAGTGGCCTGTTCTTCTTTAAGAATAGATTAAACAATCATAAAAAGAGCGATACTTAAAAATTGAAAAATGCTTAAATATTAAAAGTAATTCTTCTCATAGAAAATATTAATAAAAAGAGGACTGAAACATTTATCTACTTATTACACAGGGTGCATACATGAAACAACACATCCTTTTAAGTCACATGTAGCTGTCTTCTGTAACGATCCTACCTCTTTCCCTTCTTAGTAAATTTTCAAAATAAGTTATTGAATCTATGTCCTACCCTGCCATGTCCTCTCCAATCAACTACAATCTGACTTCCACTCATCCCGAAAGTGCTGTAAGTCAAGTCAGCATTGATCTCCTAGGTGCTCAAGCAGATGAGCCGCGCTCTGTCCTTACCCTGGCTGCTCACACTAAGACATTAGGGGTGGTGCTTTAAAGGTGCCGCATTTATTGGCTCCACAGAACCATTCTTTCCCGGTTCCTATCCGGTCCTTTAGAAATCTCCTTCACAGCTTTTTCACTAGCTTTTCTTTCTCTGCCCATCTCATACATGCTATAATCCCTGGGGTTCTGTGTCTAATCATATTTATTTTCCTTTTATGTGCTTTCCCTGGTCAATCCAATATACTATTAGTTTTTCAAATAATAAGGAGAAGCTCTGATTACCAATCTACATCTCCAGCCCAAACTGCTCTCTTGGCCTCCAACCCCATTGCAAATACAAACTGAATAGCCCTACCTCCAATTCAACATGCCCCAAACTAAATTCATTCTATTTCCCCTGAAACATGCTCCAGTGCAGGCCAAGTAAAGCAGAGGCATTGCTGAAGTCAGCTTCTTGTGAAGGCAGTTGAGCCAACTAAAGAAGGAGGTCAGTATCATTGCTAAGATCCAGCTGGCACAAGAAGCATGGGGCATTAAGCACAGAAGTTTCATCTCTTGCCACTGATAATGACTCCAGCTGGAAACACAATTAACTGGAACTCTAAGGAGGCACAAAGACGGCTCAGATTCACAGTGATGGGGCTGGAGGTCAGGGTGAACAGGGAGACAGAGGGCAGGGGGCAAAGCTTAACCCTGTGTTATCCTTTAGGAAGAACAGCAGGCGCTGCCTGCCACAGAGAATAAATAGCAAGTCATGGTGCTTATGAAGACAGCCTACCGTTGGTACGGGGGACACGATGACAGCGAGGTCAGGACTACGGAGTTTGTGCCAATGAGGAGGAGGGACTGTGGCTCATTCACGTGTGGGTGCCAAGCTAGCCCAGAAAGCAGGGTCTCGGTGTATGAGTAAGATTCCCTGGCATGCCAGTGCCTCCTTCCTCCTCTGGAGGAGGAAAACTAGAGGAAATGTAAGTTTCCCCTTTCACTTTTTCCTAATGCTAAAATACTTCAACGACAATCCAGAAACATTCTCCCAGCATCTTTGCTGATTCCAAATACTACAGAAACATAGACTTGTCACTATAAAAATAAAGAGATAAGTAATGAGACACATAATAAGCTTTAAAAGCCTAAACAAAGACTGACTGAATTTCTTCCTGCAAAAGAAACTTATACATATGGAAAATTTCTAAAATGTCTTTTTAATTTGTGTCCTCAATGTGATTCAAGTAGACATTTCAGATATAAAAAGGAAATAAACAATCTGTGATCATAAAAATGTGCTTAAAAATGAAAAACATGATTACCAAATTTTAAAACCACAATGTAAGAAGAGAATGGCAGATAAAATATAGCATAAAATCAAATCAGTGACTTAGAAAACTACTTCAAGAAATATTCTGAGAACACACAAAAAAATTAAGGGATGAATATAATAAATAAAAATGCAACAGATAAGGAAGATAAATTCAAAATCTCTCATATCAAAATAATATGAATTCCAGAAGGCATAAATAAAACAGAAACTGGGAAAATAATAATTAAAGAAATAGTAGTGACAATGCCAGTCAAGACTGCATTGGAGAAAAACCTAAAGGAACAACCTAGAACATCTCTTTTAGCTCGGACAAAAATGCAATGCCCAAAAAACCCCAAAAAATGTAATGCCATGCTACTGTCAAAAAGACCACAAATAAATGTTGGTGAGGATGTGGAAAAAAGAAAACCTAGCACCCTGTTAGTGGGTATGTAAATTGGTGGAGCCACTATGGAGAACAGTAAGGATCGTCCTCAAAACACTAAAAATAGAACTACCATATGATCCAGCAATTCCACTCCTGGGTATACATGCAAAGAAAATGAAAACACTAATTCAAAAAGATACATGCACCCCAATGTTCACAGCAGCACTATTTACAATAGCCAAGACATGGAAGCAACCTAGGTGTCCATCAACAGATGAATGGATGAAGGTGTGGTACATATATACAATGGAATACTACTCAGCCATAAAAAGGAATAAAATTTTGCCCTTTGCAACAACATGGATGGACCTAAAATGTATTATGCTGAATGAAATAAGTTAGACACAGAAAGGCAAACACTGAATGTTATCATTTATGTGTGAAATCTAAAAAACAAAGCAAACAAATATAACAAAACAGAAACAGACTCACAAGCTAATTGTTACCAGTAGCGAGAGGGGTGGGGGGAGGGACAAGGTAGGAGGAGGGGATTAAGAGGTACAAACCACTATGTATAAAATAAATAAGATACAAGAATATATTGTACAGCACAGGGAATATAGCCAGTATTTTATAAAAATAACTTTAAATGGAATATAATCTATAAAAATACCGAATCACTAGTAGTATGCCTGAAACTAATATAATATCGTAAATCAACTATACTTTAATTTTAAAAAATGTAATGTCATAAAAAGGACAGGAACTGAAGGTCTGCCAGGCTCTGGTTTCAGAGACAGCTAGAAAGAGCAGGAAGTATGACTCTGGACAAGTAGGAGAGAATCAAAGTTCCTCTAAGTAGAAGGACAAAGTCAAACTCATCAAGAAACCAAAAGCAGGGATGGAGTTCCTTGTTCTTGAGAAGAAGCTGAAAATCAGTGCTGGTGACCACTTTGGAAAGCTCTGGCTTATAAGAAGCTTTGTGCCCTGGAAAGGCAAGGAACACAGACATGGCCTCAAAGCCAAGGAACTAGACTCGTCGTATGAAAGGACAGAGTTCAAAGTGAAAAGAGGGGGCACAGTGGTTAAGAATCCGCCTGCCAATGCAGGGGACACGGGTTTGATCCCTGGTCCGGGAAGATCCCACATGCCACGGAGCAACTAAGCCCGTGCGCCACAACTACTGAGCCCTCGTGCTACAACTACTGAAGCCCGCACGCCCTACAGCCCGTGCTCCGCAACAAGAGAAGCCACTGCAGTGAGAAGCCCGCGCACCGCAATGAAGAGTAACCCCTGCTCGCCGCAACTAGAGGGAGCCCGCGCACAGCAATGAAGACCCAATGCAACCAAAAATAATTTTTAAAAATTAAAAAAAAAAAGTGAAAAGAGGCATTTGGTTCCCCAAATTCCTATAAACAGGAGGCAGCCTGAGAAAACTACTCAGCTTAAAACAAATCATTGCTTCTGTTAAAAAGCAAAAAAAAAAAAAAAAAAAAGATAATTCAGAAGGAAAAGTCAAGAACCCAAAAGACAGAGCAGAGAACCATGAAGAACACTTCCAGGAAGCAGCACTAAGCCCTAATCAAGAAACTGGCAATCAGCACCTGCTAGATTTCAGAATTTCTATGGAACTGTCATTGGTTTGTGTCTCCCATTTTCCCTGTTTTTTAAATGGGAATTCTCCAGTCCCTCTCTCACCACTGGGGGGGTGGGGGGGAGGTAACTTACAACTTTAGTTCACAGGTGTTTACAATGGAAGAAGCCACACCAGGAAAGTCTCACCTACACCTAGATATGACTTTTATTAGGTTTACTGAAGTATAATTTATGTACCGTAAAGCCATACCCATTTAAAATGTAGAGTTCCGACAAATGCATATACCTGTGTAACCAGTACAATGAAGATACAGATTCTTTCCATTACACCCAGAAGTTCTCTTGGCCTCCCTGGCAAGCAATCTACTCCCTCCCACAAACCCAGGCAACCTGCATTTCGCAGAATCTCTTATATATGGAAGCAAACAGAATGCACTTTTTATGTCTGGCTCCTCTCACTCAGGAAGAGAGATTTAGCCATGTTGTTGCATGTATCAAAGTTCATTTCTTTTTATTGATTAGAAGTATTCCATTATATGCATGAACCTTAATTTCCTTTTTGATTCATGTACTGATGGACACTTGTCTCCACATCTGGCTATTGTGAATAAAGCTGCTACGGACATTCAAGAATTTATGTGGACATACATTTTCATTTCTCTTGACATGTAGGAATAGAATTGTGAGGTCATGTGGTAAATTATCTAAAACTTTGTAAGAAATTGGTAAACTGTTTTCCAAAGTGGTGGGGGCACTTTATATGCCCATTAATGCTGTATGAGACTTCCAGTTTCATCTCATTGTCACCATACTTGGTTTTCTGTCTTTATCATTTTAGCCATTCTAATGGGTGTCTAGTGGTATCACAATTGTGCTTTATAATTTTCATTTCCCTGATAAAGGATGATGTTGTCCATCTTTTCATGTGTGTACATTAGCCATTTATTTATATATACACTTTGTGAAGTGTCTGTAAAATCTTTTGCACATTAATTGGGTTGTTGTCTACTTTTCCTTGAGTTGCACATACTCTAGACACAAATCATTTATCAGATATACGTATTTAGAATATTTTCTCTATATGCAAGGAGCACCGTCTATTCATGATATAATACCCTTTGTATATTTTCTGGATACAATATGCTAATTAAGAATTTTAAAATCTATATTCATGCAGGAATATTGGTATGTAGTTTTACATTCTGGGAATGTCTGTCTTCTTTTGAAAACAAAGTAATACAGACTTAACAAAGTGAGTTGGGAAGCATTCCCTCTTTCTCTATTTCCTGAAAAAAATTCATGTAGGATGATATCATTTCTTCCATAAAAGCCTGATAGAATTCACCAAGGAAACCATCTGGGCTTACAGATTTCTTTATAGGAAGGTAGTTAATTATAAAATAAACTTCTTTGGTTAACTATAGGGATACTCAGATTCCCCATTTCTTCTTGTCTTTTAAGGAATTCTTCTATTTCATCCAAATTTTCACTGATACAAAGTTGTTTATAATAGCCTCATTATACTTTTTTTTTTTTGGCCATGCCACGTGCTTGCAGGATCTTACTTCCCTGACCAGGGATCGAACCCGGGCCCCTAGCAGTGAAAGTGAGGAGTCGTAACCACTGGACCACGAGGGAATTCCCACCTCATCGTATTCTGAATGTCTGTAGGATCTGTGTGGAGCCTCCTCTTTCATTCATTCCTGACATTGCGAATTTGTGTTTTCTCTCCCATTTTATATTTTTAACTGTGGCAAAATACATGGAACATAAAATTTACCATCTTAACCACTTTTTTTTTTTTTTCTTAACCACTTTTAAGTGTTCAGTTCAGTGGTTGGAAGTACAATCACAGTGTTGTGCTACCACCATCACCATCCATCTCTAGAGTTGTTCCATCTTCCCAAGACAGAAACACCTTACCTATTAAACAGTAACTTCCCTTTCTCCTCTCCCCTCAGCCCCTGGCAAACACCATTCTACTTTCTGCCTCTATGAATTTATACTTCATATAAGTGGAATCATACAGTATTTTTCATTCTGTGACTGGCTTATCTGCCTTAGCATAATACCTTCAAGGTTCACCCATGTTGTAACGTGGGTCAGAATTTCCTTCCTTTTTAAGGCTCAAGAATATTCCATTGTATCATATGCCACATTTTTATGCATTCAGCCATTGACGGATACTTGGGGTGCTTCCATCTTTTGGCTACTGAAAATAATGATGCTATGTCCAAGGCTATACAAGTATCTGTTTGGGTCCCTGTTTTCAATTATTTTGGATATATACATGGAAGTGGGATTTCTGTATGATATGGTAATTGTATTTTTAATTTTTTTGATGAGCTGCTGACGGTGTTCAACCACAGCTACACTATTTTACATTCCCACCAACAGCACAGAGGGGTCCAACTTCTCCACATCCTTGCCAAACACTTGTTTTGTTTGTTTGTTTTATAGTAGCCATCCTAATAGATGGCATCTCATTATGGTTTTGACGTGCATTTCCAGAATGATTACTGATCAATTTTTTGGAGAAATGTCTATTCAAGTCCTTTGCCCACTTTTTAATCAGGTTGTTTGTTTTTGTTGTTGTTGAATTGTGGGGTTCTTCACATACTCTGGATATTAACGCTTTTTCAGGTAGGTGATTCGCAAATATTTTCTCCCATTCCATGGGTTGCCTTTTCACTCTGCTGATTGCGTCCTTTGATGCACTAAAGTTTTTAATTTTGACATGGTCCAATTTATCTACAGCTTTTTTTGGTTGCTGCTTGTGCTTTTGGTATCATATCCAATAAATCAATGCCGAATCCATCGTCATGAAGCTTTCCCCCGATATTTACCTTTAGGTATTTGATCCATTTTGCGTTAATTTTTTTGTTTTTGTTTTTGTTTTTTGCGTTACGCGGGCCTCTCACCATTGTGGCCTCTCCCGTTGCAGAGCACAGGCTCCGGAAACGCAGCCTCAGTGGCCATGGCTCACGGGCCCAGCCGCTCCGCGGCATGTGGGATCTTCCCGGACCGGGGCACGAACCTGCGTCCCCTGCATCGGCAGGCGGACTCTCAACCACCGCACCACCAGGGAAGCCCACTTAATTTTTATATATAGTAAAAAGTAAGAGTCCAACTTCATTCTTTTGCATGTGAATATCCAGTTTTGCCACGCCATTTGTTGAAAAGACTGTCCTTTTCCTATTGAATGGTCTTGGCACCCTTGTCAAAAATCATTTGACCATATATGCAAGGGCTTATCTCTGGGCTCTCTATTCTAATCTATTAGTCTATATGTCTGTCTTTATGCCAGTACCAGACTTTTTTACTAATTTATCCAATCATTAATTTGTTCATTCATTCATATTCATTTAACAAATAACTGAGTTATTAACTGTGCTCCATGGTACAGTGACAGGCCTTAGGAATATAATTGTGAGCAAGACAGTCTCTCTCCTCAAGGAGCTTTGTGAATAGGAACCACAGACTGATATCAGAGCAGACGACACCCCTTCTATAGTTTGTTAAAGATCATTCCCAACAGTCTTTGCATCATCTTCATAAAACATGAAGTCATAAGGAAAAAAAAAACGCTTTATTGATTGCTACATACAGGTACCTAAGTACCGTGGCCTCTATATCATTAACACTGACAAATTGTGGTGCCTCGCTTACCAAATTTGGTCAATGTATTATGTGTTAACGGGCACACTCACATTTACAGTGCTGTCTGTCCTTTGTATAGAGGTTGGTTTGGGTACATTTCCTCTTTGCTTCAACAAATACCGAGTACAAAGAACTACTAGAATCTCCAAAGGTGTGTGGACTTATATATATTTTTGGTGCTCTCTCCAAATGAATTTAGCATCTCAGTATAGCCAAGCAAGAAACGTATTTAATTCAAAAACTGCTAGTTATTTTTTATTTAAAATGCAAAAAAAAAATATGTTCATTACAAAAGGTAAATAAAACTGGCAACAGATCTAGCTTCCCACATTTCCCAGCACAAACACCAAATGTGAAAGTGAACTGTAGGGTTGTGTACAGTTCTCTCTTTCCTTCATGTATCTTAGACTAGCATCAGCATTGACCGTCCTGCAAAATAGCCTTGTTTCCCAGAAACAGGAAGACTACTATACCTGGGTTGGGAAATCCATCCTTGCTATATCCAAAATATTTACATGGTTGTAACATTTCTGATGTTTTTTTTTCAACTCTAGCAATTTTATAGCCACTTTTTACCTCTTCTTCTTTCCACACCTCTAATCTCTATTACGAGGTGCTAGCTACTAGAAGGGAGGTAAGATTAAAGCTGCACACTGGTGCAGAAAGCTCACTCTATCCTTTGAGGATAGCACGACACTGTTTAGATTACTGTGGCATTGTAGGAAGTTTTGAAATTAGAAAATGTTAGAATTCCAGTTTTGCTTTTCTTTTCCAAGACTGTTTCAGCTATTCAGTGTCACTTGAGATTCCATATGACTTTTAGGAAGTATTTTTCCTTTTCTGAAAAAAAAAAGCCACTGGAATTTTGATAGGGATTGTATTGGGTTGGCCAAAACGTTCATTCGGGTTTCCCATGTTACCCAACCCAATATTATTCAATATATCACTTTGGGTTGTATTGTACATCTTAATAATATTAAGTCTTCCAATCCATGAACTCATGTCTTTCCATTTACTGGTGTCTTTTTAAATTCCTCTCAACAATATTTTGTAGTGTTTTTAGTGTACAAGTCCTTGGTTAAGTTTATTCCTAAGTATTTTATTCTTTTTGACACTGTTGTAAATGGAACTGTCTTCTTAATTTCCTTTTCAGATTGTTCACTGCTACTGTATAAAATTGTGACTGATTTTTATTTGTTGGTTTTGTATCCTGCTACTTTATTGAATTTGTTTATTAGTTCTAATAGTTTTTTGTGGAATATTTAGTTTTCTGTATGTAAGATTATATCATTTGTGAACAGAGATCATTTTTCTTCTCTTTTCAATTTCGATGACTTTTCTTTTTCTTGCCTCATTGCTCTGGTTAGGACTTCCAGTACTAGGTTGAATAGAAGTGATGAGAGTGGGCATCCCTGTCTTACTACTGCTCTTAAAGGTAAAACTTTTGCTTTCACTCTTATGTATGCTGTTAGCTGTGGCCTTTTCATATACGGCCTTTATTCTTTTGAGGTAGTTTCCTTCTATTCATAGTCTGTCAAGTATTTTTATCATGAAAGAGTGTTAAATTTTGTCACATGCTTTTTCTGCATCAATTGAGATGATCACGTGTTTCTTTTCCATCATTCTGTTAATGTGGTGTACTATAATGATTGTTCCATTTGTCAAATTTTCCTTGCATTCCGTGAATATATCCCACTTTGTCATGGTGTATAATCCTTTTAATGTTCTGTTGAATTGTTTGCTAGTATTTTTTTCAGGGTTTTTTCATCAATATTCATCAGGAATATTGGTTTGTAGTTTTCTTGTAGTGTCTTTGTCTGGCTTTGGTATCACAGTAATGCTGGCCTCATACCATGAAGCTGGAAGTATTCCCTCCTCTTCAATTTTGGAAGAGTTTAAGAGTTTGGATTGGTGTTAACTATTCTTTAAATGTTTGACAGAATTCACCAGTGAAGCTATCTGGTCCTAGGCTTTTCTTTGTTGGAAGGTTTTTGAATACTGCTTCAATCTCCTTACTAGTTATAGGTCTGTTCTAGAAATAGAAATAGATTTTCTATTTCTTCATGATTCAGTCTTGGTAGACTGTGTTTCTAGGAAATTATCCACTTCATCTAGGCTACCCAATGTGTTGGTTTACGACTGCTCATTGTACTCACTTATAATGTTTTATTTCTGTAAAATCAGTTACAATGTCTCTTCTTTCATGTCTGATTTCAGTTGTCTTCCTTTTTTTCTAGTGGTTTCCATGATTTTCTCTAATGTTTTCCCATTTTCTGTTTTATTTCCTTTCTTCTGCTAGCTTCAGAGTTTGTTCTTTTCCTAGTTCCTTAAGATGTAAATTTAGGTTGTTGATGTCAGATTTTTCTTTTTTAATGTAAGATTTTACAACTATAAATTCCCCTCATAGCACTGCTTTCACTGCATCCCATAAGTTTTGGTATGTTGTGTTTTCATTTTCACTTGTCTCAAGATATTTTCTGATTTCCCTTTTGATTTCTTTTTTGACTTCTTGACTATGAGTGTGTTATTTAATTTCCACATATTTATGAATTTTCCAGTTTTACTATTGATTCCTAGTTTCCCTACACTTTGATCAGCAAAGATACTCTGTATGATTTCAATCTTTTAAAATATATTAAAACTGGTTTTGTGGACTATCAAATGGTTTTATCCTGGAGAATATTCCATGTGCACTTGAGAAAAATGTATTCTACTGCTGTTGGATGGAATGTTCTCTATATATTGGTTTGGTCAAATTGGCCTGCAGTGTTGTTCAAGTCCTCTGTTTCTTTATGATCTTCTGATTGTTCTAACCATCACTGAATGTGTGGTACTGAAGTTTTCTTACCACTATTGTAGAGCTATTTCTCCCTCCATTCTGTTGATGTTTGACTCATATATTTAAGACTTCTGATGTTTGGTGCATGTATGTGTATAACTGTTACATCTTCCTGGTTCATTGACCCTTTCATCATTATATAAGTTCATTCTTTGTCTCTTGTAACAGGTTATTACTTAATCTATTTCTTATAGTACAAATCCACTCCTGCCCTCTTTTGGTTACTATTTGCATGGAATATCTTTTCCATCCTTTCACTTTCAACTTGGATGTGTCCGTAGATCTAAAGTGAGTCCCTTGTCCCTTGTAGGTAGCATATAGTTGGATATCATTTTATTCAACTGCCTTTGTAACCCTATAAAAAATAAAAAGTGGAGTTGTAAACCAGAATTACCATTCTACAGGTTTTTATATTTACCAATGTATTTCTCTCTTTTTATTTCATGAGTCTAACTAGAATTTATCAATTTTATTTAACTTAAAAAATAAAACAATGTTTGCCTCCATTGACTTTATTGTTTTCCTGTTGCACTGATTTCCACTCTTATCTATTTTATTTCCTTCATTCTGCTTACACTGGATTCACTCAGCTCTTATTCTTCCATCTTCCAAAGGGAGAAGTTGTGACCACTGATTTTGGATTTTTCTTCTTTTCTGACACAAGCATTAAAAACTCTAAATTTCCCTCTAAGCTGCATCTCATAAATTTTGATATGTTGTATTTTCTTTATCATTTGGTTCAAAATTTCTATAAACCCTTGTGATTTCTTTCGTGACAAATAGGTTATTTAGAAGTGAGTTTTTTTAATTTATAAACGTTTGACGGCTTTTCTGGATGTACTATAATTGTTTCTTATTAAATTCCGATGAGATCAGAAAACATGCTCCGTGTGACTTCCATCCTTTGAGACCAACTGAATTTCTTTTACGACCCAGACGTGACTTATCCCGATGAACATACCATGCGCACTTGAAGAATGTGTAATCTGCACTTATTGCATGGGGTATTCCTTAGATGTCAACCAGGTTGAGGTAGCTCAGAGTACTGTTCAAACCCTCTAAACCCTTGTTGATCTCTGGTCATGTTGCTCCAGAATCCCTAAGAAAGGGATGTTAAAATCTGCAACAATGGCTGTACATTGTCTATGTCTCTCTTTAGCTCTTGTTACTTTTTGGTACGTGTATTTTTTTTTTAAAACAGATCTTTACTGGAGTATAACTGCTTCACAATACTGTGTTAGTTTCTGTTGTACAACAAAGTGAATCAGCCATATGCATACATATATCCCCATATCTCCTCCCTCTTGCGTCTCCCTCCCTCCCTCCCCATCCCACCCCTCTAGGTCGTCGCAAAGCACCGAGCTGATCTCCCTGTGCTATGCTGCTGCTTCCCACGAGCTAACTATTTTACATCCGGTAGTGTATATATGTCGATGCTGCTCTTACTTCGCCCCAGCTTTCCCCTCCCCACACTGTGTCCTCATGTTCATTCTCTACGTCTATGTCTTTATTCCTGCCCTGCCACTTGGTTCATCAGTACCATTTTTTTTTGGTTCCATATATATGTGTTACCATACAGTATTTGTTTGTCTCTTTCTGACTTACTTCACCCTGTATGACAGACTCTAGGTCCATCCACCTCACTACAGATAACTCAATTTCATTTCTTTTTATGGCTGAGTAATATTCCATTATATATATGTACCACATCTTCTTTATCCATTCATCTGTCGATGGACATTTAGGTTGCTTCCATGTCCTGGCTATTGTAAATAGTGCTGCAATGAACACTGTGGTACATGTCTCTTTTTGAATTATGGTTTTCTCAAGATATTCGCCCAGTAGTGGGATTGCTGGGTCATATGATAATTCTATTTTTAATGGAGCTGGGGGAATCAGGCTCCCCAATTTCAGACTATACCACAAAGCTACAGTAATCAAAACCGTATGGTACTAGCACAAAAACAGAAATATAGATCAACAGATAGAAAGCCCAGAGATAAACCCACTCACATATGGGCACCTAATTTACGACAAAGGAGGCAAGAACATATAATGGAGAAAAGACAGTGTCTTCAATAAGTGGTTCTGGGAAAACTGCACAGCTACATGTAAAAGAATGAAATTAGAACAGTACCTAACACCATACACAAAAATAAACTCAAAATGGATTAAAGACCTAAATATAAGACCAGATATACTATAAAACTCTTAGAGGAAAACAAAGGAAAAGCATTCTTTGACATAAACCACAGCAAGATCTTTTTTGACCCACTTCCTAGAGTAACAGAAATAAAAATAAAAATAAACAAATGGAACCTAATAAAACTTCAAACCTTTTGCACAGCAAAGGAAACCATAAACAAGATGAAAAGACAACCCTCAGAATGGGAGAAAATATTTGCAAATGAAACAACGGACAAAGGATTAATCTCCAAAATATACAAACAGCTCATGGAGCTCAATATCAAAAAAAACAAACAATCCAGTTAAAAAATGGGCGGAAGACCTAAATAGACATTTCACCAAGGAAGACATACAGATGGCCAAAAGGCACATGAAAAGATGCTCAACATCACTAATTATTAGAGAAATGCAAATCAAAACTACAATGAGGTATCACCTCACACTGGTCAGAATGGCCATCATCAAAAAAATCTAGAAACAATAAATTCTGGAAAGGGTGTGGTGAAAAGGGAACCCTCCTGTACTGTTGGTAGGAATGTAAATTGATACAACCACTATGGAGAACAGTATGGAGGTTCCTTTGCTACACGTATTTTTGAAGCTCTATTATTTGATGCATATACACTTATAACTGTTATGTCATGGTTATGAATTGACCCCTGTATCATTACAAAATGATTCTATTCATCTCTGGTAATTCTCCTTGTCTTAAAGTCTATTTTATCTGATATTTAATATGGCCATTCCAGCTTTCTTATGTTTGTTGCTCCCATTACACATCTCTTTACATCCTTTTAGTTTTAATTTACTTGTCCTTGTATGTATGTCTCTTACAGACAACATACAGTTTGTTCATGCTTTTTGATCCAGTCTAACAACCACTACCTTTAGATTAGAGTGTTGAGTCCATTTACATTTAACGTAATCACTGATACGGTTCTATTTACTCTGCCATTTTGCTATTGGTTTTACATTTGTCCCATCTTTCTTTGTTCCTGTTCTTTCTCCCCTACCTCCTTTGACTGTGTTCATTGACTATTTCATTGTATTCCATTTTAATCCCTCTAGTTATATTTCTTTCTAGTTGTATGCCTATTATACTTTTAGTACTTGTCCGAGGTATGTGCTAGGCTAGCAGTCCCCAACCTTTTTGGCACCAGGGACCGGTTTTGTGGAGGGCAGTTTTTCCACGGACGGGGGGTGGGAGGGGAATGGTTCAGGTGATAATGTGACCGACGGGGAGCAGCAGATGAAGGTTGCTCACTTGCCCACCGCTCACCTCCTGCTGTGCGACCCGGTTCCTAACAGGCTGCAGACCGTTATCGGTCCATAGCCTGGGGGTTGGGGAACCCTGTGCCAGGCAATATCTAATATGCCTCCCAGTTATCCCAAAATCCCTTGTGTAATGCCCTTTTCTTGAGTGTGGACTGAACCTAGTGACTTACTTCTAATAACCAGAATCTGGCAAAAGTGATGGATTATCACTTCGAAAACGACCTTATGAAAACCCTCTGGCTTTGGGCTTCCCTGGTGGCGCAGTGGTTGAGAGTCCGCCTGCCAATGCAGGGGACACGGGTTCGTGCCCTGGTCCGGGAAGATCCCGCGTGCCACGGAGCGGCTGGGCCCGTGAGCCATGGCCGCTGAGCCTGCGCGTCCGGAGCCTGTGCTCCGCAACGGGAGAGGCCACAACAGTGAGAGGCCCGTGTACTGCAAAAAAAAAAAAAAAAAAAAAAAGACTCTCGCTTCCATCTTGCTTACTTCCTCTGACGGAAGCCAGCTGCCCTATTGTGGGCTGTCCTACAGAGAAGTCCAGAAGCAAGTAACTGGATGAGGCCTCTGGATGACAGCCATAGAAGACTGAGGGCCCCAAACCAAGAGCCCACATATAACTGAATCCTATTAAACACGTAAGTGAGAACAGAAATGGATTATCCCCTCAGTTAAACCTTCAACTGAGACCACAGTCTCAGCCAATATTTTGATTTCAGCTTTATAAGAGAACCTGAGCCAGAAAACTCAGCTATGCTCATGAAATAAATGTTTGTTGCTTTAAGCTGCTAAGATTTGGAATAATTTGTTACACAGCAATAGATAACTAATAATGATTTGGGTACATGGAAGTGAGGTGCTGCCTAAAAATTCAGAAGTGTCTTTTGAACCAGGTAGTGGTCAGAGTCTAGAAGGATTTTCAGTAGTGTGCCAGAGAAACACGAAATTGACTTCAACAGGCTGTTAGCAGAAATCTGGAATTTGAGGACATTGCCAGTAAGGGCTCAAAAGGAAGTGAGAAATCCTTTTTATACAGTGGTAGAAAGCCACCCCATCATCTTCAATAACATGAGAAATAGAAAACGTGCCTAATGACTTGGGTGAGTGCTATAGCCAAGTAGATTTCCAAGCAAAGTATGTCTTGCTGCTTACAGTAAGATGCAAGAGGAGAGTAGTAAGTTAAGTGAAGGACAATTAAAGAAAAAGGAACTGGGGCTTCATGGTTTTAAAAATTCTCCGTCTCTCCAGAGGCAAAGAAATGGCACCAAGCTAAGTTTGCGCACTGCCGAGAGATTAAGCTAACAGTACAAATCAACAACCTTTTGTTAAGATCAAAAAGATCAGGGCTTCCCTGGTGGCACAGTGGTTAAGAATCAGCCTGCCAATGCAGGGGACATGGGTTCGAACCCTGGTCCAGGAAGATCCCACATGCCGCGGAGCAACCAAGCCCATGCACCGTAACTACTGAGCCTGCGCTCTAGAGCCCGTGAGCCACAACTACTGAAGCCTGTGCACCTAAAGCCCATGCTCCACAACAAGAGAAGCCACCACAACGAGAAGCCCGTGCACTGCAACGAAGAGTAGCCCCAGCTCGCCGCAACTAGAGAAAGCCCTCACACAGCAACGAAGACCCAATGCAGCCAAAAATAAAATAAATAAATAAATTTATTTTTTTTAAAAAAAGATCAAAGGTGGTACATCAGAGTACATTCATACATAAAGACCTTTAAAAAGATTAAGGGTGTGCATCTCAAACAACAGGGCTTCTGAAAAACTTAAGGACACTGTCCTTCAATCTTCTGAGAAGTAACCCAACCTAAAAAGAGATGAGTATATGTGGCTTTTGTCTAATGGAGTGAACACACATAGGATTCACAGGAGGTCTACAAAGGTTTTGAGGAAATTATATCAGCAAAATCACTGTCCTTGGACTGAAAGGGACAGAGTACAAAATCAAAAGGGACCACTGGACCCCCAAAATTCTTCTGGAAGGAAGCAGACTAAGAAAACTACTCACCTGCAAGCACAAACTACCGAAACGCAAACACTTACTATTTTTCATGAAAAAGAAAGGATAACTCAGAAGATGGAATCAAAAACCTAGCGGGAGGAGCCAAGAGACATGGAGCATTATACCCAGATCTTGAGCCTTAATTAAGGAACTTCCAACATTTACCCAACTGGATTTCAGAATTGCTATGGACTTCTTTGTACCTCCTATTATTCTCCTTTTTAGAAATGTCTATAGTAATTATTGTATGTTGGGCGTGTGGGGAGCAGTTAACTACTGGAATAGACATTTCTCCAAAGAAGAGACACAAATGGCCAGTGAGCATGTGAAAAGATGCTCAGCATCATTAGTCATTAGGAAAAATGTGAGTTAAAACCACGAGATACCACTAACATGCTCATTACAACGGCCAAAATCTAAAACACAGAAAATACCAAGA
Source organism: Aethalodelphis obliquidens (assembly GCF_003676395.1). Lineage (NCBI taxonomy): Eukaryota > Metazoa > Chordata > Mammalia > Artiodactyla > Delphinidae > Aethalodelphis > Aethalodelphis obliquidens. The sequence continues at coordinate 949,688 of NW_020837988.1, read as the reverse complement.
GTTGAGGATGTGAAGAAACTGGAACACTCATATTGCTAATGGGGATGTCAAATGGTACTATTTTGGAAAATGGTTTGATTCCCTAAAAAAGTTAAAAATACACTTACCACACAACCCACTGCTAGATATCTACACAAAAGAAATGAAAAACACATGTCCAAACAAAAATATGTATATGAATGTCCATAGCAGCATTATTCAGAATAATTAAAAACTGGTAACAATCCAAATATCTATTAACAAGTCAGTGGATAAACAAATGTAATATACTCATCAGTGAAATACCATTCAGGAATAAAAAGGAATGAATTACTGATACATGCCACATGAACTTCAAAAACAATAACCAGATGCATAAGACTACATAATTCATGATTCCACTCATATGTAACTTCTAGAAAAGGCAAAACTATAGTGACAGAGAGCAGAGCATTGCTTGCCTGGGGCTTGGAGTAATTCCATATTATAAAGATATTAATTCTTCCCAAGTAGATCTACAGACTCAATGCATTCTCAATCAAAATCTCAACAGGGGCATGTGTATGTGTGTTATTAAAACTGGCAAGATAATTCTAGAATTTATATGGGAATGCAAAGGACCAAAAAGAGTCAAGGCAGTCTTAAAGAAGAAGAAACCTGGAGTGCATGCACTGCACTACCAAAAATCAAGACTTTATTTTAAAGCCACAGTAACTAAGGCAGCGTGGTTAGTATTAGTACACACACAGAGAGACCATCGGAGGAGACAAGGGTCCAGAAACCCACACAAGTAAGATTTTCTGGTTTACAATAATGGTGTCAACTATAGTAGTGGGGAAAAATAGCTTTTTTAAATGATACTGGGTCAGATGGCTATCATTTATCCACAGGAGGGGTGGGGGGATGACCCCTACATCACTTCATACATAAGAATCAACTCCAGATATAGCACATATCCAAATGAGAAAGGTAAAATAAGGAAGCTTCTAGAAGGTATCCCCATGATCTTGAGACAGGCAAGGTAAGAAATCTTAAACAGGACACACGCAAAAAAGAATATCAGAGATGACTGACTAAAAATAATTATATTATAATTAAATATTGTTCAACAGAACATACCAGTGAACGTGGGAGAAGACATTTGCCATACATGTATCAAAGAATTTGTTTCCAGAATATATAAAGAGTTGCAACAAATCAATGGAGAAAAGACTGACAAACCATTTTTATTAAAATGGGAACAAACAGGAACTTCACAAAAGAAGATACCCAAATGGTCAACAGGCATAGAAAAGTGTGCTCAATATCATTAGTCACGAGGGAAAATGCAAATTAAAACTCACATGTACCAGACTAGAATTGCTGAAGCTAAAAGAAGCTGAACAACCAAGTACTGGTAAAGACGATGAGCCACAGACTTTGAAAGCCTTCCTGGTGGAAATGTAAATTGCTATAACCATTTTGGAAAACTCTTTGGCAGCATCTACCATAATTACACTTCCAAGTCAACACAGTATACATATGTGCACTAGAAGACGTGTGAAAGAATGTTCACAGGATTATTTGTAATAGCTAGAAGCTGGGACAACCCCAAACATCCAACAATGGCAGAATGGAAATAAAAAGGTGACATATTCACACAGTAATCAAAGAAAAATCCATTGCTAAACGCAACAACATGGATCAATCTCACTACATAATGCTGAACAAAAGCAGCTGGAAAAAAGTGAAAATACTTTACGAACCAAAAACTAACCTATGTTGATATAATGCAAAATAGTGGTCACCTTTTGCGGGGACGATAAATGACTGGGAGGGAGCGAGAGAGAGGTTTCTGGAGAGCTGGTCATGTTCTCCATGTTGATCTAAGCAAAGAAATGATCAACACAGAATACAGAGCGCTGGCCTTTCAGGACAAGGGGGAGGAGGCACGGCCGAAGGTCTCCTGGAGCAGTGATGTGCTGTTTCTGGGCTGGGTTAGCAGCATAGGGACGTTTATTTTCTAACTGCTCTTTAAACTGTACCTGTCATCTTCATACACTTTTTACATATACGCTATGTTTCACAGAGGTAAAACTTTTTAAGGGTAACACAACTCCTGCCTCATAAATCAGGAAACTAAAGTGAGAACTAACTGTAGACTTCACATCCGTGCATTCATCTGAGCAGCAAGTGATACTGTTATATACCATCTGCGGAACGGTTTTCTTACGGTATTGCTAAATATCAATGAAACATAAAAATAATTAGCAACAATTAATACCGCAGTAAAGTATCAAATAACACTGAAAATAAGAAAATGAAAATAACTTCCACGGATCCACAATATAGTTATTTTAATATTTCAAAGAGAACTTTATTAGGAATAAAAAAAACAAAACTAAATTTTAAATAAATGAGAAGCTTGACCAAACCAAAAAATGATCAGAGATTCATAAACTTTTTAAGACTTTGTATTTTTCCCCATTTCCTACTTTAAAATAACACATTTGATTTTAAAATTAAAATCCAGCTTTAAAAGTCACTCATTTAAATCAACGTTTATTAATATATCTCTGGTTTAATAGTATCAACACTCAAGAGAGTATTTTAATTCCAAGTTTTACAACACATATAAGCTTACTGTCATCCTTTTTTGTTTAAAAGAACCATCAGAACTAAACTGTTCAATATTATGATCTCACAAAAAGAAACTTGCTTGTGAAACAAAGAGATACTTATTACAAAGCCCCACTCGTTAAAAAATTTTAAAAAGTTAGAAGTGACTAAATTTGTCAAAAATCTGACTCAATGAAAAAAAAAGCCTAAAAGAAATGCAAGGCCATTATTTTCAAAGCTATTCCATCTCAGTTACAAATTGCTGTCACTTGGCCTTGCCTTGGTAAATACCTAAGAATGATATTTAATTAGCACATCACTGTTGAAAATTAATGAGCAGCTAAGTGGTCCCATGAGGGTGTGAAACATACTGTTCTATTGAGGATCCTAAGAAAGTTTCCATCCCTTGTTTATGAAGCAGTCTTACCCCTAGAGCTCAAGGTTAAACATCTGCCTAACAAGTGTCCATTCTGGCAAAAAGACCAAGTTAATCACATTTGTTCCTCACTAAACGTTCTCTCCAAACACAATGATGAAAAAGATTGACTTTTCTTTCATTAATTTAAGAAAAATGATTAATTTTTCTTTCTTCCAAAAAGACTTGTTGGGGAGAGGTCCTCTTAAACCTTAGACTGACCAACAGGAAGCTACCAGATACTGATCACAGGCGATCCTCACCAAAGAAGGGAGATACCCAGGACGTGCAGTAAGCACACAGCACAGGTCTCTCCCCGGGGCAGAGGCAGTTTAGATGCACCAACACCCACCTCCCACTGCCCACCTAGACAGCAGCTCTCCACCTGGCAGGAAGACCCAGGTCTAGAACTCCAAGCCCCACTTGGTAGCCCCTAATCACATATGGCTACTTGAACTAATTAAAACCCCAAATTCAATTCCTCAGCCACAGTAGCCACACTGCAAGTGCTCAGCAGTCACATGTGAATAGTGGCTGCGATACCGGACAGCACAGCTGCGGAACATTTCCACCACTGCGGGATGCTGTATTACACTGCTGCAGAATATACGTAGTATACGTATGGAACGAAGATACGTAATGCACTAGTGCAGAATGTATCTTTGCCTAATCAACAGGGCAATTCTTAAATAAAATGAATGTACTTTTTGTGAATAATATTTAAGGATGTTTTACTACATGTAACCCTAACCATAATTATCTATGCCAATGGACATAAAGAAATCCTAGGAAGGAAAGGTAATGATAAGCTCCCCTGTAAATTCATCCAACAATTTAGAAGCAGAGGCTATTTATAGGTCAGTGCCATTTACATATAGAAATGGAGTTTAACAAATTTAAAAGATTCTATCTACTATAGTTGAGTATACAGACTAAAAATTAAAGCAATATTTTTAAAGTGAAAACTGTTTTTTCACACAGATCAACATACTCAACCATAAGTACATTTTTTCATTATACTTGGTCACCATCTGCTGGCGATGTTCTTAAACTGTACCAGCACACGAAACGCTGGCTGTACTGGGAGACATTTTTAAAGGACACAGTCCCCGCTCTTCGCCACAATGCATTCCTGGAAAACCACATCATAAAGAGGCTCCCTGTAAAGCAAATCATATTTTCCGTAAGGGCAGGACTATAATTAGATTCTTCATTCCAAGCTGAAATCTGGCACCAAATAACCCATGGAAAGATCTCATTAAAGCAAGATGCACAAACTATAGTCCTCTACACTCATGTAAAATAGGATAATTATTCTCCAAGTCCTTTCTTAAAGGTATGAACATGTTTGTTATTTGAAGGATACAACATAAATCAAAAGATAAAACTTTAATTTATGTAAAATTAACCTAAATCTAATACGGTAAAAGTCATATATAATAAATAATAATTCTGCTTGCATGCTCCTAGAATTCTTAAGCAATCTGGATGATGACTCTTTATAAAGTGGCATCTGAGGAAATGTAAACAACTGCTGCCTTCTTTCTCAGCAGTGAAGTCCTCTAAAATAAGCAGCATTGTCTCTCCTCCACCGTGAAGCAGTGTTTAAAGGTCGGCATTGATTCCACATCTCTCCTCTTTGCTTTCTCCTAACTCGTAACTCTTAACCAAAGTTTCCAGTAGAAACAATAAGGGGTATTACATCATTCTTTTTCATCGTCCCCTATCCCAGAACCTAACTACACTCTGGTGATAAGCTACCAGACCACATCATACTTGACTGAAAAGCTATAAAAATAATTACAAGCCATTAAAAAGAAGCTTCAGGGCTTCCCCGGTGGTGCAGTGGTTGAGAGTCCGCCTGCCGATGCAGGGGACACGGGTTCGTGCCCTGGTCCAGGGGGATCCCACGTGCCACGGAGCGGCTGGGCCCGTGAGCCATGGCCACTGGACCTGTGCATCCGGAGCCTGTGCTCCGCAACGGGAGAGGCCACAACAGTGAGAGGCCGGCGTACCAAAAAAAAAAAAAAAAAAAAAAAAAAGAAGCTTCAAAACATTTTTCACAGAACAGGAGGACAAAATAAAATCTATTACCTTTGTGTCTGTCTTTGGGATAATGCACAGAAAAAAGCACAGAGAGACGACAAGAACTGAAGTCTAATGTCACTTAGGCAGCTTCTAATACACGCTGTGATAAAATGTTTAAAAACAGGGCCAGCCACACTGTGTTCCCTCTATCCTGGAAAAGGGGGCTTGCTGAGTTATCTAAATAAAGACTGATTCAAAACCTCTTTTATTTTATTTTTACTTTATTTTTTTATTTCTTTGGCCACGCTGCATGGCTTTCAAGATCTGTTTCCTGACCAGGGATTGAACCCGGGGCCCCAGCAGTGGACGCACTGCGTCCTAACCACCGGACCACCAAGGAACTCCCAAAAGCCTCTTCTAAAATACTATTACCTCTCTTTATTCTGAGAGTGTGCAGGAATCATACTTACAATCTGAACTTTTCTGCATAGCATTAATTTCTTTCTCTCAGAAACACAGAATGACTTTTAGGAACTGAAAATAATTAATGACCAATGGACCTTAAGACAATACCCTTTGGGAAGATTAAATAATGAGAGAAGCAAAAGAGCAGTCACTCTAACAAGCAAGCCCCTGTGTGGCCTGTTAAAGTAACCATCCCCGCACCACTGATGATGGCGTTAGCAACAGCCAGCACTTTCACAGGTCCCGGGTCAGAAGCTCGACGTGCAGTATGCACTTCACCCACACGACTCTGACGTTAGTACTACCCCCATCTCCAACTTACAGGAGACGAAACTGGGGTTTAGAGAAAGTAAGTAAGCTGCCTGAGGATACATGGTTGCCAAGTGTCAGAAGTGATATCTGAGCAAAGGCAAACTGCCTCATTTCAGCTCAACCTAGAAATAACCAAGAACAAAGGTATAGTCGCCCAAGATTGCTAACACAGCTCAAGTGGAGAAAAAATGGATTATAGTGAAGTTTCCATGTTTGCTGCATAAAGTACTCATGCCTACATGGAACACCAGAAAGAATATGGGGTCTGGAATCACAAAGACCTAGATTCCAATACTGAATCCATCACTGGGAAAGTTTATTGACCTTACTGAAGCTCTTACCTCATCAATAAATACAAAGGGCAATTTTGTCAACCTCACAGAACTACAGACAGGATGCCATCAGATAACTTACAAAAGATTTCTAGAAGAGTATTTAGCATACAGTAGGTGCTCCATAAACATACAACTTGCCTCACTTGGTTCCTATTTTAACAAACTAGAAATACAAGTGAAATCCACAAACACAGACTGTTCATTGGGAAAATTTCATTCTTATGTTTAAATCTGTATATTTGCTATATATGGTTAGATTTATTAACGTGCGTAACTATTGTAAATAGTGCGTATGCCCAAGCTTTTTAGTAAGATAGTGTTTTGGAAGGCAACCTGACACCATCTATCAAAAAATGTGTGATTATTAAAAATAACATAGACATGTGTACAAAAAATTTTTGAACTTTTCACACCAGATTACTCCCACTCCCTAAAGGTAAAACAGCTTCGTATGTGGCACCCAGAAATATTCCATGCACGCGTACCCATACGTATCCATATATCCTCTTTAAAATACACACACACACACACACACACACACACAAATGGAAGCTTACTACACTTTTATGTACTTCTTTTGAACTTTATACATCTTAGAGATCATTCCATACTAGCCCATATATTTTTGTTACCATTGCACAAGGTGTTGAACCTACTAATAATCCCACCAACAGCTCACCCATTAAATGTTTTACTGTGCCCAGCTACAGCATCACTAATAGCCCAAACACACACAGGCGCATGATGATATATGCACCAGGAAGTTAACTAAGGCGTTCTTTTAACACTACAGAATCAAAAGCAACGAGACGGGTAAGTTACAGTAAATCTATGCTATGGATTATTATCTGTGATGAAAAAGATTACACAGGTTACATGACACAGGATTAAGACACAGTTAAGTGACAAAAGAATAATACATGTAGTACAAGCCAACTTATTTTTATTTTTTATTTTTTTTTGCAGTACACGGGCCTCTCACTGTTGTGGTCTCTCCCGTTGCGGAGCACAGGCTCCGGACGCGCAGGCTCAGCAGCCATGGCTCACGGGCCCAGCCGCTCCGCGGCATGTGGGATCCTCCCGGACCGGGGCACGAACCCGTGTCCCCTGCATCGGCAGGCGGGCTCTCAACCACTGCGCCACCAGGGAAGCCCTATAATTTTTAATTACATACGTGTGGGTATGTGTGTACTATGGAATGATACACACCAAACTGTTGATGCCAACTACCTCTCGTGAGGGAAGTGAAGCAAGAACATGGAGGGAAGGACTCTTTTTACCCTTCATAGTTCTACACTGAGGTTTTTACAAAGAGCGTGCATCATATATAGACTGTATAATTTTCTAAAATGAGGATAAAAACTGTATCAGTCATCTATTGCTGCATAACCAATTACCACAGACATAACAGCTTTAAACAACACATACGTTTTCTCATAGTTTCTGTGGGTCAGAAGTGCAGGTGCAGCCGAGCTCAGTCCTCTGCTTAAGGCCACACAAGGCTGCAATCAGGGTTTGCCCAGAGCTGGGTTCTCATCCGGAGACTCAATGAGGGAAGAATCTGCTTCCCCACTGTCACGGTTGTCAGCAGCTTCCGTTCCTTCTGGATATGGGCTTCACAGCAGCCTGCTTCTTCAAGCCAGCAAGGAAAAGACAGCAAGCCTCTAGAGCCAGTCTGCCAGCAGGGCAGAGTCTTATGTATCGCAATGTATTCATGGACGTGACAGCCCATCACCACTGCCATACTCTATTGGTTAGAAGCCACTCACAGGTCCTGCCCACACTCAAGGAGGAAGGACTGTACAAGGCTGTCAACACCCAGAGCAGGATCTCAGGGCCACCTGAAACTCTGTGTACCACAAAGACAATCAGGATCTTTACCATCTCTCAATGGTAAGCACCTGAAAGATGACTGGGAAGTCATTTATATGGATGTATCTCATGGTTGTCTAAATGAAATTAACCAAACTGTACAGGCAGGAGATCTATGTCTATGGTCTCATTAGTAACATTTTGTAAAACCATGCTCCAAGTTCAAATATAATTCAAGTATTTCATTGTCAAGAAAGGAAGCAGCTATTTGACATTAAATACAATAAAAGATCTCTAATAAAATGGCAAGGCAATTTGGAAAGTGGTTTTTATAAAATAAACCATGGGTAATAACATAAGCTTACACCAAGAACTATGAAAAAGGATAAAACCAGGACAGGACTAGTTATGTGTTGAAACTGTCTGAAGTGAAATGCTAAGTTTACTAGTGTGCAATGTGTATTTGGTGGAAAAAAGCATGATAATAAGCCTGACAGAATATGACCTCGTAATACTTCTAATGTGTCTAGAATGAGGCTGCATGCCATATCCTACAGGAAGAATAAAGGTAAAGGGCAGGTGCCGTCTCTGTTGAATAGGGTCCTAACAAAGGGGCTTCAGAAGGACTCTGCATCTTTAATAATATAAAAAGGCTAGGACACAAACAGCATAATCTAAAATGCCATGAGAAATACTTCACATACAAAAAGGTCTAAGTAAAGCAGGATTTTATAAAGTGATCAAAACAGAAACACTAAGGGGGAAAATCTTTTAAGATTAAAGAGGATGTTCAAAGGACAAGTTGAAGTGGTTGTAACATTTATGAGGCAGCATTAAACTTCAGTTCTAAGTAACAATAAATTATTCACTACAAAAACATACATGTGTCAAATATTATAAGCCTCTTACACTTTTTAAACAACTCCTTGCAGAACGGAGGAGGTGTATTAGGTCAACACGAGCAGATTCTAACTTTTTCAGCAGCACAGCATGACCACTCAGAGCAAAGGAACAACTTCAGAAAAAAATATGAAGACAGACCATCAACAGATTCCACCACCACTACTGATCTGATCTCACACATTTTGTATCTGGTCTTAAATCAATTGTATTGCCTTTAGATGAAGTAAATGTTAGTTTTACTTTTAAATGCCTTCATGTACATAAAATTACAAATATCTGTTAATTAATGTACATGCAAATTAAAATTTTTAAATAGATCAAGTTAAGTTAAGAGAAGCATGTAAGTAAAGATACCCCTGAGAAGTTCTGTTTTTGCAGCCCTACTTGGCCTTGGCCTTAGTGAAATTCTAACACTTGACTAGAAAGAGACTTGCCTTTTCCAGTTCCTTCATTGCCTTTACTAATTGCATTGTTAAAAATATAAAAAGGTTAGGACACAAACAGGGCATCTCTGTAGCCTATAACCACACATCCCTTAACTTCTTCTAAAATTTATCCTTCCCTTAACTTTTTCTAACAGTACTTTTTGCAAATCCTTGTGAGCCATTCTCTCTGCCACAATATGCCTGCCTCAAAGAGGCTGTGTCCAGAATAAATTCAATGTGTGGCAGTGCCTAACAGCCCATTCACTGACTCATGTAGGCACTCACCAAAAACTAAGACTCATACCGTTGGTCACAGGTGCCCACCCAGGGCCAGGCACTGGAAATACCGTGCAGACAGGAAGAACACTGTCCCTGCCTCAGTCTCTGTAACGAGACCACAATCTCCTTACACCCCAACTTACTGCTACACAGCTAACAAAAATTCCAGTCACACCTCTTCTGCTTCTGAATCTCCTAGGAAGGCAAAAATTAGTATTTAACACCACCTGCTTTGGACTCATCTATTCATTCCTTTTCACTCTTCCGAAACATGTCCTTAATTATATCACCTCTTCCTGTTCCATATTAATTTGTTTCCCCTTTCTAATAAAAAAATTTCATATGTACTGGATCTCTTGCTTTCTGTTCACCTGTTCTTTTCCACCATAATACCTGAGGTCTGAAAAACATAACCAGACTATATCAACTACGAAGACACTTCAAATTACTAATAAGATTTCTGTATCTTTTAAGGAATAAACCAAAAAAAATTATAGCAGAAAAGAAAGATTACATATCCATAACCTATTCAAATTCCAAAAATTAAAATTACCAAGAGAATGGTGAGGAATACTGTATGAATTGACACTGTCCAATACTTTAACATTTCAGGGAACATGCCAAAGGTAAAACTCAAAATCTGATAAAAGTCCAATTTCAATCTACCCGTCCTAAAGGCCAAAAGTCATACTACAACAACTGTTTTATTGTGTACTTAACAAACTTAGAAGTTCACGTTTATTTGTACTAAAAATCCTATTTAAGCTTAGTACTCTAGTAAGAAAGCACAGTTTAATAGGGTTTATGTTTGCATTCATTGTTTTATTAAATCAAAACGAACACTGTTCAATGAGGGGGAAGGACAAAAGTTCAAGCATAAGCTTCCAGATGGATATGGAGGATGTTATATTTGGTTGAAGTCAGTGAAATGTCCTTAATTCACGCTTGTCATAAAGGGAAACAGAGAACTGTGTCATTTAAAGATTTTCAGGCACCACTTTCCAAGCAGTGGACTAGATAGAAATATTTAACATATATCCAAAAAGCAGCTAAAAACATACTATAATCTTGAATATACAACAAATGGAAAAGCAAAACTGTTATTTTAACTATACATTCCTTCACAGCCCTCAACTTCATAGCAAAAATATAAAGTAAACCAACTGCTTACCATAAAAAAAACATGGAAAAATGGAATGTACTAACCAGTTCCAAAGATGGGCTAAATAATGAAACACACTTGAAACCCCAAGTTCATGGCGTACCTCTGGACATGGGTCGGCGACTGTACCAAAGAGCAATCTTCTCCAGAAGAGAGCGTCCGTGACTCGCTGAGTCTGTGCTCACCGTTCCCCAGCTCGCCCATCACCCAGTCTGGTAATCCTTCTGGGCTGGACAATCCTTTGGCTTGTGCTGGATTTGGTTCATCAAAATAGATGGACTGATTTTTAAAAATTAGAAAAATTATTCTTTCAAAATGTACTATATGAGATAATCAGTTAAGATTTCCATCAAGTTTAGTGACAACCTTTCAAATACTCAAATTCAATTACATAAAAATATATAAAAATGTATCATTCAATGAAATATTAAAATACATAAAATGGATAACTTATTTACATTTTAGTTATGTTGTGCTGTATAAGAAATCTGATAAATGATAAAATTACATGACAGATACATCTGATAATAATGATTTATATTACAAAAGGAATATTAGCTGTATGAAAAGATAAGTGAAAAGTTCTTTTTAAATCATGTGCTCTCCTATTTCTTTCTGTGATCATTAACTACACTGCACGTGCGCGCGCGCGCACACACACACACACACACACACATCAGTAGGCAGAGAAACCAAAATCAATAAAAACCAGAAATAAAAGTTTCTGGTCATCCTGCAGTATCCCACAAGCTAGATGAAAAATCCAAGACAGGTCTCTAGGCCTTTACATTACTAACATTAGCAAAATAAAGCCCTTTCCTACAATTCCATAAAATGAGTGTGAAAGGGAAAGCATGATACAATACACTCATATTTCAACATCTGCATGTGTTTCAGAAAATGTTCTACCTTCGGTCATTAAGAATAGATGGGGGCTTCCCTGGTGGCGCAGTGGTTGAGAGTCCGCCTGCCAATGCAGGGGACACGGGTTCGTGTCCCGGTGTGGGAGGATCCCACATGCCGCGGAGCGGCTGGGCCCGTGAGCCATGGCTGCTGAGCCTGCGCGTCCGGAGCCTGTGCTCCGCAGCAGGAGAGGCCACAACAGTGAGAGGCCTGCGTACAGCAAAAAGAAAAAAAGAAAAAAAAAAAAAGAATAGATGGGCTGGGACTTCCCTGGTGGCGCAGTGGTTAAGAATCTGCCTGCCAATACAGGGGACACGGGTTCAAACCCTGGTCCAGGAAGATCCCACATGCCGCGAAGCAACTAAGCCCGTGCACCACACTACTGAGCCTGTGCTCTAGAGCCCGCAAGCCACAACTACTGAACCCACGTGCCACAACTACTGAAGCCCGGGTGCCTAGAGCCCGTGCTCTGCAAGAAGAGAAGCCACCGCAATGAGAAGCCCACGCACCGCAACAAAGAGAAGCCCCCACTCGCCGCAACGAGAGAAAGCCCACGTGCAGCAACAAAGACCCAACACAGCCAAAAGATAATAAAAAAAACAAAACAAGAATCCGCCTGCCAATGCAGGGGACACGATGGTCTGGGAAGATCCCACATGCAGCAGAGAAACTAAGCCCATGCACCACAACTACTGAGTCTGCGCTCTAGAGCCCGCAAGCCACAACTACTGAGCCCGCGTGCCACAGCTACTGAAGCCCGTGCACCTAGAGCCCGTGCTCTGCAACAAAAGAAGCCACCACAATGAGAAGCCTGCGCACCGTAACGAAGAGTAGCCCCCGCTCGCTGCAACTAGAGAAAGCCCACGCACAGCAACGAAGACCCAACGCAGCCAAAAATAAATAAATAAATAATAAATTTTTCTAAAAAACTTTAAAAAAAAGTAATTCAATCCAACCTCTCGTTACATTAAATAATACATACAGAAGAGCTTAATAAACTAGAATTTACTGACATCCATAAATTATTACATAATCCAGTGAAAATTAGTGGAAAATTAAGGCCCAATATTTAAAAATTCATTTTAATGTTTTTAGAAATATTGTAGAATACTGGAGGATGACTAAATCAATTAAGTATGGTTCCATTAGAGCTCAATATCTGATTTCCATTCAAGGTGGAAAAAAACTGAATCAGGGAGCAAAAAAATAGTTTTAGCTAACATATTTTCTAGGACTTGTAGCTTAATAATATGACCATTCCCAAATGGGATGATAAATTGACACTTCTAGAGAAACAAACGAATGCATCTTTTGGTCAAAGACACCTACCATGTATGAAGGTAAAGTTTTCAGCGTCCCTGGCTCAGGGCGGTGAGTGAAAGGGCCCTCGAGAGCCCCTCGCCTGAGCATGTGTAGTAAGAGCTTTGCGTACAGATTCCGATTCCTCCTGCCTGTGACCCCTGCTCCTGTTCCTGAAGGCTCACACAGTTTTCTAATCCAAAGTGCACACCTCTGCCGCTCTAGAAATACACAGGAGCTGTTAGAGACTTGAGTTTTCAAAAAATAAAACATTACATTAAAGACCCATAAAACATCTGCTCTAGTCTGCAGCAGGGATTGGCTGACAGCGAATATTTTAGGTTTTGCAGCCATATGATATCTACCCAACTCTGCCGCTGTAGCATGAAAGCAGCCACACACCATTCACACCACACGTCACCAAATGGTTATGGCTGTTTTCTAATAAAACTTTATAAAAAAGGCAGCAGCCTGGATGTGGCCCAGGGGCTACAGTTTGCCAACCCACCCTGGTCTAGAGTTTAACTTTAAACTAGTAATAAGATCTCAGGATTGCTACCAAATAAATCTGAGACAAAAATGTTGCTGTTCGCATAGCACAGGGAGATCAGATCGGTGCTTTGTGACCGCCTGGAGGGGTGGGGTAGGGAGGATGGGAGGGAGGGAGACACAAGAGGGAAGAGGTGTGGGAACATATGTATATGTATAACTGATTCACTTTGTTATAAAGCAGAAACTAACACACCATTGTAAAGCAATTATACCCCAATAAAGATGTTTAAAAAAAAAAAAGGTTGCTGTAAAACCATCTCTAAAATAATTTCCGTTGTGTTGAAAAATCTTTCTGTAATTCTCATTACACAAACCAAGAGAGAGAGAATGCAATCTTATTTAGCATTTTAAACCTAATCTAAAATTGAATCTCAAATGTTTTATTTATTAAACTGGTAATCTTCAGGGATTTGTGGATGATTTATTTAGGAATTTCTTTTAACCTCTCTAAAAACAATTGAGGGTTACATATTTACATGTAATTTTGAAAAATAATTATCCCTTTAAAAGCTACCTTAAAAATGTAGCACAGTTTAATCCACATATAATGACCTATTGATTATCTTATCTTACCACGACACAGAATTGTTTTTAGGTCTCAGGAAAACCATTTTGACATTAATCTTTTATCAGTCTAACTCAATTTGAGGATTATATATCTAACACAAATCATAAATCTGCTTCAATGTCTTAGTTTCTAAAGGTCATATTCATTTATTGTTTTACCTACAAAAATCCCTGGGGCAGATTTACCACTTTGCTCATACTGGATTTATCACTACATGTATGAAAGGTAGTCTCTAAATAACTTTTGTATTTTTAGCTTTGAAAATTATATAATCACAAAACAAACTTCTTGAAATATCAGGTGTACTTTGTGCAAAAAGAAAATACAAACTAAAGCGGATAAACTTAAGCAAACAGTTTTTCAAACTATATGTTTATATGCCCCGCAGCAAACTGAGATCCATATAATAGTCGGTGAATAGAACTTAGTACAACAATCCAGCTAGCGAAAAAAATTAATTCCTCTATTTAAAATAATGGCGAAAACCATTATCAAAAGTAGAATTTAACTATAATGAAATTTAAGTTATTATGAATGTTCAGGTTCTTGACTGGGATGTGAGTGTCTGAGCATTCATTATGAATTAATTACATAAAAGAGGGTCAGGGATGTACCAATACATACTGACAATGAGTCATGAACCAAAGATCACAATTAATCCAATTCTATGTACCCCAAATCCCTTTTTAAAAGAAGATGAGGGACTTCCCTGGTGGCGCAGTGGTTAAGAATCTGCCTGCCAATGCAGGGGTCATGGGTTCGAGCCCTGGTCCGGGAAGATCCCACATGCCGTGGAGCAACTAAGCCCGTGCCCTGCAACTACTGAGCCTGCGCTCTAGAGCGCGCGAGTCACAACTACTGAAGCCCGCGCACCTAGCACCCGTGCTCCACAAGAGAAGCCACTGCAATGAGAAGTCACCCCAAGAAGCCCACGCGCCACAAGGAAGAGTAGCTCCCACTCGTCCCAACTAGAGAAAGCCCATGTGCAGCAACAAAGACCCAATGCAGCCAAAAATAAATAAATTAATTTTTAAAAAGTGATACTGCATCTTTAAAAAAAAAGATGAACTATGAGGATAGTCTGAAGTACATTTATAATGAGAGATTTTAATATACACTTATGCTAATCAGCAGATCTAAGACAAGAAGGAAAAAAAGGCACTGAGTATCAGAAGAGGACACAGTATAGAAATATCATTAAATACTAATTCAACTAATCGTGAATGAGCCACGGGACAGGAAATATTCATTTTAAGAAAAGCAGAAGAAGAAAGAAGAGGTTACCATCCAACAAGGCAAGAGAAGAAGGCAGAGGAAGAGGCGTGAAGGGAAGACCATGCCAAGCCACCCTGGACTCGGACAGGCTGCAGGCCCTGCCTGGTACGATGGGTGACCACAGAACGCGTAACTCATACACTGCGCTCCCTCTTCCCAGCGCAGCTCCCTGGAATAAAGATCTAACATTGAGTCGGCTCCTCATGTTGAATATGAAGTTGACTCAGACACCTCACAGAAACAGGGGACTTGGACAACACGGGGGTAAAAGCCCGTCTCCTGGTCCCACTCCGAACCCTCCTCGCAAAAGCTCCCAAATCAGATTTACCTTTACGGCCAGCCTTATGCCTACTATGACTCAGAGGGTCTTCCCTGCCCCTCAAACTCTCTTCAACTGCTCTCTGATAAACCTTTTTTACTTGAGACAAAGACTCACAGAGGAGAAAAGGTTAGGAATTGCAGACAAGATGCCAACAAAAACGCATTTACACTTGATTTTAGTCAGTCAACCAATGAGCATGTAAGACTAACAGATTCTTTTCTGCTTTGATAAACAAAAGGGTCAGAGACAGGTGGACAGTAGGCTCCTGAAAGAAGAACCATCTTCATGGTAGGAGGAAAAAGACGCAGGAAAAAACAGTTACAGCCAACTTTAAAGACCCATGCAATTTAAGCTCATGACCTGTGAGAAGTGGTCTCACAGTAATAATACCTTTCCACAGTTCAGTAGTTCACCATGACTAAATTTCTGTTTACCCTCCAACAGCTCAAGGTAAACAATCCTTTATCAGCTTAAGATGAAAACTGTTATTAAATGAATCCACTTTTCATTTTGAAAGTTCATGGGTTTGACTAAATAATACAAAGAAAAAAATTAATTTTAAGAACGTAATTTTCAAACATAATCTTACCTGACCTATGGGGTAATTTTAGAACAAAGGGCTTCATATCTACCACAAAGTGATCAAATTCCGCATCCAGCTTCTCCCATTTTTCTTCTTCGCTTCCCATTTCCATAATTCAGCCTGTAAAAGATTTAAAATTAAAATATTAAGATCTGTATGCTGAAAACTACAAAACTCATGAAAGAGATCAAAGGTACTATTAAATACCCCCAAATTGATCTATAGATTTAATGCAATTCCAATCAAAATCCCAGCAGTATTCTTTGTAGATATACACAAGCTGATTCTAAAATTTACGTGGAAAGTTAAAGGAATTAGAATAGCAGAAACAATCCTGAAAAAGAAGAACAAGTTTGGAACACTCACATTACCTGATTTAAGATGCACTATAAAAGTACAGTAGTCAAGACAATATGGTATTGGTGAAAGGATAAGACACATAGACCAATGGAACAAACTAGAGAGTCCAGAAATTGACCAACACAAATATGGACAACTGACACTCGACAAAGGTACAATTCATGGAGGAATGATAGTTTTTACAACAAACGATGCTGTAACAATTGGGGATCCATATGCATAAATAAATTTAAACAAATAACCTCACTCTGTATGAAAAATTAACTCCAAATAAATAACAGACCTAAGTGTAAAATGTAAAACTATAAAACTCTTAGAAGAAAACATAGACGAAAATCTTCATGACTTGGTGTTAGTCAAGGATTTCTTCGATATATCACTAAAAGCACTACCTGTAAAAGAAAAAATTGATATATTGGACTGTATCAAAATGAAAAATTTCTGTTCTGCAAAGAACTCTTTCCAGGAGTTGAAAAGATAAGCTACAGCCTGGGAGAAAATACTGCAAATCATTTACCTCAGAAAGGACCTATATCAAGAATACATAAAGAACTTTTAAAACTAAACCATAAGAAAACAAACAACCCAATAAAAGTAATCAGCAAAAAAAATTAGTTCCTTTACCAAAGAAGATGTACAGTTGAGAAGTACGCGCGTGAAAAAGATGCTTAACCTCATTAATCATCAGAGAAATGCAAATTAAAACCACAATGAGATATCACTACCTGCCTATCAGGACAGCTAAAATTAAAAAGGCAAACACCACCAAAGCTGCTGAGGGCTCAGCGCGAGAGGCCTTCTCACGCATTGCTGGGAGGAGCACAGAGCGGTGCAGCCACTCAGGAAGACAGGTTAGCCATCGCCCACCCCGTTAAACATACCCGTAGCGGAGGAGCCAGAAATCCCCCTCTTGGGCATTTACTCAGGAGAAGCAAAATCTCTATTCGCACAGAAACCCGGATGTAATGTTTCTAGCAGCTTTCTTCTTCTATAGCCACCAAACCCTGGAAACACCCACGTGTCCCTCCCCCGGGAAATGGATAAACCGCCGTGGCCTCGCCACACAACGAAACAGCGCTCGGGCAGAGAGAGGACGGAAGCGCCCACTGGCCCCGCCACACGGATGAGCGTCCATGCGCGAGGACGCGACGCGCAAGGCGCCGTTCCCGGAGGGCCGCGTGCTGTACGACGACACCCACTCGTACGGCATCCCCGAAAAGGCAAAAGCTACAGGCACACAGAACAGCTCGGTGGCGCACTGGGGTAGCACTGGGGCGCAAGGAGAGCACACGGGGCGCTGCGACTGTCCCGCGCCTTCTGCGCCCGAGGTCATAAAAACCCATTCTGAGTCTGTGTAAAAATTCATCACACTGCAACACCAAGAAAGCGATTTTAACCGTACGTAATGTAAAAGGTTTAACTTCCATCAAAAAACGTAAAATACTGGTCCTCGTACTTCTTCCTAATCAGGAAGAAAACCACTGAAAATGAAGGGAGTGGACCCCCAAACTCAGACACAGAGCTTCTGACAAAATTTCTTACGTTAAAAATATACCCAAGAGTCCACATGTTCCTCTCAGGTTCGAAATGCCTTGGTAAGGATGCGCACCATCTCTACGCTATGCACGGTCCCCAATTTGTCATTTGGCCGGTTTACAAACCACACGTTTGGGGAAAGGCTCCGGTGTGCCTCGGCGGCGGCCCTGCTCCACAGACGCCCTCCCTCTGCTCAGCGGGCCCCTAACGTTCAGCAGGGCGCCCACCTCAACACCAGCAGCCCCTGCGCGGACGGCCCTGGACCCGGCCCCTCCGCGTCCGGCCGCCGGCCGTCCCTCGCAGCTCGCGGCGGTGGGCCGGCGGCTCCCTCGGGGCCCGACGAGCCCTGCCGGGGATCTTCCCCCCGCGCCGGCAGGCAGCCGTGCCGGGAAGGGAAGCAGTCTCTGACGTCCACGCTACCGCTCCCAGCCACGGCTCTCGCAAGCCCGCCCGCAACGCCCCTCTTATGAGGCCCCCGCCAGCGGGCCGGACCCAGCGCTCCCCCTGCATCGCTGCCGCCCACCAAAATGCCCTCCGGCCGATCGGCCTCTTTTCCTCCCTACTCCGCACGACAGCGACAGCGACCGCTCGACACCGTCCTTCGCTCCTCAGCTGAGGGTCTGCTGGAGAAAACGGGCACCGCCCTGAGGTCCCACCGGAATCCTCCGTTTTCTCCCATTTCGCCGTCCGCAAGGCAGCCCTGAAACTTTTACCAGCCCTCTCCAAACCCCTAAGCCGTTGCAGCTCCGCTGACTCTCCACGTGGGAAGCTCACCTCTTCCTGGGAGGAAAACGGCATGCTCTTCCCTCCACCGCCCAACTCGCCTCCTCGGGAGCACATCCTCACGTGCTCGCCCCCGCCCCCGCGTCGGAAGCACTGACCGTCCTCCCTGCCGCCGAGACCTCCATCACCGTCAGGGGCCTCCTCGCTGTTTCACACTGACTCCTTCCCCTCCGCCGTCCCCATTCGCTAAGCCCCGTGAGCCAACACAGCAACAAACGCTCAGAAAGGTCTCAGAACCTGCCTGTGTGCCTATTCTCACCGCCACTCTCTCAGAGCAAGCCCTCCCCACCGCCGACTCACCCTAACTCTCCCTGCTTCAGTCCTCACTGGCACCAGAGATGTCCCAAGTACAAAGCTCCGCACATCACTTCCTGTCTCCACCGCCCACTGCCACGGGACAGGATCCAAACCCAAAGTTAGGCCGGCCTGCCAGGGCCTTTGCCTTCTGAGCTCCCTACACACGCGCGCACACGCACACACGCGCACAGATGAACTCCCTGCCATTCTGCAAACACTCCAAGCCCTTACAGGATCACACAGGCTGTCCCACTGCATGGAGTCATCAAGAAATGCAACTCAAACATCACTTCAGAGTTAGAGCTTGCCCCACACATCCCAGACTCATCTCTCCATCTTAGTGTGTACTGCTCACATCTGTGCCACGGCATTCATCACGCTGTTACCTCTTTTTTACACATCTGTGTACTATTTACAGGTCTGCCACCATCTGTGAGCTGCTCCTGAAAGGCAAAGACCGTGACTGACACATCTTAGTAGGTACCTAGCACATTACACGGCACATAATAGAAGCTGAAGAATCAATCGACTGGTAAATAAAAGCTAATAACTAAAGGGATTAATGTCTTACTTTTACATGCCTAATACAGGCAAACCTCAGAAATATTGCAGGTTCAGTTCCAGACCACAGCAATGAAGCAAACATCACAATAAAGCAAGTCACATGAACACTGTGCTTTCCCAGTGCACATAAAAGGTATGTTTACGCTATACTATAGTCTATTAAGTGTTCAATAGCATTATGGTAAAAAAATGTACATACTTACCTTAATTAAAAATTACTTTATTACTAAAAAAAAAGCTATCCATCATCTGAGCCTTCAGTAATTTGTAACCTTTTCGGGGGTGGAGGGTTTGAAATATTGCGAGAATTACCAAAATGTAACCCAGAGACACAAAATGAGCAAACACTGTTGGAAAATGGCACTGGTACACTTGCTCAAGGCAGGGCTGCCACAAACCTTCAATTTGTAAAAAACGCAAAAGCATATAAAGCAAAGCACAATAAAACAAGGTATGCCTGTGTTTTGTTTTGTTTTTTAATTCTGTTCTGAGTACCAAATAGGTCCCCTAGAATAGAAATACTATTGCCCTTAATTCTATTTACCAAAACCGGTCGTTGTACCTTCTGCATTACAGTAGAAGAAACATATTTCAAATTCAAGACTTGGTTAAGATAAATTTTATTTAAGCGCATTTTCTGATTGGTTAGTTGGCTTGGCATTATTTGGTTGCGTGGTTTTGTTCTGCATTCCTACAATAACTAGCTGCATTCATACATAACTCCATCAGTTATGTACCTGGTAACAGAAGGCTATGATACCACTGCTGGATGTTAGATCATAAAGCTGAAAAGCAAGTGGATGAACAAACAAATGGAAACTCATAAACCCAGAATTTTAAGCACAGCTTTGACCTGGAAGTGTATTTCCAGGCTTAAACAGTTCATCCTGCCCACGTACTCTAACATATGCCTGAGAGCACCTGTAGCTAGACAAAAAGATTCCTAATAATCACTAATTCTCAACAAATCTTTGACACACGCAGGCGATGTTAATGTTTAGAGAAACGAAAACTCAGTAAAAAGACCCCAAGTCGTGAAATTAAACATAAAGCTCAAACTAAAATTCTGAAACCGTTAGCTCTCAGATCCATCATATCTGACCTCTTGGCCATTTAAATATAAATCAGCAATATCTCCAACTAGTAAAGAAGTTGGAGAAAAATAGAAAGACGATCATAATTGCTATAATAACATGCAATACTGGAGTACACATTTTTTTTAAAAGCACTATAAAGAATCAGTGTGATACTTGGTAAAAGCTAAAACTCAGCTTTTCCTATCCCTTATTTATTCTCCAACAAAATGAAAAAAAAATTAAGTTATCGTTCCAAACTTTCAAGGAATTCTTGCTACAGAAATTACATCTTATAAGTAGGTTATATCTACTTAGTCCCAGCTAATCAAAAACTTTTATTACGATTTATTAGAATTGCAGATTTAAATTATTAGATTAAAAAATAAGGAAAGCTGTATCTTTGACTTAGGTTTAAAATACTTAGAGCGTGCCTGCCAGTCACATAAATTAGTGCAAATGCAAAAAAGGAAGTAAACTGGGTGAGTCTTGCTTATAGCTATAGTATAGTTGGCTCATGTCTTTTATTTAACTCACCGGCACTGTCTTTTTTTAAACCTGTGTCTATGTGGACAGCTACAAAACGGGCTAAGACCTTCTCAAGGTGCTTCGCTGTCATAGGGGTCAGCAGAGCATAAGCGGGCCACAAACATTAAAGGTCCTGCGGAAAAGGAGCCACACCGCTCAACAAGGAACACACCTCACATACATCAGGCCCCGAATAAACACACTCCTCAAAGTTGCATGAAGTCAATTTTGTTCAATCAAACCATACTTTAAATAGATGGCGGATCATTACACAAAACTTGAAAACCGTCCTCCGGTACATGAAGCCGGTTTACAGGTGCCTGTTTCACCCGGCTCGCCCTTTTGGGTGTTTAGACAGTTACCGGACACTGACCGCGCCCTGGCATAACCCTGGAGACGGGGGAGCACGCCGAGGCCTGGGGGGGCCAGTGACGGCTGGGGGGCTGCTGGGCCGCAGCCTGAGGCCTGCGGGGCGGCTCGTGCCCCCGCACCGGCCTTTTCTACCCCGTGTCCACGCACCTGTAAACAGGAAGGGCGCACGACCCTCAACACACAGGCCGCTCGCATGGACGTCCCTCGTCCCTCGGACACTCGGACCCGGGACACTGGGTCGTGGCCAGCGGGCCGGCGGCGGGCCGGGCCTCCCGGGGGCCACCCCTCACCCCGAGGGCCCAGGACCCCGTCCGGCTGCGGGGGGAAGTGTTCCCGCCGGCCTGGGACCCGGGCGCGACCCCGTCAGGTGCCCAGACCCGGACATGCTGACCCGCCCCAACTTTCTCAGAACCTCCCCGCCCTGCGCGGCCCGGACTCCAGTCCGCCCGCGAAGCAGCGGCCGCCCGCGCCCAGAAGCCCCCGCGGCGCCCGCCCCACAGGCCTGCAGAGAGGCCCGGGCCCGCCCACGGGGCGACCGCTCCCCGCGCAAAATTCCACCCGAGAACCCGCGTGTGGGGACCCCGGAGGGGAAATCGGAAAAACGAGAACCTGGCGCCCCTACGTGCAAGCTTTCCGAGCGGCCGCCGCCGTCGCCGCCGTCGCCACCGCCGCCGCCGCCACAAAAAGGTTTCAAATCCGTGCGGGCGCAGAGGTCGCAGCCTCGCAGCAGGCCCGGGGGGTGGGAGGAGCCGGCTGGGCGGTGGGACGGGAGGAGGTGCCCAGCTCGCAGGCCCCGCCCCCTTCCCCAAGCCTCCGGCGGCCGCGCGCGGCGCCGTTGCCATGGCGACGCTCGGGGCCTCGGCTGCCCCGCCCAGCAGGCCGGGGACGGGGACTTCCGCACTAGCGTTTCCCCGCCCCCCAGGCCGCGCGGCGCCGTTGCGCTGGCGACGCTACGGGTCTCTGCTGCCCCTGCCTAGCAGGTCGGGAGCAGGCACGTCCGCGCTCGCGTTTCCCCGCCCCCCCTGCGCTGTGCGGCGTTGTCATGGCGACGTCCCGGCCCTCAGCGCAGCTTCCGGCTCGCTTTCCAGCGTGGCGGCCCCTAGACCAATCCCAAGCAGAGACTCCCGGGATGACCAGGCCACGCACTGGACGCTGCTGCCCTCAGGCATCCCGCTCGGACAAGTAGCTCGTGAACACTTTAGGGGCGGTAGAGAAAGAACGGGTAAAGAGCAAAGAACACGGGGTTGCAGTAGGATATTCAGAGGGTGGACAAACGACATTGAAAGAATCTAAAGAACTGAGAACTTACTGCCTGGTATCTCACAACCCAGAGGTGAATACCGTTGAATTAAAGGAGAAAATGAACACTGCTTTTTTTTTTTTTTTTTGCATTCATAACTATCCAAGATCTGAAAAAACTTACCCCAAATTCCGAAGATGCTGAAATAATATGAAAAGGCTTTGTGTTTACCAATTCTGGATAGAATAACAAGATCAAGAGCAAAATGTATTTTTGCTGCTCCCAGGAAGTCTCATCCACCTCGGGGCGGTCTCCATTGCTATGTTGTGGTTTTCTCTGGCCTTCTGTTACATTTCTGGAAAGGCTCTGAACTATATATATTTTTAAAAATACCGAACAGAAACAAAATTTAAATTGTGAAAACACTCACTGAAATGAAATTCAGTTTACCACTGTTTTTCATGTAATTTCACACAGGATTCCTTCTGCAGTATCTGCAATACACGCAGTGTGATGCCAAATCTAACATAAACACAGCTTGAAGCATCTTTTCAATTTTCCATAAAGAAAATAGAAGATTCATTCATTTGTAACTAGTTACTTTCAAGCTTCCAGAGGGAAGGCATATTCTTTCCAAGGTGCTTTTTCAAACCCTCCCACTGGAACCAACGGTTTTTCATGGTTTCAGTGACAAATTATTAAAGCTAAGGAAAAGAAGAGGTATGAAATACTTTTAGGAATGTTTAGTTTCTCAAAAGCATAGTTGAACATGTTTATAGCTAAAGAATAATGGGTAATTCAGTCATTTGCACAGAGAATCTGGGATGCAATACCCACACATGCAATTGCAGGAATTTGACTACCCAATGAAGAGGTTCAAAACCATGCTGCTGGAAGAACATGAAATGAATTTGACAATTGATGTCTAAATGAAGACTAGCAGAAAAGTAGAAGAAGAAAAAAGGGGATTGAGGGGGGAAATGCAACAAAGTCAAGTTCATCTAAGAAAAAATTGCAGCAGAAAAAAAAAATACATGACTTAAAAGGTTAAAAAAATTAAGGTAAGTTTCTTAAAATAATTTCTATATTTAGGTGAAAGTAAGAAGAGAAAATCTCCTTTTACATTTTCAAGAACTAGGAGATTGTCACTATGTGTGTATATATATATATAAATATATATACACACACACATATATATATTTTAAAAATTAAGATATGTACATAGGATTTTTATAGTTATTTATGTAATACATATGTAGCTGGGATGCCAACTGGAACCTGAGCTGTGTTGACCTTTGGATTCAAGCTTTTGTGTCACGATGTCCATTGGAAATCTCCTTCCATGACAACCAAGGAAACTTCTAGAAAGTAACTCACCCTAGGTGACAGTGAGCAGATATGGTTCAGTAACAGTACACAAACGTTGAATGGACAGGTGGTTCCACGTAAAGTACTAGCCATGGGTTGACTTCCAGCTCTCCTCCTTTGCTTGTAACAGAGTGATTCCCAATCTTTTAAGGTGAAGATTTTCCTTTGAGAATCTTAAAAAGCTATACCTCTCCTGCCCCCTGTACTTCACCACCCCTAAATGCCCACATGCCCAAAAATATGAGTACAAATCAAAGGGTTCCCCAAATTCCTCAAGTCCATCCATGGAACCTCGGTTAAGGACTTCTGCCCTATGGATTTTATATCAACTTAAACATTGAGAACAGAAGCTATAGCGGCATTCTTGTCCATAATTTCTGAAGCTATTATGGACAAACGCAGTACAGACATCACTGCCCTCAACACTTGGTTCCAGCAACCTCAGGGCAGGCATTAGTGAAAAGCAGCAGCAGCAGGGATGCCTTCAGCGAGCGTCAGAGGCAAGAAATGAGAAGAATATCCTCACAGCTACACACACTCGGAGAAAAACAGATGATGCCCACCATATGGTGGCTTAGGAAGATGCAGAGCACGCACGAGCCCCACCCTGGGAATACTTGGGAAGAAATATCTGGAATCGGAGTCCCTTCAGGGACCCCAAGGGTAAAGACAGATAAATACTCTGTTGTAAATGTCCCAGTGCTTGCGCGGCCTGAAAAATGCTGTTCACACGAGGGTTTATGGCCACAAACCTACGGCGACCAATTAATATGACTTCTATGTCTAGTTATTTCATAAAGGATAATAATTTGTCACCTCAATATATATTTATTGAATGTCTAGTATGTGCAGATTGTTTTAACGGAATGTTTCTTCTACCACGAATGTTCTGACAGCTCACCCTAAACGTCACTTTCTCAGAGAGGCCATCAGTGCTTCTCAAACTACCCCTTATTCTCTTTCAAAGCCCCCTGCTCTTTATCTTCACTGCCTTTATCGAAATTTGTAGTCAAATATTAACTGATATTAAAGATCTTTTTAAAATGTCTATAGGCGGGACTTTCCTGGTGGTCCAGTGGTAAAGAATCCGCCTTACAATGCAGGGGACATGGGTTCGATCCCTGGTCGGGGAACCAAGATCCCATATGCACAGGGCAACTAAGCCTGCGTGCCACAACTACTGAACTCGTGCACCTCAACTAGAGCCCCCGTGCCGCAAACTACAGGGCCCATGCGCTCTGGAGGCCACAGGCCACAGCTAGAGAGAGAAAACCTGCCACCACAACTAGAGAGAAGCCTGTGCGCTGCAGCGAAAGATCCCACATGCCTCAGCACAGATCCCGCGTGCCACAACTAGGACCCAACGCAGCCAAAAATAAAAGTAAATAAATAATAAATCTAAAAAATTTTTTTAAAATAATATGTCGGGCTTCCCTGGTGGCGCAGTGGTTGAGAGTCCGCCTGCTGATGCAGGGAACACGGGTTCGTGCCCCGATCCGGGAAGATCCCACGTGCTGCGGAGCGGCTGGGCCCGTGAGCCACGGCCGCTGAACCTGCGCATCCAGAGCCTGTGCTCCGCAACGGGAGAGGCCACAACAGTGAGAGGCCCGCGTACCACAAAATAAATAAATAAATAATAAAAATAATATGTCTGTAGTTTCCATCAGGACAAGGACCATATCTGCTGGGTTTTACCACGGCAGACCCAGAGTTCCTAGCACGGAGAGGCAATCCATACATGTTTATTGAACCAAAGAATTAACGCAGATGGGTCTTTCGTGCTTCTCTCTGTACCTGGAGTGGAATATGACCGCCCCATAGCTCCCTGCTGTGGGAGAGGCCAAATTTCTTTCTAAGAGACTGAGTCTGACTGTCTAATGTGAATCAGGAGAGCACACTTAGTCGAATCAGGTAATGTCAGGACTGGGCATCCCATCATATAAACATGACTTTGTCAGCTCACTCTTGTGCTTAGGGGACAGTAGCTGGGGTTCTTTTCTCAGAGAAGGGGATGGATGAGTTACCTCAAATGGTTCCAAGTATAACAGAGCTTCAAGATTTGGGAGGTCAGAGATGAGTTTCTTCCCTCCAAAAGTTTACAGTATTGTAGGAGGTAGTAACACAAATACCGAATAACCATATTAGAGTCAGATTATGCCACCTGGTTTAAAATAATGTTATGGGAATAGAGGAGAGATTAAGAAAACACATCACTGTGATTATAAAGTTACCATATGAAAATATATACTGAACCTTGTTTTATCTTTGGCTTTAAAAAGGTATTGAAATTGAAGCATTATTTCCATTGGAAATGTTATTTCCTATCAGCCACAAGTGACTTAAATGAAAATAGAAGGATTGTTCCAAAAACAAATTAATGGTTTACCTCAATATTTAAAAATCAAATGGTAACATAGTTGATAATGATAGGATAAACATGACCCCCAAAATAGTTTTTCTTTCCCAGGTGGGAAGTTAATCATGCTATACTTCTCAAGTTGAAAGGGATCTATTTATTTTCAAAATATAAACTTAAAATTAAGAATTAGTCTGGATAATACTGAGCAATGTGAAGTCAATGATTCTCTACATAAAACTTGGGACAATGTGACTTTTACTAATTAGAAAGATAATTTTTCATAGATATTTTGAGCTAGGCCTGCATTTTGTTATAAGTATTAAATCTGATTATCCATATATTTCAAAATCCCGTTCTATAAAATTATAGTAACTATAGCAGAGACTAGAGGTTACCTCCATTTTGTTTAAGCTACTGTTTTCTGAATTTTCTGCTTATATAAAGTCAAATTTAAACCTGATACAGTAATTTACTTCTCTCAACTTTAAATTATATGCATATAAAACATATGTTTCCTGGGCTTCCCTGGTGGCGCAGTGGTTGAGAGTCCGCCTGCCAATACAGGGGACACGGGTTCGTGCCCCGGTCCGGGAAGATCCCACATGCCGCGGAACGGCTGGGCCCGTGAGCCATGGCCGCTGAGACTGCGCGTCCGGAGCCTGTGCTCCGCAACGGGAGAGGCCACAGCAGTGAGAGGCCCGCGTACCGCAAAAAAAAAAAAACAAAACAAAACAAAAAATATGTTTCCTAAAGGCATTCTTTCATACCTTAATTTCCCTGAAGATCCAAATGTATAAGTCTATAGTAATAAATATATTACTAATAATACTCACAGAAAATGAGTTACAAAACAGCTTACAAGCCATGCTACCAATTTACATACTTACCATATACACACACAAAGGAAAACAACGTGTAAGGATGTGAATCAAAGGCGGACAGTGAATCTCTAGGTAATGAAACTAAAGATGATGTAAGTCCTTCAATTTTACTTCCTAGATACCCTCAAATCTCTCCAAAAAATAGCTCTATTTTAGAAAACGTTGACTTAGACATAAAATTATGAAATTCACCGTATTCTTCTCCTCAGACATAAAGTTATGAAATTCACTGTATTCTTCCCCACTCAAACATTTTGGGTGTTTTTTTTTCCATAAATTTATTTATTTATTTTTGGCTAAGTTGGACTTTGTTGCTGCGCACGGGCTTTCTCTAGTTGCAGCGAGTGGGGGCTACTCTTTGTTGCGGTGCGTGGGCTTCTCACTGCAGTGGCTTGTCTTGTTATGGACCACGGGTTCTAGGCGCACGGGCTCAGTAGTTGTGACTCGCGGGCTCTAGAGCGCAGGCTCAGTAGCTGTGGCGCACGGGCTTAGTTGCTCCGCGGCATGTGGGATCTTCCCGGACCAGGGCTTGAACCCGTGTCCCCTGCATTGGCAGGCGGATTCTCAACCACTGCACCACCAGGGAAGCCCTCTCAAACATTTTGGAATCGAGGTTTCAATAGCTTCAGTGTGAAGTCAGTTATCCAGTAGTTTGAAGGATTGTGAATAATAAACACATTGCAAAGCAAGTACAAGACACAAAAACAAATGTTAGTGACTTTGGATCACTGAGGTGGATTATCAGGCAATTATTTCCACTTACTATCAAGAATAATCAAGAGTTAACTGTAAAGAGAAACAAAATTTTTCTTCCTAAGCTGAGATTTTTGAATTGCGTATTTTTTTCAGGTTATAAAAGTTTTGATGATATTATACGGAATTTGGAAAACACTGAAAGGTTTAAAGAAGAAATAAAAATTAATTCTACCATTAAGGAATAGCCACTATTAACAATTATAAATACATTCTCAAATCTTATACATATATACATGATCGTCTTAGTGTCTACTTATTTTTGCATCATTTGGATATAACATAATTTGCTTAATTATTTTCCTGTGATTGGATATATGTTATTAGCAATTTTTGGCTCTTATATAATACTGCAATAATTATCTTCTAATATATACATCTCAGTTGAAGTTTCAACTATCTCCATAAAAGATATTCCTGCAGGCATGAATGAAATTAAAGCTTTTGATCATTACTGCCAAATTGCTTCCTGGAAGTGTTTTGCAAATTTGCAATTCCACTCAAACAGTCCCTGAGAGCGGCTGTCTCACATCAACAATTTTTCTAATCTGTGCTAATTATATATATAAAAATAGTATCTCTTTTTAATTTGTGTTTTCCGCTATTAGAAAAGCTGAAATATTTGAACATCCCTATTAGTCCTTTTTTCAAATTCTTCCACAGAGTGTCCTCTAGTCCTTTGCCCATTTTGGGGGGAAATTTCACATGTTATACATGTCTTCCATATTTTCATCTATTGTTTCAAAATCAGCAAATGGCTCTGTACACAGTACTGATGCCTAAGCTGATATTCTGAATAACCAAATTTCAGTCAGTGATTCACCATTTTGCATTATTAAGATTCTCTGTATCATTACATTGAAATACATGCATGACTCAGTCATCTAAATGGACAGCAATTTATAAATACAAAGAGTGAGTAGTATTATTGTTATGTAAAGACATTAGAGATAAATAAAGTAATCCTGTAGCCAGTAAAGTCCTTAAATTGGGTAGGAAATAATTCAGAACTTTCTATTTCTAGGTCACAGAAGAATAAATTACACCACAGGTAGATGTAGCTTAAGGAGTGTAGAAACCACGAATTATGGGGCATGTTTTCTTTTCATCACCACTAGAAGACAGAGCTACAACCTGTAACACAATGATTCTGGATTCCTTTCTTTTGCCAGAACTAAGCTGAGGCAATTGATCTGTGCCAGAGGCTATTAACGGAGATAAACTCGGCTATTCGTCCCCCCTCCCTT
Source organism: Aethalodelphis obliquidens (assembly GCF_003676395.1). Classification (NCBI taxonomy): domain Eukaryota; kingdom Metazoa; phylum Chordata; class Mammalia; order Artiodactyla; family Delphinidae; genus Aethalodelphis; species Aethalodelphis obliquidens. The sequence continues at coordinate 920,112 of NW_020837988.1, read as the reverse complement.
TCAATAACACAAACAGTCCCCCACTTACAATGGTTCGACTTACGATTTTTCAGTTTATATGACGGTGCGAAAGCAATATACATTTAGTAGAAACCGAACTTTGAATGTTGCATTTTGCTTTTGTCCCAGGTAGTGATCTGAAGTCAGACGCTCTCTGGTGATGCTGGGCAGTGCGGCAGCCACGGCTCCCAGTCAGCCACGCGATCAGGAGGATAAATAACCCCCCCACTCCAACCATTCTGTACCCAAACCATTCTGTTTTTCACTTTCAGTACAGTACTCAATAACTTACATGAGATATTTGACACTATTATAAAACAGGCTTTGTGTTAAATGATTTTGGCCAACTGTAGGCTAATGTAAGTGTTCTGAGCACGTTTAATGTAGGCTAGGCTAAGCTATGATGAGCAGTCGGTTGGGTGTATTAAATGCATTTTCAACTTACAATGTGTTTATCAGGAGGTAACCCCATTGGATGTCGAGGAAGATTTGTAGACATATTGCTCTCACCAACATTCATGCAAACAGCAACCACCTACTAGGCCACTTCCTAGCCTCACCTATACAAAAATCTCCTCACCACCCTGTTTCAGCACCCCTCCCTAGGCTGGAAAATGCCAGCTTTAGAATTCAGTTATTTCCAGGAAGCCACCGGGAAATGCGTTGCTTCCCTAGCAGTGTAAAAAAAAGGGAGGAAAGACACAGTCCTGAAGTTTGGCTCTGTAGCTCCGTCACTTGTGTAAACCAACTTACATAACCTCCGTGAGCTTCAGTGTCTTTACCATCCTTATGGGATGATTGGGAAGATGGAGTTAACACAGGTGAGCTAGATGGGAAGGGAAGTGCTTCCCGGCGCCTGACACGGGAAACGTCAATCTTTTCCTTCCAAACTGTCTGTCATGAACTTTCAGAAGTGGCAGATGCCACTGGGAAGCAGCATTAGCACACAAAGAACTAAGTATGCTGCACGCTCACACACACTCATGTAAACACATTCACACACGCATGCTCACATGCACATACGGGCACAAAGAGCACACACTCGTACACACACTTATGTACACACATACATCACACATTCGCGCACACGTGCACACATATTCGTGCTCACATTTACAAAACACACACTCAAACAGCATACACATTCACGTACACATGTGCACACCAACCACACACACTCTCAAATGTGCAGACATATACTCACACCCATATGCACAAACCCCAAGCTCTCCTTCCTTCCTTCCTTCCTTCCTTCCTTCCTTCCTTCTTTCTTTCTTTCTTTCTTTCTTTCTTTCTTTCTTTCTTTCTTTCTTTCTTTCTTTGTTTCTCTTTCTTTTAAATCTATTTCAGTGTTAAGGTGGGGAATGACCCTCGGGCTAGTAGATGGGAAATTTTACTGATAAATACTTATCATTGAGTTTGGGGACTCAGAAATCAGATCCTATATATTGAAAGATTGGTCAATGTCTTAGAAATGAGAAAGTTCATTTTCTATAACTTCTTGAAGAAACATGTTAGAGCACGAAATAAAAGTGACGACCTGGATCCCTTTGTGTTTAGAAGCCCATCTGCCATAATAGCTTACAGGGTTCCATGGGTCTGCAGTTGCGGGTTAAGCAACATTACATAGCATGGGAAGACCACCTTCAACCTTGTTAAAATGTAGGATGATAACCATCGATTTGTGATTATAATTTCACTCTTTCTGCACCAGGTTGCCTGTGGGGGAGAAGAAGAATACTTTCTGGTACCTCAGCCAGCAGGGAAGGTCACTGCACTCTGGCTGGGGAGGGTACAGCTGAATTTTGGTAACAGGCAACCTGGTGATCTAAGCATTTAAGAAGAAAAACATTTCAAATAGAGAGGCTACTTATGGGACTAAATGGACCATATAATCACTAAATAGAGGGGCTGCAACTGGGCAGTTTCTTCTGATGGGCTCCTCTAATCCAAATTGCCTCTTCAGAATGAAAAATAGCAGATTTTTCTTTCTGTGAAAATATCATTAGAGGAATCAGTACTATGGCCTAAGTTCTAAAGTTTAATCTGATTAATTTTCAAGGACCCAAGCCTATCCAGTGGCCTGAAATGCCTTCAAAGAAAAAAATGATGCAAGAAGCCACCCTCAACAAACTTGCCATATTCCAGGAGTTTTTTATGGAATAGTCTATTAAAAGCTCAATCTGGAGATTCCTTATAAAAAGTTCCAGCAAAAGAGATTTGAATACAGCAGCAACTAACACAACAATGTAAAGCAGTTATACTCCAATGAAGATGTTAAAAAAAAAGACAAGGAATTAAAAAAAAAACAAAAAACAGATTTGAAAGAACATATACGGTCAGGTAAATATTCAGGAGTGAAATTTCTGGGTCATTTGGTAGTTCCAGTTTTAGTCTTTTTTTTTTTTTTTTTGGCCACATCACACGGCACGTGGCATCTTAATTCCCCAACCAAGGATCGAACCCATGCCCCCTGCACTAGAAGTGCAGAGTCTTAACCGCTGGACCGCCACGGAAGTCCCTATTTTTAGTTTTTTGAGAAACCTCCATGCCATTTTCCACAGTGGCTGCCCCAATTTACATTCCCACCAACAAGGTAGGAGAGTTCCCTTTTCTCCCCATCCCCGCCAACATTTGTTATTTGTGGTCTTTTTGATGATGGCCATTCTGACAGGTGTGAGGTGATATCTCATTGTGGTTTTAATTTGCATTTCTCTGATAATTAATGACGTTGAGCATCTTTTCATGTGCCTGTTGGCCTTTGGAATAATGTCTATTCAGGTCTTCTGTGCATTTTTTAATCAGATTGTTTCTTTTTTTGATGTTGAGTTGTATGAACTGTTCATATATTTTGGCTATTAAACCTTTATCAGTCATATAATTTGCAAATATTTTCTCCTATTCAGTAGGTCTTCTTTTTGATTTGTTGATGGTTTCCTTTGCTGTGCAAAAACGTTTAAGTTTAATTACTTCCCATTTGTTTATTTTTTTGTTTTGTTTTGTTTTTTTGTTTTTGTTTTTGTTTTTGCAGTACGCGGGCCTCTCACCGTTGTGGCCTCTCCCGTTGCGGAGCACAGGCTCTGGACGCGCAGGCTCAGCAGCCATGGCTCACGGGTCCAACCGCTCCGCGACACGCGGGATCCTCCCGGACCGGGGCACGAACCTGCGTCCCCTGCATCGGCAGGCGGGCTCTCAACCACTGCGCCGCCAGGGAAGCCCCCATTTGTTTATTTTTATTTCCTTTGCTTTAGAAGAAACATTCAAAAAAATATTGCTATGATTTACGTCAAAGAGTGTTCTACCTATGTTTTCTTCATTAATTGGAAAAGATACACACAACCCACTGTTCATAGCAGCACTAACAATAGCCAAGACAAGGAAGCAACCTAAGTGTCCATCAACAGATGAATGGACAAAGAAGATGTAAGGCTTCCCCGGTGGCGCAGTGGTTGGGAGTCCGCCTGCCGATGCAGAGGACGCGGGTTCGTGCCCCGGTCCGGGAAGATCCCACATGCCGCGGAGCGGCTGGGCCCGTGAGCCATGGCCGCTGAGCCTGCGCGTCCGGAGCCTGTGCTCCGCAACGGGAGAGGCCCCAACAATGAGAGGCCCGCGTATCGCAAAAAAAAAAAAGAATATGTAGTGTGTGTGTGTATGTGTGTGTGTGTGTGTGTGTATATATATATATACACACACACACACACAATTGTATACAATAATCAGCCATAAAAAAGAATAAAATTTGGCAATTCGCAACAACATGGATAGACCTGGAGAGCATTATGCTGAGTATGATATCACTTATATGTGGAATCTAAACAATGAAACGAATGAATATAACAAAGCAGAAACAGACTTAACAGATATAGAGAACAAAGTAATGAATGCCAGTGGGGAGAGGGAAGGAGGGAAGGGCAAGATGGAGTAGGGAATTAGAGATACAAGCTACTATGTATAAAATAAATAAGCTACAGGGATATATTGTATAGCACAGTGAATCTAGCCAATATTTTACAATATCTTTTTAAATGGAGTATAATCTATAAAAATATTGAATCACTATATTGTACACCTGAGAGTAATACAATACTGTAAGTCAACGATACTTCAATTTAAAAAAAAAAGCTTCATTTACAGTTTTAAAAGTCTATATATTTAACATTTTTGAAACAATAAATTTAATTAGGAAAATATCTGCAACAAAAGGGAGGATAATAGAACAATATATTCTCTCCTTTTCTGGAGCAAACCCAGCTATCCAGTCTGGGGCAGGGGAAAGGCTCTAAAATTTTTACTGCTTTCTTTCCATTCCTAGAGCTGTGAGGTAAGATGGGGGGGGGGAGGTCCAGTTTTAAGTGAATAGGTGACAAGTTAAAGAAAACAGTGGTTCTAAAACTTAGTGCTAAAAGAGGAAATCCAGGGTGGATGGGTTTTTGTTCAGCAAAATGCCTAAATAGGGCCTTTTGGTTTAGAAAGGGGAGTAACACCCACTCTCAAAGCTGACCCTCAATACGCGTCATGGAGAAAGATAAGGTGGGGGGAAGCAGAAGGCGGAGAAGAAGAAGGGGAAGGAGGGGGCAGGGAGGGGGGGAAGCAAGAGAGGTTGAGAGAGAGGAAGAGGGAAGAATATCGAAGGAAAGGATTGAGAAAGAAAAAGTAAAGCTGTTTTTTTTTTAAAGTTAAGTAACGGGCACTTGGAGATTTTGAATGACATCCTGGGAAGTGAGGGGCACACTGATTTCTGTAAAGGGAGGAGGAAGAGAAAAGCATCTTGGAGGAGATGTCGGACCACACCCCGTGAAGGCAGGTGAATCCTGAGGAAGACGCATCCCGGAGGAAACACCTGTGCGGAGACAAAGTTTACCAGTCGCGATGGGCAGTACAGAGCGTGGAGATGGCAAAGTAAACAACTCTTTCTGGGACTTTTATAAAAAGGGATACAGAGACGGAGCAGTAGCTAGAAAAAGATGTGAGGTAACAGTAAGGTTTTCTTTTTAAAACAGTGGTGATATTATTGCATATTTATATGCTGATAGAAATGCTCCAGTAGAAAGGGGAAAAAAAATAAACATGGAAGATCATTCATCAGAAGAACAAAATCCTTAAGTAGGAGACAGAAGACGGGATCCCGGACACGAGGTTTGCCCTTAGACGGGATCTCAGAGAAACGAGGCGGAGGGCAGAGACCCTGGTACAGACATGGCTGAGATGGTAGACTTGGTCATGGGAAGACTGAAAAGGGTCTTTTCTATTTTCTCTGCGAAAAAGGAGCAAGGTCATCGGCTGAGAGAGAGGACAGGGACGATGGCTTGAGAAGGGCTGAGAAGAGAAACAGCCACGTTGGGGAGTTGGGGAGAGGACAAACTAGCGAAATGCGGTAGGATTGCCAGGCACGGTTGAGAGCGTATGTGAGGCCCACGTTCGTGAATCGAAGTGGGACCTATTAGCATAATTGTGAGGTTTTCTTTTTTTCCAGCAACGTTCAGCTGCTCTGGTGCAGGCCCAGGAAAGGCAGCTAGAGCCTGGGGTGGGCTTTGCCAGCATGTACTACAGGAGGAGAAGAGGCCAAGGACGTTAGACATAAACAAAGGAGCAATGTCAGTGACCGGTCACGGAATTCTGGTGGGTAAGGAAAGCTATTTAGGCATTATGTAAACCAAACTTGAAGGGCTCAGATCCATTTCTATTGGCCTGAAAGTCGATGCATTCCTTTTTGGTGATGCTCCTCAAACTTCAGAATGCGAAGAATTATCTGGGGACTTTGTTATAAATGTAGATTTGGGGGCCATCCTCGGAAATTCCGGGACACAGCATTTTTTTCCTTTGTAATAATTACCAGGCGATACTGATGCCGGGGTCTGTGGACCATTCTAAGAAAACTCTTGCCTCGCAGTTGTTTTAGGTGAAAGCGTTTAGGAGTCGAATTAGGGAGAGGGTAACTGGGTTACCTAGGTAATTACTTACACTTTCCATTTCACAGCCATGCAAGGACAATGTTCCGAATATTTGGGTTTCTCAACCAGATAATTCAAAGTAAGCTACCCTGGAGTAACACTGCAATGGCTGACGCGATAAATTCAGTCACTTTATTTTTCCATTTCCATTAGGTTCCTTGGACAAACACATACAAGGATGACACTTAATTTTGAATCAGGAAACCAACTTAGCACGGTTTTACATCAGATGCTTCTGTTTTCCAGAAAGCGAAAGAACTGTGCTCTGTTTGGGGAGAAAAAAAAAAAAACATTTTAAGAGAAACAGTCATCTCTTTTTTTTTTTTTTTTTGATGAGAAACAGTCATCTCTTAAATCTGTTAAGTAGCCAAGCCTAGTCAAATACATTTTATAAACGTGCAGAGTGCATCGATCACGTGAATGAAAGCATTCCGTGTGAGCTTCAAGCGATGCGAGAAAACTCCGGGAATGATAAGGCACTCGTTTCCAAGAGAGAAGATAAAAGATTAGGTATAACTCTGACAGTCAAGATTAAAAGAAAACAACTGTATCAGCCCTTCATGTAATCGCCAATGCACCAACAGTGCTGCATCTGTCTGAAGACTGTAAACGAGAACAGCACGAGGAAGTGCATTAACAAAGCTCTGTTTGGTTTTTTAAATTATCTTCCGCTAATATTTTTTCTGCTGATCTGTGCTAGGATTATTGTGCTTTGTCAACTTTAGTATATAATGTCTCACTAGGGCTCTGCTGTGTTTTGAACAATAACAATTTATCCAGTGCATTTCTAACTATTTGTAATTATAGTGATAATAACCACCATTATTATCATTGTGTACTTACTCCATGTCACGCATAATATTTCTAATCATCAAACCTATGAGGTGGGTATTATTTGCTAGTTATCATTTCCTTCTCTCTCTCTAGCTGGCCACTTCTCAGACCCCTCTCTCCTCTAATCTGCTCCCAACTCTCTCCTCTGCCAGCTGATACAGGGCTGTCAACATTCTTGAAGCATTTCTAAACCTGGAGGCAATAATAGCTTCTGGCTGGCTCCTCCTTTGTAGAAACAAAGATATGTAGACCTTAAACCTGAAACTAATGCTCTGTGATGACCTAGAGGGGTGGGATGTGGGGGGAGGGTGGCAGGGAGGCTTAAGAGGGAGGGGATGTGTGTGTACGTATAGCTGATTCACTTTGTTCTACAGCAGAAACTAACCCAACATTGTAAAACAATTCTACTCCAGTAAAAAAAAGTTACTGTAGGCAATGTTAAAAGAAAATCACATTCTTGGGGAAGATATTTTCATAGCTTGTAATTAAAAAAAAAAAAGTTTTGTATCCAGAATTTATTTTAAAAAATAAATTTAAAAAAAAACCCTGAAACTAATGGCTTTAATGCTGGCCATTATACCCTTCTTTATCACCCACAAACACAATATCATCTTCCTTAAAATGTTTAGCTCTAACGAACACTTTGCGCTAATGGGTACTTTTCAAACTCCAGGAATTGCCGAAGGAAGGAAAGAAATGTTAGAAGACCTATAAACCAATGACCATTGACATGAGTTACTTTGTAGTTTGGGGTGAGTTCTTTATCATTTGGGACCAAGAGGTGATCAGTATTATTATTCAGTATTCCACTCAATATTATTATTAGTATTCAAGCATAACCTGGAATTATACATGATGGCATAATTCAACACTCATCAAATAAAACCACAACCCTGAGTTTTAAGGAAAAGAAAAGGAAAGGAAAATGTGGGGAAACTAAATACAGCTTACTGCTTCATCTTGGTATTTCCTCCTGCCCCACTCTCTTCTAAAAACTCCAGTGGCCACATTAACATGGCTTCTTTCAGTCATCAGGTAATAAAAGTACTGATTATGGCGAAGGACAAGCGTAAGTGCTAGCGAAACATTCCAGTGTTGGACTCACCCTTGAAGCATTTGGGGATTTGAATGGCGCCGTCTATGCACTGGGCGTCCTCTGTATAGCTACACTTCTTCTCCTTATTTTTGCAGAAGAAAGAAATTTTTTGGCCGTGCAGCATCCCATTCTTAAATTTGTCTTGGATATTCACTCTCTCTCCTTCATATATCACGGTAGCTTTTTTAACAGATAATTTACAAGACGCTGAAAGAGACAATATTTGTAGTCAAGACAGGACTTCATTTACTCTTTCTTAAAGAGAATGTAGCATTTGAACCAGTAGATGTTCAGACCTGAAACAAAGTGCTCAAGACGAGAAGGTTCTAAGATAGCAAGTAACATCAGTATCATTGCTAACTGTTGCTCCTTATCAATAGAACCTTCAATCATGGCTTCCAAGATCGCCTTTTCTTCCCCTGGAGTAGCCACATAAGAAGGTCAGAGCAGGGCTTCCCTGGTGGCGCAGTGGTTGAGAGGCCGCCTGCCGATGCAGGGGACACGGGTTCGTGCCCCAGTCTGGGAAGATCCCACATGCCGCGGAGCGGCTGGGCCCATGAGCCCTGGCCGCTGAGAGGCCCGCGTATCACAAAAAAAAAAAAAAAAAAAAAAGGTCAGAGCAGAAGCATCAGATACTAGGCTTCTGTGCAAAAGAACTTCTATCAGATACCTGCCCTTTCAGGTAAGCGTCCCCTATCAGATACCTGCCCTTTCAGGTAAGCGTCCCCGCCCCACTCAGCTCCCATTTATTGAGTTGCTGCACCACCCACCAGCCACTGTGAGTGTTGGCTCATAACAGCTCATAAATGCTCCTTTCTCTGAAAAATGCCCTTCAGCCATAAGAGAGCCACCTCTCCAAGGAGAGTATGCACATCAGTCCACAACCCCAGGGTCAGGGAAGGGAGCAGCCCGCAGCCTATGACGGGCTGAGAAGGGGATCAAAATAATCAGGTCCCCTTGCCTCTCGATAGGATGGACTCCCATGGTCCAGAGCTCCCGGGGGATTAAACTGAAGTTAGACTCCAGCTGAGCCCACATCCTCGTTCAAAACATGGTCCCTGGCTTGGCAGCGTCAGTATCACCTGGGAACCCAGTAGAAATGCTAGTTCTCAGGTCCTACTGCAGCTCCAGCAAATCAGAGACTCTGTTTAAACAAACCCTCTAGGAGATTCTGATGCACAGTGAGGTTTGAGAACCAGTGTCCAGCTCCATCCTACCTGCCTCACATTCTTTTTCCTGAGACTCACTTAATAAACCAACTGTATTTGAATCCCTGTCTCAGGCTCTGCTTCTAGGGGACCCCAACCTAGTCATATGTCATTTTGCCTGTTGTGCCTAATTGCCTTTTCTATTTAAACTGTCCAACCCAGACTTCCCTGGTGGTGCAGTGGTTAAGAATCCGCCTGCCAATGCAGGGGACATGGGTTCGAACCCTGGTCCGGGAAGATCCCACATGCTGCGGAGCAACGAAGCCCGTGTGCCACAACTACTGAAGCCACATGCCACAACAACTGAAGCCCACATGCCTAGAGCCCGTGCTCCGCAACAAGAGAAGCCACAGCAGTGAGAAGCCCATGCACCATAACGAAGAGTAACCCTCACTCACGCAACTAGAGAAAGTCCGCGCTCAGCAACAAAGACCCAACACAGCCAAAAGTAAAATAAACACATTATTTTAAAAAGACAAAACTGTCCAGCCCACAGCAACTTGAGCAGAAATGCAGCGCAAAGTCGGTGTTCTTTGCATAAGCATGACACGGACCAGATCAAGGATAGACACCTAACTCAGAAGCAACAAGCATCTCAGGGAAAAGACGCCAGTGAGTGATGCATCCTTTAGTTGAGAGGTCCTGGTGTAGCATCAAGCCAGGTTCAAGGTGAGTAAGCAGAGAAACAGATATGAGAGAGACCGTGAGGCCAATGAGACGTGGAAAGAGTAGCAATAGTTCCTGACTTTCAGTCGCAGTCCTCAAGAGGACCCGTTGTGTTTCATTTCCTCATAGTCAATGTCCATACAATTGCCTGTTGCCTGTTTATAATTCGTCACCATTTCCTGGAACTAGCCGGAATGTGTGGTTGGGTTTTGCCACAGTGAGAAGGGTCTTGACTAGAACAAAGCAAAAAAGGATGCTCATGGGCCAAGGCTTAAAAGCAATTATAGGAGGCCCACACGATCTTCCACCATATTATCAAGGCTTACAAAATATGTCTACTTCATGCAGTTTCATCTCAAACAGGATTGCTAAGCGTGAAGTTTCCCCATGCCCATATAAATCCCAGTAGCTGTGAATCAAGTCTGAGAAACAAAGTGGAAGATGACTGGAACAAGAAGATGGCAAGTAAAGGCGATCTACTCCATGAACTGGGAGGCAGGTCAAGACCTTACCCCTATTTCTTACCTTTACAACTTGGCTGTGCAGACCATTTTCCGAATTTGCCACATTCTACTTCTTCTGGTCCATCCAAGGCGTATGTATCATGGCAACCATAAGTGGCTTTATCCTTGTAATAAAGTACTTGCTTTGCAGGATAGTTCACAAATCCATTGTCTGGTCTTGATGGGAACGGGCATTTTACTTCTAAAAAGTTTAAGCAGTAAGACGTATTAGTATAAATAGCGTGGGGTCCAGTGGTTACGGAATAGCCACGCGCTTGTCTCTCTTATACCACTGAATCACTGGGTGTTCCTGTGCCTAGAACACAATTTCTGGGGACCTTGGTGCTTAATTCTGTCCCCTTTATCTTATCCTTGTGAGACTCTGGATATTAAAATAGAAACAACAACACTTTGAAAGAAAATTAATGAGTTACCAAGTGCTTTGGGCTTTCACATAATCACAAGGTAGTACTTATTGCAAACTTCATCTGCACACAGTCTAAGATGGTGGGTTTGAAAGACGGAAAAAGTCTGTCTCTTTTAACCAACAGACCATGAAATTAAAACACAGCGATTCCCTCTATGCACACTAGAACAGCATTATTTGGATTTTAAATGTTAAATCTAATTCTTATGACTGTCTTCAGACTATACAAGAAACCAGCATGAAGTGTGAAGGAGAAAACTGAAGGCTTCCCGGCTTTCTTTAGATCCTCAGCAGTACAGCCCCAAGCCCGTATCCCTATTTACCCCAGTAAAGAAAGCCAGGCTGGAGGGAGGAAGTCTAATGAGATGGTTCAAGGGGACCAAATCCAGTGCTGGGCTGCTTGGATCAGTTTTGGCTCTTCCACAAATTGAGTGCAAAAGAATCTATGAGTCTATAATAACGCTAAAAAGAAATAGTTCATGGAAGAAAAACTCTTCCCTGTAGAAAAATTCCAGCTAATAAATATAGAAAGAAAGATAAACTTAGAAAGCCACCATTTTGTAACCACCAATGTCTCAGTTGACTGAGTTCAAGGATTATCAGTGGATGCTAAAATGACTGCTAGAGAATGAATATTCTCACCGTCTCAAACTATCACCCACAGGTTGCTTACTAATTCAATGAGAAAGAGATGCCTTTACCGAGAGAAGAGGGGCATACCCCACCTGACCAAGGGATCAAATCGAGCATGACAGCGATGGACTGACACCATGTGCCTTCTGATGTGATGGAGTGTATTCTTAAAAAAAAAGTATTGAACTCAAATCCAATCATGAGTAAATAATCGACCAAATTCACATTGTGGAAACTTCTCCAAGACAACTAGCATGTACTCTTCAAAAATGTCAGTGAAGGACAACCAAAAAGGCAGGGGAAAACTTAACTAAAGGAAACCAAAGAGCTGTGACAACTAGACGGAATATGTGGTTCATGATGAGATTTCACAGAGAACAAAACACGTGTATAAAGGGTGCCTCTGGATCAGCTGGGGCAGTTTGCATATGAAGTAAACATTGTTAATTGTATATAATGTAATTGTTTAAATTATTATTGTTAATAATTCCAAATATGTTAAATGTCTTGGGTACAGTGATAACATATGACAATGTTGTTCTTCGGACATTCATGCTGCTGAAGTGTTCACGGGTAAGTGTCATGATGTGTACAACTTATTTTCACATGATTCAGGGGGAAAATAGTATGTCTACAGAAGGAAAGAGAGAGAAGGTCACAACGTGCTGACGGCTGATCTATCTATGTAAATGGCTGAAAAGAAAAAGAACCCACTGCTTAGGACTTGGGAGAATTAAATGAGATGACACATATATAGGAGGAGACCAGTGCCTGGCCCAGAGTTTAGTCCCCCAAAAGGTGCTAGGTATTAGTAGTAGTAGTAGTTTCCCTATGCTAAAAAGCACTTACGTTTGAATCATTCAGTAGATATCTGTAACACCCACTGCGGGAGAAGGTAACAGTCCTTAGTATAATTCCTGGTGTGCGTCATAAATTCTACTTGTTATGCAGTGGGCAAATTCAAAGGTAGTAATGAGGAGTCAAATTAAAGGAGAAAGAATTTTCAAATATATTTTTAAATCAAGTATTCTTGTGATTCTTAAGTTTAGGTAAAGACTGCAAAAGCTTATATCGATCTGACTGCAACCCAGTTTTTCGCCTGTTTCTTAGGACTCGCCAGTTTAATCCAGCCTCACAGTAACACTCAGCTGTCCATGCACACACCCTGCTCCTTCACACCCCCAGGCTCTCGCCATCCCGCGCCCTTGTGTGGTATGCCTATGCCGTTCCCCCATTCTCCGCTGCTCCCGCGAGCCCTTCCTCTGGGAAGCCGCAGACAGACCCCTGCATCACAGCTCATCTTCCTGAGCTGAGTCAGGTCTCGCTCATCTGGCATCCTGGGTACCTGGCAGATGCCGGTAAACATGCGTTACACAAGGTCATTAGAAACCCTCCATGACAGAGAAATTTTCAATCCTCTTCAAAAAAGAGATTCTACACTCCCATGATGATTCTGTCTCATCATTGCACTCACCCTTACATTCTGGTAATTCTGTCCAGTTTCCATGTTCTGTGCAGGTAACGGTGTCATTTCCAAACATTGCGTGCTGTGGCAAGCATTCAAAGACGGCCTTGCCTCCATACAGGGAGCTGTTCCCAGACAATGGCTGATAAACACTAAGTTTCGCAAACTTCGGTGTGGGTGGCGGGGGGCAGGTTACAGCTGGAAAAAGAAGGGACTATCATTTCAATGAAAAGAGTTGAGTCTTTTAAAAGTACTCTTTACAGAACAACAACAACAAAAATCCAGAGATTAACTTGGGAAAATGCAAACTTTGATCAAATACCAGGGTAAACACAGTCAGCTGGAGAAGCCAAAGAAGAAAATATGATCTGGAAATCAGATGTCTGAACCAGTCAAAAAACTAAAAGATGGGGCTTCCCTGGTGGCGCAGTGGTTGAGAGTCCGCCTGCCGATGCAGGGGACGCGGGTTCGTGCCCCGGTCCGGGAAGATCCCACGTGCCGCGGAGCGGCTGGGCCCATGAGCCATGGCCGCTGAGCCTGCGCGTCCGGAGCCTGTGCTCCGCAACGGGAGAGGCCACGACAGTGAGAGGCCTGCGTACCGGTTAAAAAAACAAACAAACAAACAAAAATCTAAAAGATGAAGGAAATCTAGGTCTTGCCACCACTGATTTGCCTGCTACGAGACCACGTTGCTTATGATACCACACGTCTTAGGTCCAAATGCCACCTTGGAAGACGTTCCTGAGAGTCAGAATTGGCGAAGGACTTTGCTGAGGGAACCTCCTGCAATAGCTGCTGATGACGACCAGTCATCTGTGACACCTGAGCGACATCGTGGTCCTAGTTTAGGTCTGTTTGTTCCTGTGGAATACCTCCTGCTTCTGTACTCTGTCTGTACGGAGCTTACACAAGCAGCTTCACACAGAGACTCAGTGGGTTGCCGTCCTGACCTAACTAATCTGGAGTTTCAGTGTTAGCGTCAGGGTCAGGGTCAGAGTTTATCATTCCAAAGCGGTTGTTTCATCTTCCAGAGTAAGATGTCAGGATGGACAGTCCCCAGAAAGGCAACCAACCATTTCATGGAGCTGGGACTGAGGGGTTTCCAGGGTGTAGATCTTATAGTGGTAAAACCAGGGAAGTCCCAGGCAAATCAGCTAGTCACCTCCCTGTAACTGGGACCCACAAACTCACGAGCACAGACAGGAAGTTTCTGACTCCATTCTCCCTCCTTAGTGCATTGAACAGAATTAGCTCCTTTCAGATAAAACCTGCAAAGGGAAAATGTAATCCACTAAATTATAAAATAATCCACCCATGGCATCTCAAATGTCTTTTCTGTTAAGCATTGCTGCAGATTAATACTATTGGCTTCTCGGGACGTCTCTGGTGGCACAGTGGTTAAGAATCTGCCTGCCAATGCAGGGGACACGGGTTTGAGCCCTGCTCTGGGAAGATCCCACATGCCACGGAGCAACTAAGCCCGTGCACCACAACAACTGAGCCTGTGCTCTAGAGCCCACGAGCCTCAACTACTGAGCCCACATGCCACAACTACTGAAGCCCACACGCCTAGAGCCCGTGCTCCACAACGAGAGAAGCCACCGCAATGAGAAGCACGCACACCTCAACGAAGAGTAGCCCCCGCTCGTCCACACGCAGCAACGAAGACCCCCTCCCAAAAAAATACTATTGGCTTCTTTTCCGTCTTATGATACTGTTTTCCTGAGAGGCTTAACATTCCTCTGAGGCTCATCAAGTCTCCCAGCCTAAGGCTGCAGGGAACTGCTGAAGCATGGGAAGGTCCCATCGCTAGTGGGTATGGAAGCCAGCCCTACCCAGTGCCCAAACCCCTGTCTCCAACCAGCTGGTCAGGTTAACTGCTTCCAAGCAAAGAACCACCTCTTTTTCAGGATCACAAAAGTGAATCAAACCGAATAATCCCTAATATTCCTTTTCTGAGAGCCTGCTGACCCAAATGTTTAAAAACAATGCAGTCTATTTCCATTGCAAATGTACCATTGTCCCCGAAGCCAGTTTGTTCAAGGTCATTCATCATGAAGCCTACCAGTCAATTGGTGTTTCAGATGAAAGGACTGCCTCTCTTTCACACACAGTATTTCTTAATCTCTAATCACAAACAAGCCTCCTCTGAAACTTTGCCCTGCTCTACAGCGGATGAGCTATCGCCAGTGTCACTGATGGTGTATTTGCTCGTGAGGCAGGGAAGTCATATGACCAACCATAAGTGCTTTCTTCTGGGGATGCTGTGAGGATGAAGATTATGTTTGACATCATCACACTCAGGCTTCTCCATAAAATTCTCTTCCACGAGGTCACAGTCGATGAAATTAGCCTCATAACTAAAGCCCAAGTCCGATTACTAAAATATTTTAACCCTCATGCCAAGATTTGGCCCAGAGATCATAAAGAATTATCACCCAGTTTCAATAATTTCAATGTACTCCTCAAATAAGTAACTAATCAGGAGCAGAAAACTTAGAACGTTGACTTCATATTTCACGAGCTGCTGTATTCTCCACCCCTTACCCCGCCCTCAACACCACTGTGGATTTGTATTCAGTGATTTTTACTCGGCAAGTCCAGCCTAAAGACTAGAAACGGACCAGCCTTGATGATTAGCTTGAGGGCGCAGGAATGGGCTGCATCTGTGAGCCAGAAGTCCTTACCCGGTATTGCAAGAAAAATTGATCGTGTTGGGATATTCAAAAGTTGTATAGCGTACAGTTCCGTTTTCTAAGATTCCAGCAAAAGGACATACTCTGGCTGTGATTTAAAGACATAAAGGTCAATTTCCATTTATAGAATTTACTATTAAGATTAAAATGTATCAACTCATTTCTATTATTTGATCCAGTAACTCTACTGGTAACTATTCTAAGAAGATAACTCAAAATAAGTCAAATGATATCGGCACCAAGGCACCCATTGTATTGTTTGCCATGCAGCATGCGGGATCTTAGTTCCCCGACCGGGGATCGAACCCTCGCCCCCTGCAGTGGAAGTGCGGAGTCTTAACCACTGGACCGCCAGGGAATTCCCTGTATTGTTACTTCTAATGACAAAAACCAAACAGTCTAAATGTTCACTATCATGGTATTATTTTAATTAATGGTAATTAAAGGGTAAATCCACCTGAAATATGATACGGCCAATAAAATATGGATTATGAAGACTACAGAGATATAGTCCATGCTTCTGATATGCTAGTGAAAATAGAAAAACACAAAATGGTGTCAACTCACTGCAATGAGGAAAGTATACACGCGGAAAATAACTTGAAAAAGAAAGTTGTTAGTGTTCCAAAGTTAAGGCTGATTTCCGGAAAAATTTTCCCTAATGATGTTACAGTGGTTTTTCATTAACAATTACGTTTTGTCTTTTTTAATCAAAAAGCATATTAAAATCACTGCATGAACACGTATCGTTTTCACAAATGGTATCACCCATACAACCAAAGTAACCAGAGCTCGGAGAGGTCCATACAGTTATTTTTGCTGCTTGGCTTCTACATAAAATTGCCAGAAATCCTCTCAGGTGGATTTTGTTCAAGAGCCGACTGTGAAAAAATAACGCCAGCACGCTATCACGGAACCACGCTCTGAGGAATAAGTAAGAGCAACCATCGGGAATTCCCTGGCGGTCCAGTGGTTAGGACTCTGCGCTTTCACTGCTGAGGGCGAGGGTTCAATCCCAGGTCCGGGAACTAAGATCCCACAGGCTGAGCCACGTGGCCAAAAAATAAAAAAGCAACCATCTACCATAAAGTCAGGTATCTGTGAATGTATATATACATATATAACTGTTATATTACATATGATATATTATTATATATAATATTCCTGTACATTGTTAATTTAATATATTTATATTTTATTATAAATATAATTTGTAATATAATCTCCACTTCTCTTTTCACATCGGCAGTGTTTTCCTCCCCTTTTATCGTACCAAGTCTCTTCTTAAAATCTCCCCTAGTTCCAGGCTGTGCTGCAAATAGCACTTACTGTCCTTAGCCTCTTCTCCTGTGGAACTCCCCACAGACCCTGCTGTTTCTTCACAGCCCTCCACTCCACAGTTCTGCTGGCTTTCTGTACCGCGAGCATGACAAGGTAGGTCATCTTCCCAACATGTCCAGGATGTGAATGACGGGGAGAATGCATGAGATGGAGGCTGACTTACGTGTGCATCTCAGAGTGTTGATGGGCCAAAGTCCTGTGAGCGGGCAGGTGAACCTCCGGATCCCTCCCCGGGACACGTAGCCTGGCTGGCAGGAGAACACGATCTCCTCCCCGGGGGCATAGGATGTTTTTAACGGAACAACTCTGGCAAATGGTAAGTCATCTGGCTTGGGACAGACTGAAACAGAGCACAGAGCAGTTGCCCGAGAAATCTGTATTTGCAGGTTTAAGTTCAGCTATAGCACACACAGATGAAAAGTATTTCGTGCTACCAATAATATGCACGCTGAGTTCTGTACCAAATGCTTGAGTTATGCAATACCTCGGCTAATCTCACCAACTTTTGAAGGGCGCTATTGTCATCTCCATTTCACAGGTCTGCACACTGAGGCTTAAACAAGGTAGATATCTCATGCGGGAACTTTAGACAGGGCTATATCAAAGAACAAGCACCAATCCGCTCTCTCAAGCATCCACCCTAAAGGGAATTTAACTAATCATTAGGAATCCCTGGCATATTATACAAGGGGGACGGATATATGAATTATTTTTTTCAAAAGCAAAGAGTACTTACTTCGTCCTGCAATAGCAACGTGGCAGAGAAAACTTGAAAACAAGAGGAGCACGGGAGGAATCATCATGGAGGGTTCACACTGGCACTACCGAAGTGGCTTTCCTCTACTAAAAAGAGAGCTGTAAATATTAAAGTGCTTAAATATTAACCATTTTGGGGTGTACTTTTATCTCTGTCAATAGAAGATAAAGGATCATGGTTTGAAAGGAGCTCCAAGACCTACATTCTTTAATCATTTACTTTTCACTTTGGCGGGTCTGTTGTGAAATCTTTGGTAGATGGTTTCTGTCTTCACGACATTTATGTTAATGGCACACAACAGCTCGGTCTCGCCTCTGATGCAATCCTGGTAGTTCCAGGTTGCCCGGCCTCTGGTCCAGACGTCTTGCTCTCCATCCTTGGTTTGTGTAGCGGTGGATAGAAAATGCAAAGGCTGAATTACCCGCTCCACCCCCAGCCTTGGCATGCAAACTGAGGACCATCGCTTATTTTCAGGTCTCTTCACCTCTAAAATGACGTTCCAGGTTCCAGATATATGAGCAAAGAACATCTTCACAGCAGCATCTAAGATTATAAAGCCTAAAAAACTGAGGTCACCATCTTCTCTCACAAACTGACTGCTTCCTCTCTTATCTGCAGAGAGTAACACGACCCTCCTGGTAGCCAGTTTCCAGCCTCAGCACTACCCTTGCATTCTCAATCTCCTCCCACACCAAACCAACGCAAAGCCCCGCTCATCCGTTCCGAAGACTCCTTAGGCCTGTCGAGCCAGATTCTGGATCTGTTTGAGGGATTGGGAAGTCGATGTGAAATTACAGGTGTGGACACTAAGAAGTACAGAAGTCGAGTAGGAGAGGATGGGCCAAGGCTGATGATGCTGTTTAAAAGGGCTCAGAGCAGACCATCCAGGACCCCAGAGTTCTCCTACATGTCACTCGCTCTGAGGGACTGAGTATACAAATGGACAATGGCTAGACAACGTATAAAAACAGAGCTCTGACCCACAATCTCTAGCAATCGGCCAAACTTAGAACCAACCAGAGAAAAGCAAGTGTGTTCCTCTAATCGAGCACATAGGATGCCCGGCTTCCAGTCAGTCCACATCCAGCTTCCCCAAACCAACGCCCTCCCATCAGGGCACACTTGAGGCTTTCCCTTTTCATCCGCAGTAAAGTTTTCCCATCCTTTAACAGGTTTGGGGTGTCTGCCAAACACGAATGATGATGGCTAACTGCCTTCCGGTAGCAAGCTCTGAATACATAGCCTTTGCTTGTTCTCATTTGGGTGATGGTGTTTTATATCCACAGGTCTAAAGCTCCTTGGGACACATCAGTTTGAGAAATGTTCTTGTCAGACAGAGATTCTTAATGATGTTGCTAATGAACATGATGTTCCGTGCTAAGGAGAACAGTGTACTGCCACTGACATAAAACAAGGGTCCTTCCCCTTTGTGGTTAAATCACAATCTTCACACACACACACATGATGTTCCGTGCTAAGGAGAATAGTGCACTGCCACTAACATAAAACAAGGGTCCTTCCCCTTTGTGGTTAAATCACAATCTTCACACACACACGCACACTCCACCTTCCTTTCCTAAGAAGAAGGATTTATGTTTGATTGCTCGCAAGCTCTGTGTTATTGTGGAGAATTCCCTTGATGGGGGAAAAGAGAGGAAACGAATGAAAAGGGCCAAGGTGTCCTGTATAATAAAGATGTGAGGTGGGTGGAGGAACAGAGAGAAAGCCACGGGCTGCACAGCAGGAAAAGAAAACCTGGAGAAGTTTGAAATAGAGGAGAGCAGTTTCGGCAGCAGCTGTAAACTGAACGATAGACATTGGGAGGACCAGTGATGAGGAGGGTTTTTTTGTTTTGTTTTGTTTTGTTTTTCTGTGGTACGCGGGCCTCTCACTGCTGTGGCCTCTCCCGTTGCGGAGCACAGGCTCCAGACGCACAGGCTCAGCGGCCATGGCTCACAGGCCCAGCCGCTCCGCGGCATGTGGGATCTTCCCGAACCGGGGCACGAACCCGCGTCCCCTGCATCGGCAGGCGGACTCTCAACCACTGCGCCACCAGGGAAGCCCGAGGAGGGGGGTTTTAATGATGCTTGCTGATGGGTGTACTTCCTCACATGAGGAAACTTTCTGGAGAGGGTGGAAACAGTCTATATTTTATTTTAGGTGGTTGCTACTTGGGTACATGAAATTATCAAAACTCTTCCACTAAACATTTAAGAGCTGTGCATTTCATTATATATTAATTATACCTCAGTTTAAAATCAATGCACCGACTTCCCTGGTGGTGCAGTGGTTAAGAATCTGCCTGCCAATGCAGGGGTCACGGGTTCGAGCCCTGGTCCGGGAAGATCCTACATGCCGCGGAGCAACTAAGCCCGTGCACCACAACTACTGAGCCTGTGTCTAGAGCCCTCAAGCCACAACTACTGAAGCCCACACACCACAACTACTGAAGCCCCCGCACCTAGAGCCCGTGCTCCGCAACGAAGTTGCCCTGCTCGTGGCAACTAGAGAAAGCTCGCGCGCAGCAACAAAAGACCCAACACAGCCAAAAAAATTAAAAATATATATATATATTTAAAAAATGCATGTCTCTCTTCCTCCCTCCCTCCTTTCCTTTTATTCTTCCTCCCTTATTCCCTTCCTCTTTCCTTCCTTCCTTCCTTCCTAGTTCCATTCCAAATCCATGGGGTGGACCTGAGTGGGATATTCAGAGTGGCCCTTGTGAGAATGGCAGCCCAGTGGTGTCACGGGAGTGGCATATACAATGGATTGAGCAAACAAGCACATATCTTGAGGCTAATGGGAGTCAGTTTCCTTACTGAAGAAAAGAAGTAGCAATAAGGAAAGAACGGAAGCGCAAATAAACCCTGTGGTGGTGTATTGCAAGTGGATATATCAGTACAAACTTTACTTACATAGAGACAGATCCAGAAATAAATATAGATAAGAAGGTGCGTGCATGTGTGTACATATGTACATCTGTATACATGTAATTCCTAGTTCTGTCGACTAAGATAGCCTGGGAATGGCAGTATAGCCGGTAGCAATGAGCACACCTAGTGCCTAGATCCTGGTTTCTAAATACACCTCTCCACTGAAAGGTGCCAGGGCTCCTTGGAAAATTGGCTGATTCTAGGAATGGGGCAGGGTAAGAGCAAGATAAGCCTGGAACATGGGGTGAGGAACAACTCAGGTGATGCTCAGAGAATGGCAGGGACCTGTTAGAAAGACCTCCGAAGTCATTTGAAGGGACTCTCGTTAGTCAAATACGGGACAACTTGAGTGTAAAATAAATAATCATAGTAACAAATTAAATCCATGGACCAAAACAGGAATCAACAAGTCTACATTGATAACAATAAACACATTAATAGATGGGAAGATAAGAAAGTTCTTCCTGACAGTAGAATGCCAACTAATTAATATAGTAGGAATATGGAATTAGAAAATCACAATTTGGAATTTATCATAGAAATATTTAATTCTGGCAAAAAAAAATCAATGGATGTTAAAACTAGGGGTGTTAGTAGGATGTGAAATGAGATGCTCGTATAGTCTTAAAAGTGTCACCACATAAATTAATAATTCATTACAAAGAGAGGAGAAAGGAATAAACTTATAGTGGAGGAACCTGGCAGATACCACTAGAATCAAATAATCAAAATTAACACCACCATTAATGGGACAAATTGACACTGTGTGCCCACCCCGCTCCCCCACAATAGGATGCAATGAGAAGAACACAGCATCTCTTCTGAGATATTCCTGCCCCAAACCTAATAACCCGGGTTGTGTCATGAGAAGCTTGAAGGACACCATGCAAAACAACTGCCTTGTAATCTTCAAAAAGGCAAAGGCCATGAAAGGAAAGAAAGACTGAGGAAGCCTGGGAGTCAGGAGGAGTGACTGGACCACATGACGCTCTTGCTATGAGAGCCTGAGGGGACATTTGGTGAAACTCGAAGGGGGTCTCTGGGTTAAGAGTATATGGAAGTTTTTTGTTCTATTCTTGGAACTTTTCTGTATGTTTGAAATTGTTTAAAAATATAACTAAAAACAGGAAAGAATGCATGTCCTTTGGGTGGTTTCCACTTTTAAAAAGATACTGGTCTTAACTGGACCATATGAGGCCTCAACTTTTATTTACATCACTGCCTAAAAATCAATGCAATGGGCAGAACTTTCTCAGTTTTAGGTTTATGTTTATATTCTATTAATATAAAATATATACTATATATATTAATATATAATATATGAGATTATTATATAAACTTTTTTTTTGAATCATCGACAACCAGCTCCTATTTGCCAACTACAGAACTTTGGAAAATGATGCAAAAAATAGTAGCAGCAGGAAAACGAAGAAACAACTAAATCAAACTTAGCTTGACGGCTTTAAGGGAGAGTCAAGTGTTTGCGTTTTTTAAATTTTTTGGCTAGTAAAACTTTCCCTTCTTTGTAAAAGTAAATACAAACATAATGGATGGTAATCTGCACAATTTATAAATTATTATTAGTCCTGCGTGCTTTGCCACTTGAACATGTCTGAGAATTACAAAATGTCCCCAGAACCCTCACAAACACACACATGGGTCTAACGAAAAACCTTTGTGATGAGCCTTAAGATGAGATGCAATCGTTCATCTTCTAGATTGTGATGTATTTTCACCTATAACTTCAGCACCAGCTGGTGGATGTGTAGTCTGGTCTATCTTCCTCTCCACATGGTGCAGCTCACACCCCAGTAACAATAATATAATGACCGAAGAGCTGGCTGAGAATCAATGTGAAATGACATTGTAAAGACACATTTAAACTTGCCATTAAAGTGTGATTTGGCAGAGCAAATGGAAAAAGCATTAAGATAAAAATCCAAGGAATTCTGACGCATCAAGTGCCTGCTTTGTGTTGTTGGGGTTTATAATCAGCACTAAAGAGAAGCCAACCCCTGGATTTAATGTTGCACTTAGGATATTACGTTTTATTAACCATGAACAAGGATACAGAACCACATAGGCACTTAGGTTGAAGAATACATGACAACATTTGTTTCACAAGAGACATAGGACCTTGTACTTAAAATTCTTAATGACTGGGGAGGGGGATAAAATAGGTGAAGGGGATTAAGAGGTACAAACCTCCACTTATAAAACAAACGATCCCCGGGGATACAGCGTAAGAAATATGGTCAACGATATTGTGATGACTTTGTATGGGGACAGACGGCTACTAGACTTACTGTGGTGATCGTTTCACAATGTGTGCGAATATCAAATCATATGTGATACACCTGAAACTAGCATAACATCATACATCAACTCTATCACAATCTTTTAAAATGCGGAAAAATTCTTACTGACTTTATATCCTTTCCTACTCTACTTTGTAAATTCACTAGAGAGACCTAGACTCAGAGTTCAAGGTTTCGTAGTCCTGAAATCCCATTGCATCACAGGTTCAAAAACGTTCTTATTTACTTCACAAGCAGAGACTTTGACCGTAACGTTAAACATTTAGCAACGGTTTAGATTTTAAAAAACGCTTTGCATGTTGTCTCTTTATGGACTGGGATTCCAGCTAACATCCACCAGTAAAGCTCTCAGTGGAAAGATGCAAATGCCTTTCTGCTCCTATGACAGCAAAGTCTATCAGGAGCTGCGAGCACATTTGCAGAGGGGATAAAGGAACGTGTCCCAGGGCTTCGTGGGCACGATTATATACGTCTAGAAATGCGTAGTCAGCCGAAGTCTGCACTGAGACATCTTTGTGCAAATTCTGGGATCCCCTACTTGCAAATAGCTTTCACCTGGCAGAAACTAATACGTTTATATACTGCAATTTCTATTTTTATCTAGAGCAGTTATTCTTAACTTTGGATGCACAGTATAATCTCTCAGACTGTTTTTTTAAAAAAATAGAAAAATTCAACAGGTAAGGGTCCAGGCATTGGGCTTCTTTAAAGTCCCCAGGTAATTATGATTGCAGTGGGGGCTTAAGACCCATGGATTCAGCATGTCAGTATTTACCTAAGTTCAACTGATAAGGTTCCACCACATAATTCTCTCTCTTGCCAACGTGAGATTACTTTTTATACTTTCTGTAGTGTGTGATTCCTTGATCGCTTGTGAATTACTTCCCAGGTTCCACATATTCATTCATTCTCTTGCAAACATTTCCTAAGCCCTCGTTAAGCTGTACTTGGTAGCTGACACTGGAATTTCAGAAATACACAAGACTTGACTGTTGCCTGTAAGGAGTTCACAGTTTCCTAGGACTGAGATACGGTGCTACAAATGAAAAAATGAAAGTCCAAGGTTCTTAATTTCCTTAGAAGCATCTGCCGACATTTCACAGAGGATATTTCGCTCGGATTATGTCTTAAAGAACCTTGAGTTTAGCGGTTCAGAGGGCATGAGGTGGAGTGGGGTGAGATGATACGGATGTAGGTGTTCCAGGCAGCTGTCAAAGCAGGAAGGCGTAAGACAGCAGGATGTAACCCCAACAGCAGCAGTACAGCTGAATGTTGCTGGAGCAGAACGTTTCAGGTGAGGAAGAGTGGGAAGTGAGGCTGGGAGGAGGTAGGATCTGGATGACAAAAGCTCTTTATATGCCATGTTTAAGAGTTTGCAGTGAAAGGGAGGACCAAAGTCAAGTGTGTATTTCGGAAAGAATATTAACAGTGGCATATATGACAGATTGGGGTAAGTGGGCAGAGTGGGAGAGAAAGGGGTTGAAAAAAGAAAACCCTTGGTATGTCTCACACTGATCCTATCTTCCATTCTCACTTTCCAAACCAACCTTGCACAATGTTGCATGTTAGTGAGCGAGGGACATTTTTATGCAATTGCCCACGTGTACACCTGGCCGTGATGACACAGGAGATGTGCTGCTCTCCTGGAGCGCGCTTTGCAGAGAAGGCTTTTATTTCCCAAATCATGGCCTGAGATGCCAGAAGAGTGGAATTTTAGCAAAGGACTTGAGGATATTACTCAGAAACTGGAGGGAATTTTGCTGGGAGGATTCATCAACCAGATGTTCAGGTTTTAAGCTGTATATGAAAAGTGCCTATAGTTGGGGTACAGAGTCTGTGGAGGAGAATGGGAAACAAACAGAGAAAAGGAGCACATTATTTGGTTCTTCATAGGATGACTCCATCAGGGAAAGAGGACAAGCCCACCACCTTGGAGGAAGTGTGATGTCCTGGTTGGGGCCAGAGGCTTTAATCAGGGAACACTGGAGTTTGAGTCATGACTCCGCCTCTTACTAGCTGTGGCCTCTTGGGCAAGTCACATTCTACGGTTAAGCGCTCATCTCTAACATGGGGGTGAAAATAAAACCTACTTCACACGCTTGTGGTCAGGATTAAATTAGAATGCATGCAGAGTACTTACAAAGTGCCTGGCTTGGACTGAGTGCTTGATGAAATTTAGCTGTCGTTAACATTCTTCTTAGCAGTAATATCAATGCCTCAGATGTCTTACCCCAAAGGTCTGGAAATTCCTGCACAAAAGCATAATTTTTTGTGCACAAAGCCACCAAAAAACTAATAGCTTTCAATGAGACTCCGTGAATTGGTACTCGTTACTAGAAACCATAGAGAACAAAAGACAAAAAGAAAGAGCTACATTCCGTACCCTACTGCAAAGTGTGAGTAGCAGTTATCTCTAGGCAGAGGAGTACGGGCATTTACTTTCTTCCTTTTTTTTAATATGTCAGATTTTTGTTTTCTTTGCTTTCACTGATTTTTAAAATCTTATCAATAGATAAGACAGAAAATCTATTTCCACATTTGGGGAAAAAATAAGATATGTCTGTATCAGGAATTCCCTGGTGGTCCAGTGGTTAGGACTCAGCGCTTTCACTGCCAGGCCTGGATTCAATCCCCGGTCAGGGAACTAAGATCCCACAAGCCGCGCAGCATGGCAAAAAAAAAAACAAAAATAAAAATAAAAAAATAAGATACGTCTGTATGAAAATCCACAAACACAGAAGTAGGGATGTAATTCCAATATGTTAAATGAGCGTTCCTGGGAGCTATTTACCAAATCGTCAGACTCCCTGCTGCAGGAACTCACATTTGTATAGAAAATACTACAGATGTTCCCCCCGAGATTCAGTGGAGTCAAATTTTCACCCAGGTAACGTCTAGTGGTCATTACAAACCCTGGCCTGGCCCTCCAGACCTCAGTCTCCTCAGCCCTCCGTCCAGCCCTGACGTGTGGGTTGAGGGAAAGCTCCCAGCTCCCTCCCTATTCCTGCTTCACTCAAAGTCCCAGGTTAGGACAAAAGGCCATTCATTACACTTTGGAACACAAAGAAGAGAACCCTGGGACCCTACACACAAGTGTCATACACTATGTAGAAAAACAGATCGTAAGAAATCCAAAGACAAGATCAGTGTGATCTCATCACTGGAGATTCTAGAAGGGAATGAGGGTGAGCAGATGAGGGCCTGAGAACAAAATGCTGAAAATGCATTCGCTAATGAACTGGCGTAGAAGAAAATGAAAAGGCAGCCCGAAAACTAATACGACTTCCAAGAAGTCCTCTGATGAGCTCAGATATGAAAAGACCATGTTAAAAAATAAAAATAAAAAAGGATGGAAGAAGGGAAATATCACTCAGAATGGATCCACGTGCAGCATAAGGCAAGTCTGCACAATGTCAGGACCTCAGCTGACGTAACTAAGGGCGGGACGAGAGAAGTTTGTCAACGCTGCAAAGACAACCAAGTCAAAATCAGTATCATATTCAGAATACAATTTTGTGTTTGATTTTCATAACATAAGAGCTTTCCTAGACCATTATTTTATGCTTTAAAGACACGCTTTTTTTTTAAGTAACTACATAATCTTCCATCATCTATACTTCAACCATCTCCTGCTTTGGGACATTTAGGTGGCATCTTTCACCATTATGACTAACACCACAGTTAAGTTCTTTTGCAAAATCTTTGAATCAGTTATTTCCTTAGGATCTTATTTCTAGAGGTGGAATTACTTGGACAAAGGGCAAAACATTTTTAAGGATCTTGATACATAAATGGCTTGACTGCCTTCCAGAAAGGTTAGCCCACTTTATGTTCCAACTTGACAATGTTTGAAGGTTCTAAACACAGTGTCATGTTAACTGACAAAGAGGGAACTGAATTATTTAATTTTTTGTTTTCTTCTGGCTTATCCAGCAAAGAAAATTATACTCACACCGAAAAAGGGAAAATGGACATCATGAAGAAGGAATTGAAGCTTTGCTAGAAAGTAATATAAGTAACCAGCCATCCCAAATGCATTTCGGGGCTATAAACCCAGGAAAATATATCCCAGGTTGCATGAACTTGTAATTGTGACCTCAGTGTCACTGTCATCAATCTTTACATTATAGGACGTCAAGGAAGCCCATCTAGTACCACGGACATTTTATTTTAAGACGTATATGTACAACATTGTGATCTGTGTAAAGAAAATATATAGAAAAATGCTGGAAGTCAATGCACCAAAATATAAAGAGTAATTCATTTAGGAACAGATTTTTTTCTTTTCTCTATCTACAAATTTTATGTAGTGTGTTTGTATCGCTTCATGGTGGAAGAAAAAGGAATTTTTTAAAATGATAAACAAGAGAGATGCCTGAAGACACAGGAGGAAAACCAAGAGACTGTGAAGACCAAGCTTCAGTAGGTTTGACATAAATCCACAGTCTGGTGGTAAGAACTGTTAACCAAGATGGTTCATGTGCAGTTCAATGAATGGGAAGTGATCGCTAAAAAACAATGTGTGATCTCTTCCAACAGGTTACAAC
Source organism: Aethalodelphis obliquidens (assembly GCF_003676395.1). Taxonomy (NCBI): domain Eukaryota; kingdom Metazoa; phylum Chordata; class Mammalia; order Artiodactyla; family Delphinidae; genus Aethalodelphis; species Aethalodelphis obliquidens. The sequence continues at coordinate 892,737 of NW_020837988.1, read as the reverse complement.
AAATTAAGCCTAATTCTAGTTCTGACTTCATTTTATGTTAGTAAATAAGGGGAAATGCTTTAGCAATAATGTGTCTCCATTTTAGCAAAGCATTTGAAGACTTATCTCTTGATGGTACCCTTGGGAGTGAGATGCTGAAACGTGAATTGGGATACAGTGTTATTAGCTGGCTTCGCAGTAGCTTATACAAACTGTATGTGGAAAGTTCAACTTCAAGGCTTCAGTCAACTTCAAGGCTGCTTCCTTACAAAGGAAGCGGCCCTTTCCCTACACACTCAGTCTCTCTCTCACTTTTTTCCCTCCTTGTCTGTGGACTGGAATAGGAGTGGTAGTGAGCCTGCTTCAACCGTGAAGAAAAGAACAGTCCCTAAAGGAATACCAGAGACACACGATTGAAAGAATCGGGTTCTCTGATGATCTCACAACATAGAGCCTTCTACTTCTTGGCTAGAGAGAAAAAGACGGCTATCTTATTGGAAGGGCCATCTTTTTAGTTAACATCTTAGCCAGGATGATATTTCTGTTACCGCGCCACAGCCAACACCCTAACAACTGCTGAGGCGATTGCAACAATGCATCTTTGCAGCAAGGTGGTAGTAATGGAAGTGGTGTGTGGTGATCAGATTCAGTTCCATTAGAAAGAAACAGCCATTGTTGTTTGCTGATGGATGTGATGTGAGATTCCAGAAAAAGAGTCAAGAATGACCCTAATTTTAGGCTTCAGCAATTGAAGAATAAAGATGCCATTTATTGAGATGGGGAGACCCGTAAAGGGTTGACTTCGAGGTTGGTTTTTACCTGATAAACTTGGGTACCTACAAGAGCCAAGTTGGGTGGAAGAATCTGGAGTCGAAGAGACACATGTAGGCTGGAGGGATGACGCTGGGAGTATATACACAGTCTTCTTTCTTTCTCTGAAACTCACCAGAATCTTTGCACTTGTTCTCTGTGCTTGGAGACCCTTCTCCTCAATTTCTGTGCTGTCTTCCCTCTCATCACCTGCGGTTCGTGCCTTCTACAAGCCCGGCTAAAAGACCACTCTGTCCCCCATTCACTCGGCACCACACGGCCCTGCTTTACCTCCTCTGCCACTTTAATGGACACTTGAAATTACCTTTGATACTCTGTTTATCATTGTCTCTCTTCCCACCTAGGGTGCAGACCGTGCCAGGACTGACTCTGTCTTTACCTGTCGCACACTCAGCACCTAGGACAGTGCCTGACACACAGTCCATGCTCCATACATGGCTGGGGGCGGAGGGATGGGAGAAGAAAGGAGTAAAGTAACAGGACAGCTCAGAGCCATTTCCCCGGCGACACTCACCAGCTTGAGGTTCGCTTCTGCTAATAAATCTCTTTGGAAATTTCAAGTGCTTATAAATTTGCCTTATGTTAATATAGATTTGCCTTATTTTTTTTCATTTTATTTTATTTTTCAAAGTTTTTTTTTTAATTGAGACATAGTTGACTTACAATCTTGTGCTAATTTCAGGTGTACAGCAAAGCAATTCAGTTATACATATACATATATATCTTTTTTCCAGATTCTCTTCCCTTAGAGGTTATTACAAAATATTGAGTATAGTTCCCTGGGCTATACAGTAGGTCCTTGTTGGTTATCTATTTTATATATAGTAATGTGTATACGTTAATCGCAAACTTCTAACTTATATCCCCCTCTTTCCCCTTTGGTAACCATAAGTTTGTTTTCTACGTCTGTGGGTCTCTTTCTGTTTTGTATGAGTTCATTTGTGTCATATTTTTTAGATTCCACATATAAGTGATATCATATGATACTTGTCTTTCTCTGTCTGACTTACTTCACTTAGTATGATAACCTCTAGGTCCATCCACGTTGCTGCAAGTGGCGTTATTTCATTCTTTTTTATGGCTGAGTAATATTCCATTGTATGCATATGCCACATCTTTATCCATTCATCTGTGGATGGACATTTAGGTTGTTTCCATGTCTTGGCTACTGTGAATAATGCTGCTATTGCACATAGGGGTGCATGTATATTTTCGAATTATGTTTTTTCTCCAGATATATGTCCAGGAGTGAGATTGCTGGAGCACATGGTAGCTCTACTTTTAGTTATCTAAGGAACCTCCATACTGTTTTCCAGAGTGGCTGAACCAATTTACATTTCCACCAACAGTGTAGGAGGGTTAGCCTTATTTTTCAAACAGCTACATGCTAGACCTATTGTGTGGGTATATCATTATTTATTTAACTAGTACCCTAGAGATGGACATATAGCTTGCTTCCCGTTTCCTGCTATTACATTCAATGCTGCTGAGACACCTTTATACCTATTTCCTTGTGCACATGTATAAACATATTCGTAAGATGAATTCCTAAATGTGGAATCACTAGACTTAGGGTGTGTGCATTTTAAATTTTAATAGATGTTCTCGAACAGCCTCCTACCAGAGCTTGGCAGAGGGGCTGGAATTGCCTTTCCCTGAGATCGTAACCATTTCACAGCCGCCAATAACGTATGAAACGCTGGCAGTTTAACTCGGTTCGCTGAACGCTTCCTTGCATGAACACCAGATGGCGGAACAGACGCTGATGTGTCTGCCACAGGTGACTTGCAGATCAGCTGCAAAGACTTGAAGTCTCCTTTTGGTTCTGTAGATTCAGTAGATGAATTTGGAGAACCAGTTGTACATTACTGAATCTGTCGATAGAGATGTTTCAGTTCGTCGGTAATAGCAGATGGGAGCCTGTGCTTTTTTTCCCTTTACTTGAAAGCACCCTGAAAAGATGCTCATCTTTTGCTCCATAATTCTTCCCCATTACCCAGACACTACCTTTTCTGCAGTGAATGGTACAGAGAACACAAGTTAGCGATCATAACTCTTGGAGTTGTATTGATGTGTGAAAGTGACTTATTTAGTTCATATTGCTTCAACAAGGGAGTGTACGAACATATGTATGTCACATAAAAATATTTCCTCAAGCAAATAGAAATGAATAATTAAAGTTGATGTATTTACTACGATAAGACTTCCATTTGGCAGGTCACCAGCAAACCAATTTCACAGCAGAAAAACATTTCTTTTTTCTTTCCTGGAGAGTGTGTCATTTGAACAGAATAAATCCAGTTAGAGTTGTACCTGCTTGGCCACTGAGGAGTACACTTTAAGATGGGAGTTTAGATAACTGTCCCCAACCTACAGCCTACCTCACACATATATCCAACAGAACAAGTACTCACTGATGTATATGTGCCCACCTGCAAAACATTTTCTAGTCTGTAGGGGGAAATATTTTGTAATCAATCCATCATTCCCCTAAAAGGTCAACAGGTGGAAAACTGAGCTACCTAGACAGGACCCATATTTACTACTTATTACAGAGTCGACTTTTGCTCCTCCTGAGAGAATGACAGAGGTCTTCCTTGTAAAGTGTCTAAGATGACATGTACATAATTTTAGGGACAAAATTGTCTAGTTGTGGTTGTTCCTCGGGTCACTGAAGTCCTTAAGCTGAACAGGAAGGGATCCTGCCTCAAATAAGGAAAAGTTAAGATTGATGAAGACCTATTACATGCTAGGTATCTATCTCAAACCTATGAAGGGCTAGGAAGTCATGGCCCAGAGAAGAAAAATGACTTGTTCAAATGCACATAACTACCGAGTGGCCAAACAGAATTTGGACCAAAGTCTGCTGATCTCCTGGACCAGTTCTAGGTTCTCAGCGTGTGCCCACTGTGCCCTCCCCGCCCCAGACTAGCAGCATCAGCATCGCCAGCATAACTAGAAATTTCTTCAGAATGCAAGTTCTTGAGCCCCAACCTCTCTGATGGAATCAGAAACTTCTGGGGGTGGGGCCCAGCAACCGGTATTTTCACAAGCCCTCTAGGGCATTCTGGTGCAAGTTCAAGTTTGAGAACCTCGGTCCTAGAGGCGTTCTCCTTCCACAGCATCATGATGCCTGGGAGTGATGCCTGGAAGGGGGGAACCAGTGTTCACCAAGGCACCGCCGTGAGCCAAACACCCTGACAGGTATGTGGCGTCTTATTTCTTTTAATCCTCACGACAGCCATGGAAGTTAGGTGTTATTATTTTTATTTTACATTGAGGAAACTGAAGCTGAGTATGATAAGGTCATTTGTTGAAGCTCCCAATACCAGTAAGAGTCAGAGAGGCAATTCATACGAGGGTCTATCTGATCCCACAGCCTAAAGGTTCTTCTACTATCCACTAGAAACTTCTATCCTAAGAGCAGCATTGATCAGCTAAGCGTTTATCTGTCCTGAGGTCACTCTTCACACGCGACTGTAATAAGCTTGGTTGTCTGGTTTCTCAGCCTAACTCTAGATCAAAGATAACAGGTCAGAGGGATGCTGCTACAAGCAGATTAAAAGGGACCAAGAGAAACAAATGACAGATGAATAGTCTGGAAGGAGACAGTAAAACTATTAACAAGTGAGTAACTTTAAAAAAATGTTTTTTAATTCTATCACTTCATAATCAGAGAGAGCAATACAAGTTAGTTATAAAAAGTTGAAGGTTTGGGGCTCTTTTGTATAACACTTCCAAACGTCTTGAACTTGTCACTATCATAATCAGTATCCTAATGGTGGGTTTGCCATTGACAGTAGGTTAAGGGGGCTTCCCTGGTGGCACAGGGGTTAAGAATCCGCCTGCCAATGCAGGGGACACGGGTTCGAGCCCTGGTCTGGGAAGATCCCACATGTCGCAGAGCCACTAAGCCTGTGCACCACAACTACTGAGCCTGCGCTCTAGAGCCCGCGAGTCACAACAGCCTGAGCCCACGCGCCTAGAGCCTGTGCTCCGCAATGAGAAGCCACCGCAATGAGAGGCCCATGCACCGTAAGAAAGAGTAGCCCCCACTTGCCGCAACTAGAGGAAACGCACGCGCAGCAACAAAGTCCTAACGCAGCCAAAAATAAATAAATAAATTTTTTTTAAAAAAAGTAAGGTTAGGTTTTCCACACAGAGATGTGTGAAGTGCATTTCTGACAAATCTGCGTAAGAAACAGCTCAAGTGAGAAATGCTTTGTCTCCTGAGGCACCAGGTACCCGTGCAATTCTTCCAAATGGAATCTTGCCATCATCAAGTCCACCATTACCACAAACCAAGCTGGCCTTTGAGTCCTGCACCTGCCTTTCCTATTGACTCATTTTTATTAATAAAGGACCCCTTGCTGCACCCAGCCATAGACTTCCACCCAGAGAGACCGAGGCCCTGCCGCGAATCCCATCACATGGAGGAGACCTAAAGCTCAGATGTAAGTTCTTAAGTCTCTGATATAACAGGTGAGAATCCTGGAGGAGCTGACCCATCCCTTCATCCTTCTGACACAGGAAGAAAGGCCCCATGAGACTGAAGACACTTCAAAGACCTTTTTTTGAATTTTATTTTATTTTATTTTTTTATACAGTAGGTTCTTTTTTTTGGGGGGGGGATGAATTTTAGCATTTACTACTATAGCATAAAACTTTTCATTTTCAGTGTCTCTCTACATTCAATCCAGATAATTTTTAAATGATAATTATTCTATGGAAGCACATTCAGTTCTAGCTAGGAAACCCAAATACATGAGTTTATATATCATAATTATATGCACAGTCATGTGTATATATATTACATATAATACATATAATTTATATAATATAAATGATACACATTGAATATTATATTTATCCTATCATTTTCAATTTTTTTGAATTTTATTTATTTCTTATACAGCAGGTTCTTATTAGTTATCTATTCCATACACAGCCATGTATATATGTCAGCCCCAATCTCCCAATTCATCCCACCCCCCCAGGCCCCCTCCCTGCTTTCCCCCCTTGGAGTCCATACGTTTGTTCTCTACATCTGTGTCTCTATTTCTGCTTTGCAAATAGGTTCATCAGTACCATTCTTCTAGATTCCACATATATGCGTTAATATACAATATTTGGTTTTCTCTTTCTGACTTACTTCACTCTGTATGACAGTCTCTCGGTCCATCAACATCTCTACAAATGACTCAATTTTGTTCCTTTTTATGGCTGAATAATATTCCGTTGTATATATGTACCACATCTTCTTTATCCATTCATCTGTCTATGGGCATTTAGGTTGCTTCCATGTCCTGGCTATTGTAAATAGTGCTGCAATGAACATTGGGGTGCATGTGTCTTTTTGAATTATGGTTTTCTCTGGGTATATGACCAGTAGTGGGATTGCTGGGTTGTATGATAATTCTAGTTTTAGTTTTTTAAGGAACCTCCATACTGTTCTCCATAGTGGCTGTATCAATTTACATTCCCACCAACAGTGCAAGAGGGTTGCCTTTTCTCCACACCCTCTGCAGCATTTGTTATTTGTAGATTTTCTAATGATGCCCATTCTAACTGGTATGAGGTGATACCTCATTGTAGCTTTGATTTGTATTTCTCTAATAATTAGTAATGTTGAGCAGCTTTTCATGTGCCTCTTGGCCATGTGTATGTCTTCTTTGGAGAGATGTCTGTTTAGGTCTTCTGCCCATTTTTGGATTGGGTTGTTTGTTCTTTTAATATTGAGCTGCATGAGCTGTTTATATATTTTGGAGATTAATCCTTTGTCCCTTGCTTCATTTGCAAATATTTTCTCCCATTCTGAGGGTTGTCTTTTCGTCTTGTGTATGGTTTCCTTTGCTGTGCAAAAGCTTTAAGTTTCATTAGGTCCCATTTGTTTATTTTTGTTTTTATTTCCATTACTCTAGGAGGTGGATCAAAAAAGATCTTGCTGTGATTTATGTCAAAGGGTGTTCTTCCTATGTTTTCCTCTAAGAGTTTTATACTGTCTGGCCTTACATTTAGATCTTTAATCCATTTTGAGTTTATTTTTGTGTATGGTGTTAGGGAGTGTTCTAATTTCATTCTTTTACATGTAGCTGTCCAGTTCTCCCAGCACCACTTATTGAAGAGGCTGCCTTTTCTCCACTGTATATTCTTGCCTCCTTTATCAAAGATAAGGTGACCATAGGTACATGGGTTTATCTCTGGGTTTTCTATCCTGTTCCATTGACCTATATTTCTGTTTTTGTGCCAGTACCATATTGTCTTGATTAGTGTAGCTTTGTAGTATAGTCTGAAGCCAGGGAGTCTGATTCCTCCAGCTCCATTTTTTTCCCTCAAGATTGCTTTGGCTATTCGGGGTCTTTTGTGTCTCCATACAAATTTTAAGATATTTTGTTCTAGTTCTGTAAAAAATGCCATTGGTAATTTTATAGAGATTACATTAAAGCTGTAGATTGCTTTGGGTAATATAGTCATTTTCACAATATTCATTCTTCCAATCCAAGAACATGGTATATCTCTCCAGCTGTGTGCATCATCTTTGATTTCTTTCATCAGTGTCTTATAGTTTTGTGAGTACAGGTCTTTTACCTCCTTAGGTAGGTTTATTCCTACATATTTTACTCTTTTTGTTGAAATGGTGAATGGGATTGTTTACTTAATTTCTCTTTCTGATCTTTCGTTGTTAGTGTATAGGAATGCAAGAGATTTCTGTGCATTAATTTTGTATCCTGCTACTTTACCACATTCATTGATCAGCTCTAGTAGTTTTCTGGTGGCATCTTTAGGATTATCTATGTATAATATCAAGTCATCTGCAAACAGTGACAGTTTTACTTCTTCTTTTCCAATTTGGATTCCTTTTATTTCTTTTTCTTCTCTGATTGCCATGGCTAGGACTTCCAAAACTATGTTGAATGATAGCAGCGAGAGTGGACATCCTCGTCTCGTTCCTGATCTTAGAGGAAATGCTTTCAGTTTTTCACCATTGAGAATGATGTTTGCTGTGGGTTTGTCGTATATGGCCTTTATTATGTTGAGGTAGGTTCCCCTCTATGCCCTCTTTCTGGAGAGTTTTTATCATAAATGGGTGTTGAATTTTGTCAGAAGCTTTTTCTGCATCTATTGAGATGATCATGTGGTTTTTCTCCTTCAATTTGTTAATATGGTGTATCACATTGATTGATTTGCATATACTGAAGAATCCCTGCATCCCTGGGATAAATCCCACTGGATCATGGTGTATGATCCTTTTAATGTATTGTTGGATTCTGTTTGCTAGTATTTTGTTGAAGATTTTTGCTTCTATATTCATCAGTGATATTGGTCTGTAATTTTCTTTTTTTGTAGTATCTCTGTCTGGTTTTGGTATCAGGGTGATGGTGGCCTCATAGAATCAGTTAGGGAGTTTTCCTTCCTCTGCATTTTTTGGAAGAGTTTGAGAAGGATAGGTGTTAGCTCCTCTCTAAATGTTTGATAGAATTCACCTGTGAAGGCATTTTTTTGGTCCTGGACTTTTGTTTGTTGGAAGATTTTTGTTTTTTGCTGCAACATTCCTAGCCTGGATTTTTTGCTCACTGAGTTACACGAAGCTTTCATAGTTACAAAAGAAAAAAAAAAAAGATGAGCTAGCAGCCCACCTATCAGAGTCTTGAATTTCCAGGAGAAATTGGACAAAGTGGTGTATAGGTGAGGGTTCTGCCCCTTGAGCATCCTTTGGTACTCACTGCCGGGGCCAGCCCATGGTAAGCCAGAGCTGCTAACGAGATCAGGATAATTCACAGCTCCCAGTGGGTCTTGCCTGGGCAGTCAATGAAATCTCACTAGGGGAAAGAAAAGAATATTTCTACCTGAATCCCTCAGCAGTCTGGACTCATTACTGGCTTCTCTGTAGTTGGACTAAAGCAACAGGATAGCAGTTTATGGATGGCTGATCTGAAGCGCATCGAGGCGTGGCAGCTGGGCAGAGGCAATGGCACCGAATTCAAGGGAACCCTATAAGTGGCTTCTACCAGCAACGTGGGTCTCAATCAGTACCATCCGGACAAGCCTCGTAGAAAGTGCCCGTGATAAAGCAGCAGCCGTTTCCACAAGCTCTCACGAGTGGTGGAGTCTCTGAGGAATGGGGTAATGCATGGGGCGGGGAGGAAAGACCTCAGAAGAGACAGCGGCACCCAGAGTCCAGCTCAAGTCCAGTCCGGAAGGTTCTCCACCTCCTCCCAGCGCTCGCTCCGCTCACAACTGCCCTTCTTTAATCTGCTTCTTAATACGGGTGCTCAGTCCCCACCACGTGCCAGGCACTGTGCTTTCCACACCTTGTGTAAGCCTCGCAGTTCTATGACATATATGATTATTTCCCGCTTTCTCAGATGCAGCAACTGAGGCTCTCAGAGGTTAAGCGTCTTGCAGCTGCTATGACCTAGAGCTGAGATTCAGACCCAGGCATTCAGATCCCAGAACCTCCCTCTGAACCCCCAACCCTTGCTACTCAAAGTGCGGCCCCCCGCGCATGGATGTGGCAGCAGCGGTGGGTGTCGGTAGTCACCTGGGAGGGGTCAGGGTGCAGAATCTCTGCCACGTCCAACACCAGCTGAGAATCTGCATTTTAACAAGATCCCCAGGTGACCCGTGGGTTTATTAACTGTAGAGAGGGAGCCTGGCGCTGGCTTCCCACTGCTGTGTCTCTGCCCACACTTCTCTCCAGCGCCCCCGCCCACCCTGAGGACAGGTTAGGGGCTGGACAATGCTGGAGGGGGCGATGGGGCTAGGGCCAGCTCACCATAGGGTCCAAAGTGGTGCTGGACTGGGTCCCATGACTTCCGTAGACACGGAAACAGGATCATGACCACTTCCCAAGCCTGGCAACATTTCCTGAGGTTGAAGGGTTGCAGCATTCACCATTCTAATGTTTCTGCTCAGTGCTTGAGTCATCGTCAAGATGCCACCGCCCGCCACGGAGCTCTGCTTCTCAGAGACGTTTAACAGTCTTCAGAGCCTGTTTCAGGGCAGACCTGGTCCCTTTCATAAATGAGCTGGAATTTAAACACTCCGGCTGAGAACGGAGAATCAAGAAGATCTAGTGCTGGGGTTGGGAGGTGGGCCCTCAGTCAGTCAGTGGTTCTTAACCCTGGTGCACATCCCAGGTCTCCAAAGGCTCTTCCGAGACCTACCCCCTGAGGCCTCTCCAGATTCAGCAAATCGGAATCTCTGCAGGGAGGTCCAGGAATCCCTTCTACAAAAGCTTTTCAAGACGAAAACTCTAATTCGAAAACATACACGCACCCCAGTGTTCACTGCAGCACTGTTTACGATAGCCAAGACATAGAAACAGCCTAAATGTCCAATGACAGATGAATGGATAAAGAAGATGTGGTACATGTATACGATGGGATATTACTCAGCCATACAAAAGAATGAAATAATGCCATTTGCAGCTACTTGGATGGACCTAGAGATTATCATACTAAGTGAATTAAGTCAGGCAGAGAAAGACAAGTATTATATGATATCATATATACGTGGAATCTAAAAAGTAATACAAATGAACTTATTTACAAAACAGAAACAGACTCACAGACACAGAAAACAAACTTATGGTTACCAAAGGGGACATGGGTCGGGGAGGGATAAGTCAGGAGTTTGGGATTAATAGATACGCCCTACTATACATAAGATAAACAACAAGGATTTACTGTATCGCATAGGGGTCTATATTCAATATCCTGTAATAACCTATAAAGGAAAAGAATCGAAAGCTGTACACCTGAAACTAACACAATGTTGTAAATCACCTATATTTAATTTTAAAAAAAGAGCTTTTCAGGTGATTATAGAATAATCTCAGGAGTAGCAATTGAAAATAGTTATTTCTATTCCAATCCCACCCCACTTCCAACCAAACTCCTGAGCGGTCAGGGGGCAGAAATGAACTTTAAGAAATCAGAATACAAATGAGTTTTAAGACAAAACACCAGGCTTCAAAGGCATTTCAGCTTTGTGGACAGTTGAGCTATGGACCCAGACTCTTCCCAGAGCTCCTGGCTGGTTCTCTTCTGTGGTTAGGAAGTGGGCAGCTTGAAAATCTCTGGCCAAGACAATGGTCCCCGAACCTGGCTGTACTTCAGAATGTTACACACACAGATGCCCGGCCCTCTGCCCGAGCCTCTGAGTCAGGAGGGCATCCGTTCAGGACCTGGATGGATTTTTATGTTCCTCCAAGTGATCGCGATGCACTACAGGAGTGTGGATCGCTGGGCTGGGGACTTGTAGCTTCTTCGGATGCCCAAGTAGATCACGTTTTGATCTGAGGGCTGGGACACAGTCCTGAGTTCCCAGAAGGCCCCCAGGGAGCCAAAAAGAGAGGACCACCCTCACCTGGGAGTGATGTCGGTTGAAGAATCAAGGAAGGGGTCTCAAGCAGCCAGAAAGAGATGACAGCAAAGATTGAGTGGAGGAGGGAATCCAGGGCTACAGACCCGCGTCGGGTCGAGATGGAGCTCCGTTTGCTCAAAAACACGTAACACAGCTCTGCTGCAGAGTCTGCGTACAGAGATGGCTTCTGCGGTGAAAATCATCGTGCACGCCTGACTTGGCTGTAATTGACTGACTATGGCGAAGGCTGGAAAGTGAAGTGAAAAAGTTACATGCCAAGTATGGATTCTGCACTGGAGGTCCTGTTGCTTTATGTCTCAAAATCAAGTTTAAATTGCTTTGGGCCCCTACCTAGTGACTGCAGAAAATTCAGTCTCAAGAGATTCTGGAGGGTCCAGTCTTCCTCTTCTTGGTTATAAAGGCCCCCAACTTCTGTGGCGTTAGACAACTGGGCAGGGGCTGGGGCTGCAGCCTGCGATCAGGATGGCCCCCATCTTTCAAGTTGTTCTTTGGGCTCCAAGAGGCTGCTGATACGCCCTGGTCACCGCCAAGAGATGGCACCACTGCTCTGGGCCAGGGTGGGGGTGTCTCAGAAGCACCCTGCACAGAGCACCCCTCACTGGCCAGAGGTACTGCAGGCCAGGCACCCAAATGCATGCTCCGAGGGAACAGCGCCCCCCTCTGGCCATTTCTGCCTGCCATACTCCCTCCCAGCTGCTCCCATTCGGTTATTTCTCCAGCTGCCCCAGCAAGGAGCTTCTGGACATGTCATGCTGCCCTGCCCTTCCCAGGGATGGGAGCAAGTGAGGAGTGGTGAGAATAACCCTAGTTAAAGACCTATGTTTTTCCTGGTAACTCTCTCTGATCTTGCTGTGAAGTGCAGGCTTGATTTTAGGAGGCCAAGATGGCTCTCTTGTCTTCTCATTACTTTCAGCATCTTTGGGAAACAGACGGATTTGCCAGCCAGTGAGGCAGCCCTGCAGTCAGAGTAACTGCGTTATCAACACGCAAAGGGAGAAGAGGTGGCCCCCGCCCCTGCTCCCACCTCCACCAAGGACAGGCATTGCTCAGAGCACAGTTTTCTTGAATCACCAACTGGACCTCTTTAATTTTGCTGTTAACAAAGGCCGAACCTTGCCTAAAAACAGTCACATCCATACTACGAAGTCTGGCCCTAGGATTTGTGTTAGTACATGGCTACAGTCTAGAGTACCCTGAGACAGCTGCTGTGCTGATTCTAGTCTAGATGTGTATCGGTCAGGCTGCAAGTAACAACAAGTGACTCTGGCGGATGCGAGCACCCAGGAATGCACTGGAAGGATACCAGGGAGCCCGTGGATTCTTTAGGAAGACAGAGGCCCAGGAGGGGAGGCAGCAGGAAGCCCAGCCACGGCATTTGCAGACCACCCGCTCTGCCCCTGAGGGTGGCAACACGACCCCCTTGAATAACCCCTCTCCACCACAGTATTTTATATGGAGAGATATCACTTCCAAATAAGGACAGTGTTCTGATGTAAGACAGAAAAAACCCAAAATAACAGCGCCACCAAACTAAGACAAATACAAACGTCCACTGCAAGGTGATCCCAGCACGGGCGGTGCCTGGAGCAGTAACCGGCTCTGTGCGCCCTTTCCTAGTTAATTCCACGACAGACCCCAGAGGCAAGTGCAGTCAGAGAGGCTGGGGATGTGCCCGGGGCTCCCAGCAGGCGGAGGGGCCCAGTCAGGCAGACGGGTTTGTCCGGTCCAGAGGCTGGCCTCTTCCCCTCCCCCAGCCGTTCCTCCCTGCTGCTCCTGGCCAAGCTCTGATTCCCTAATTGCACTGAAGTGAGAGTTTCTTTTTGGCTCCAAGCCTCCTGCAGATGAAGCCAGCTGCGTGTCTTCCAGCCCTGTGGACTTCCCATCCCTGGGAAGTGGCTGGCTCTCCTTTTCCCTGGATAGAAAGTAACTTCCACGTGCTTTTCAGCAGTTTTATTGAATGACCGTGGTTCCAAACTTTTTCATCCTTGACACATCGGCTCCAACATGGTCCTACAGGACAGGGGGCATCCTTGTTAGAGAGGAAGGTCCACGCAGGACAGCCTTTCTCACGTAAGGAGCTGCTTTAGCTTATTCCTTGGTTAAAACCAAGCGTGCCTCGGAGACAAACACTAAAAACCCAGCCACACCTGCAGATCCTGGCACTCCGCGGGCTGGAAGTGAAAAAGCCTTTCAACTTAGGGACTTGGCAGTGAGCCAGTCACCTATTAAAGACGTATGGCAACGGTGGTGGGGGGGGAACCTGCCTTCCTATCAGGTCATAATAACAACAAAAAATGAGGCCAGCCGTATCTGGTGGAAAGAACCCCAGCTTTGGGCTCAGGAGACACGCGTTTGAGTCCAGGCTCTGCCACCGGCCAGCTGCGTGAGTCTGACCGAGTTACTGAAGCTCTCTCAACCTCAGTGTCTTCATCTGCAAAATGAGGTTTTGGTGAAGATCTAGTAAAAGTACACTCGTGAAAGTTCTGCACAAACATTAGGATGATATCAGAAGGATGATACCAGAAGGATGATACCAGAAGGATGATATCAGAAGGACGGTATCAGAAGGATGATACCAGAAGGATGGAGCAGTTATGAACAGTATGTGCACCAGAACCTGATTCATCAGTCCAAGCCTTGTGTTACAGACGCCCACTGCATGAACGGGAGGAAGAAAAGGCACGCGTGAAAACCACATTTAAAACCACCAGAAAAGCCCGTGAGTTTTCCGGCGGGGGGTCCTCGAAGTGCGACCCCCAAACAGCAGTAGAAGCATCACCCGGGAATGTGTTCAAAATGCAGATTCTCAGGCCCCACCTGGCCCAATTCAATGAGAAACTCTGGAGGTAGGGCCCTGTCACCTGTATTTTAACAATATGAAAAGATTATTTTTAATTTAAAATGTTTTTTAATTTAATAAAAATTTAACAAGATGAACGCCCTTGAGAGGGATGGAGTTTGAGATCTGCTGCTTTACGTACGTGACCTCAGTGGGTCGTTACAACAAAGCTGCTTTATCATTCCCACTTTAGAGCTGAGGAAACTGAGGCTCGGAAGAGAAACAGAATGTGCCCCAGTTCACAGGAATTCACCGGCTCCTACATATACGCCCCCGCCCTGCCGCGGATTATCTGGTGGAGGTGTTGAGACAGTCTTTCCTGTGGATGATTAAACAGCTGGTGCCAACTTCCAGGTCAGCCAGTGGAGTGACCACAACATCAGGAAGCTGTGTCACTGAGAAAACCCAGCCAGCAGGGGCTGCGCACGATGCCACAGTGACTCATGGAAGCCCGGTGGCCTGCTCTGATGACGAGAGCTCCCCGGTGACCTCTGCACGTCCTTCCTACTTGGCTCCTGTACACGCAGCCCGCTCATCGCCACGCCCCCCCCCACCCCGTCCAGCCCTGCTGATAGAGCCAGCACCCTGGCCCTGGCGGAGCTTCAGGCTGGCTGGCTGCCTCCCCACCCTCCCAGCCTTCCTCAGACTCCCCAGGTGAGGGCAGGAGCCTGGGCGTGTCCTCCCCATCCTTCCAGCAGGACCTCTGCTGCTTGAGGGTGGGGTTCTCCCACGGCTGCTCCCCCGCCCTGCTCCTGGCAGGTCTGGATAAGTCACCCGCCACCAGGAAGGACACCAAGAGTCATTCCCAAGGCTTCACCCAGAAACCCTCTTCTCCCAAATGGATTTTCCATTTCCTCGTCGGGTGCCTCCAGAGTGGAGCTGCACCCTCACCCACACACTCAGGATACTCACCCCACACCTGGGCTAGGGACGAGGGAGAATTTCATCAGGGCTGAATCCATGTAAGTCCTAGGAAAATGTTTCCTTAATGATCTCAGGTCCCCCAAGTTTGGGCGGAAAAGGAGGCTACAGTCAGGGTTCAAGCTACCCGAAGACTTGGCTGAGAACCTTCCAGGCTGCCCGTCCCTGGGCATCATCTTGCTTACATCTCACTGGACGCTTTCAGCTGCTGAGGAGTCTGGGATGTGCTCTCAGCTGGGTGCATCGCCTCCAGAGTAGGATGGCAAGGAAGAAGAAGAGGCAAGTGGGCTTGGGTGGACTACGGTCTCCCCAGAAACTTAGGAGTATAGTTAGTTGCAGGAAGAGCCGTGCCGGTGCCACTCACGGACTAAGAAAATGCTGTATGATTTTGCAACCAGGAGGTTCCTATGAGCTCTGCAGGGGCAAAGGCTCAGCAGCGCACTGGATTGGGAGCGGAGTGTGATTGAAGACAGGTGACAAGGGTTAAACAATGAGTGGACAGTGGGGAGGTGGGGATGTAGGACCCAGACTTCCCCACACAGCCCTCTGCGTAAAGAGCAATGAGAAAGAGAGAGAGAGGAGATACGCACACAGCTCCAGCCTTCATTTTCACTGTGTCCTTTCTTCTCCCGGCTCCGTCCTGACAAGACTCAATAACTGTTAAATTGACGGATCTGAGCTTCGGTCTCTCTCTCTCCTTCTTCCTGGGGAAAGTGCTAACGAGGAACGGAATGGCCAAAGGCTGAACCTCAGGAGGGGTAAGCAGGTCCCAAGAAATACGTACCAGCTGAGGCTGAGCGCGGAGGATTTTCTCCTTGACACAAAGCTGTTAAGTTCTTACTCTTTCTCCTGACGGTCCTTGCTTTCTCCTTCCTGTCTTTTTATTCTTCCTTTATGATCCTTCCTTTCTTCCATTCCCAATATATATGTCTTAAGTAGGGAGCTTATATTTCTTGACCACCTGCTTATGTGCCAGGTACTGGACTTGGGGTCTCAACTACATTATCTCAGTTCTCCCAGCAGCCTTGGTAGTGATGTACATTATTATGCTCATTTTACAGAAGAGGAAATTGAGGCTCACAGAGTTTAAATAATCGGTCAAGGTCACACAGCTAAGTGAACTGCCCCTGGGAACTACTAGATCTGTTGGATTCCAAAGCACTCTTTCTCTCTATTATTTTCTGGAGGGTTTGTGAAGGGCTATCAAGGGGCTAAAGAAACGTCAATTACTCACTTGAGTCCAAGGTCACAAAAGAGACATGGAACTGCTGCTTGCTTTTTGTAAAGTCCAGATCTGTCTTTCTGTCAAGTACCACTGATCTACTAGTAGAAATCCTCACAAGGAAGAGCTTGAGGAACCCACTGCTTTGCCGTCTGTCTCGGTTTTCCGGGAGCTCAGCCAGCCCCCCACCAGCGGGGGCGCTCAGCCTGCAGGCAGAGTGATGGGGTCCAGCAGCCACGTGCTCCATTTATAGAATCTCTCAGGCAACCGATAAAAGAGTAGCAACTTTCAGAGCAACTTGACATTGGTGGAGTTTCTAACAGACACGGGCATTTTCTGCTATTGCTCCAATCTTTTTCATAAGAAGTAAAAGAGGGTTTTGGCCCTTACTTGGCTTATTAGCAGTAATGAAACAGTAATAAATTCTGGACTGAATCCACTGGCGGCCTTTCCAAGAACAAGCCTCAGCTCTGTCTCTCTCTTCCTCTCTCTCCCTCTCTCTGGACCAGTTACATTTCTGATCATGCAGTGAGATTCTTTCGTTTGTGGAAAGCTACCCCAGAACATATTTTAGGTGGTGAAAGACGCCAAGAGTGATGGCTAAATGCTTATTTATTTTCTCATTAATTGGCTCTTTAGTGAACCAAAAATAACCTATTTGATCAACAAACACATATTGATCTCTCCCAAGGCTGAGCGAATGTGAAAAGACACGATCTGAGGTAGTTAGAAAAAGGTGTCCTCTCCTCTGAATGTAAATCATGATGAAATGAGTGTTTGGAAATCCTTCTCCTAAGCTGAGATTTAGGGCGTATCTGCACTTCTGGACTATCTGAATATCAAGGGCTGAGATTATTTGGAACTGTGAATACTTGTTGTTTTAGAAGCATGTGGTCTGGGAATGGTATTCAAAGTTCCTGTGACATTTCCTTATAAGTGCTTTGAGTATACTTTTTTTCTGAGTTTTTGCTTTTTTGCTCCTCTTTTTAAATGTTTTTAATCACTACATTAATAAATCTACCCCTCTCTGTAAAAAAAAAAAAAAAAAAAAAAGGTATCCTAAGCTGCGATACTGGTTAATCTTTTCATTCCAAATGTCTGGTGGAACCAATGGCTGATATTTTCAAAGAGAGAAGAGCGTGGGCCATAGCAGTGGTGGCAGCTCCTCGGAAGCATTTGTCTTTCACTTTTTAAAAACGTGGATCCGGACACTGGGTTGTGCAACACGAATATTATTCTTTAAAAGGCAAGTACATACAGAGGTTACCCGTGGGGAACAGGAAGGGAGGGGGGCAGCGGGGAGAAAACACTTCTCTACTATTTGTCTTTGACCACGTATCTAACCGAGCCTTCTTTTAAAAAACAGAAACTAGTTCAATAAAAGCAAAAAACAGCCCCTGCAAAAGAGGGGGCAAGAGCAGAGAGTGTTTTTGAAAAACTCACCCCCTTGGCCCAGATTCACCGGAAACATATCGTTGCTGTTTCCCTCAAGCTGATGTACCTCCTGTAAACGCCCAAGCACCTCCGTCAGCAAGAACACCAAGTGGAAATGCGGATGGCAGGGTTTCGGGGGTGGGTCCTAACTTCTGAGTTGCTCTGTTTGGTTCTAGATGTCACAGGCACCCGGCAAGCGTGAAGGGGAAAGGTGAGGCATTGCTCCTGTAAATGTGAGGGGAAACAATTTTGGTTGTAATTAGCTGGGTGCCCCAGGAGAAATCATACCGACTCTACTTTGTGTTGTTTGCAAACCTCTGGCCCCAGCATCCCCACCTGTCAGTGGAGATTTTCGAGCTCAGAGACTGGTTCATTCGGAGCCCCTGCCTGGTTCTGCGTGGATGGGTAAGCATCCCAGCACCTCGGAGGCTGCGGCTGGAGCCCACGTGGAATCTGTCCCAATAACTGAATCCGTTTTGCATGTCCCTCCACGCAATCTGGCTGCAGCGAGAAGAGAGAATAACAAAAGATGCTCTCTCCATCTTCTGCACGCCCTTCCTGAAAATACAGTTGACGCTTGAACAACGTGGGCGGTGCGGAACCTACCTCCCACACAGTCAAAAGTCTGCAGACCACTATCTCTGCTGCAAGAGCAAAGGAAGGGGTCGATGACTCACCAGGGGCGGGAAGCTGGAACGCTTTGGATAGAGTCAAGACTCAAACCCTAGTTCTTTTGATTACACATCCTGGGATCCCTAATCGAACACAAACTTTTCCTCACGTTTAGTTCATTTAAAGATCTGTAAAGTGGATATATAGGTACTATATTTATTGGGAAAGAATCTGAGAAAGAATATATATATATACCCACACGTATATATATGTATAATACATATATATATGAATCACTTTGCTGTACACCTGAAACTAATACAGCATTGTAAATCAACTATTCTTCAATAAAAAGATTTTTAAAAATCTACGTGTAAGGGCTTCCTTGGTGGCTCAGTGGTTAAGAATCCGCCTGCCAATGCAGGGGACACGGGTTTGAGCCCTGGTCTGGGAAGACCCCACATACCACGGAGCAACTAAACTCCTGAGCCACAACTACTTTGCCTGTGCTCTAGAGCCCGTGAGCCACAACTACTGAGCCCGTGTGCCACAACTACTGAAGCCTGCTTGCCTAGAGCCCGTGCTCCACAACAAGAGAAGCCACCACTATGAGAAGCCCTCGCACCGCAACAAAGAGTAGCCCCCGCTCGCTGCAACTAGAGAAAGCCCGCGCAGCAACGAAGACCCAACGCAGCCAAAAATAAGTAAATAAATAATATCATTAAAAAAAAATCTGTGTAAGTGGACCTGTGCAGCTCAAGCCTGTATTGTTCAAGGGTCAACTGTACATATATTTACTTATTTCTCATATGAAGTGACACGAGGCAAACTGGTGATTGTTAAGCTATTTTCTATCACCAAAGGGCTCTTTAAAAAAAAAGTGGTTGGTGTTTGATAGTTTAGCCCAATAGGCCAATGTTTTCCAGATACTGGAGTAGGTAGAAGTGGA
The DNA here is from genome assembly GCF_003676395.1 of Aethalodelphis obliquidens. Taxonomy (NCBI): domain Eukaryota; kingdom Metazoa; phylum Chordata; class Mammalia; order Artiodactyla; family Delphinidae; genus Aethalodelphis; species Aethalodelphis obliquidens. Next base: position 873,561 of record NW_020837988.1, on the reverse strand, counting down.
CAGAGTTATACTTTTTATTTTCATTTGGTTTTATATTTTTTGGCCGCACCGTGCAGCTTGTGGGATCCAACCAGGGATCAAACCCAGGGACTGGCAATGAAGGTGTGAGTCCTAACCACTGCACCATCAGGAAATTCCCTAGGTATACTTTTTAAAGAGACCCTATATCTGAAAATTCAATTTCATAAGAGGATAAATTAGAAACATTAAAAATGTTGTGAATGGTTTTTACTAAATCCTTTTTTTAATTCCATAAAGAATTTCTTCAGGTAATGGCTCTTCAAGTTCACCTTAGCACTTGTTTAAAGATGATTAATTGGTTGAATTGGGAATCATAAGAACTTAAAACTCAAGTGTGGAAGACCATTTATGGGGAATCAGTCAGAAGTGAAGTTAGAGCATCTTCGAAAGATCATGAGTCTTTGGACAAAAACAAGTCGACCCTGAGCTCCTTGAAGACGGGAACCTTGGCTTTCATCTCTGATTCCAAAGACCTGGCCAGATGTCCAAATAGAATCAGGACCCTGAGCTGTGGACTCCAGCCACGATGCTTGAGATGATGTGGCACAAAGGTGCCTTCCCTGGGGGCTATTGGGGCACATTTGGGGTCTCAGGGACATGGGGGCAGGGAGGCAGCAGAATGGGGGATGGGCAGAGCAGGTTCTAGAGTCTGCAAACTTGAGCACAGAAAGGGAGAGGCTGGACAGCATCCCTCAGAAACCGGTGCTCCCTGAGAACCAGCCTCCCGGAAGAGGCAGGAACAAGGAAGTGGGGGGAGGAGGAGAGAGGCTGACTGACCCCCCGACCCCGACAATCTCCCATTTCACAGGCCCCAAAAGTGGGACTTACTTCCATGGCCCTCATCAAAACTGAAATGATGCCAAGGGCAAGCAGGCCTCCTGTCCTCCCGAATCTTCTCCCCCTTTCCTGCTCAGGCAGGTTTCTCTAAAAAGCCAGAAAGACAATCCATAGATCTTATTTAACACAAATAAGATCAAGTGAGGAAGTTAACAAGAGATGAAAGGTTTGCGTCAAAGTATGGAAGGCTGGTAACAGATTCCGTTTTGGGTTCTGATGGTTGAGTTCAGCCCAGCCCACTCGAATGGAAGCCCCGTAAGAGAAGGGACTTTATTTCGTAACCACTGTATCCCCAGTGCCTGTGCATGGTGGGACCTCCAGGGGTATTTACTGGCTGCGGAATGAACAAAGTGCAATGTGCTAGGTGCTAGGCTACAAAGCAGGAAGTTTCCAAGAAAGGATTTTACGAAGCTTGCAGTTGGTGAGCCTAAATATGAAAAGGTGAATCCCCAGAGTATATGGAAGCAAAACGGAAAAGTTAGGGATCAGGGCAACAGGAAGCACTTGCTAGCTAAGGGGAGAGCCGGCCACTGCTGATTTGGGGAAGAAGAAAGTGGGGACAAACTCAGCCGTCCCAGTGGTGTCTACCCAAGGCCTGCCTGGTTATCTTTATCCAGACAAAGCCCGACAGAAACTGTTGCAGAGGAATTTTTGTCTTAATGGTCAGACATCTAACTCCTTAGAAGGAGTAACAGCAGATTTCATTTGCAACATGTTACATCTATGGTAGAAAACTAGGTGTATCTGGCTCAAGTCTTTCTACAGTCTCATGAATAGTACTTGAGATTCTAACTGTTGAGTTTAAGACTTATCTGTTCTACTGAATTTGCTAGTCTGTGTTTAAGAAATGGCAGAGGAAAAGCAATTAAAAACCATAAAACAAACTTGCCATTTGTTGCTAACTTTGTCAGAGTCCATAACATCACCTTTCTTTACCATGTTCTGTCCATAAGCTAAACTATTGCAAATAAGAGAAGCACCCTCCCGGGTCCATGTTAGAGAGCACAGAAAATGACGGAACACAGGATAGTTCCCAGCCACAGAAGCTTATGCATGTCTCCGTTCTTAACTACAGAAGAAATGATGATCCTTGGTTAAAACTGATATCACTGTGGAATTACAAAGTACCAAGCATGGGAGTTTGTGTTCCTTTACACCATCTTCCTGTAGTCCAAGTGCTCTGAGCTAAATTATATACTCTATCAAAAGAAAAAAAAATGTAGCAAATAGATGGTGACTCAGCTGCCTTGAAATATTTGTTTTGCTTGTTTATTCCTTCTCTGAGCTGCATGAGGAAGCTCCATGTTTAGTCACCGAAAGCCATTCCTGCACCACTAGATGGAAGACTGGCTTCTCTCTGACTCTTTCAACATTTACATTGTCAGCAGCAGCGTTCGTTGGTTCCTCACCCAGAAGGTCTCCTAAACTGGAAAAAATAAAATAAAAAATCCCACTCTATAGTTGAGAGGACCAGCCTGGGAGAATTCCTCTTGTGTAGCCATAAGAGTTGACATGAAAAATGATGATGGCGCTGGCCATGGACTGCAAGCCATTTAGTGGGTGGGTGTAGGGCATGGGCTGCTGGTCGGGCAGCCAGGGTTCACATCTCAACTCTGCTGGTTGCTACCTGAGCAACAGTAGATACATAACTTCACCTCCTCTCAGCTCAGCACCCCTTTGTGCCTCATAGGTTGAATGGGGATAATACCCCTCAAAGGATGTGGGGATTGAAGGAGTTGACAGTTGCCTGTAAAGAACTTAAAATAATCCCTGGGACATAGTCAGGAATGTTGGTAAATGTTAAATGCTTTTTTATCGTCATTTCTCTCGTTAAACTTTACAAGTTATTAAATCATTTTAGGTCAGCTATAGAGAGCTAAATTATCTTACTGTCAACGAGAGGTATTTATTAGAGACAATGTTTATAAATTTCAAATTTATATTTCATTGGTCCAAATGAGCCAGGAAATACCGTCATCTGACTTTACCTCAGCAGACCTCCTCTGGAGCTGTCTCCGGGACAGACCAGCTCTCGTCAAACAGTGTGCTTTCTGCATTCACGCCTTTGAAGTTCCACTAAAAAATTTTTTTCTAAGGCTATGGAGCAATTGGTAAGCCAGTTTTATCAATACTGAACCTTCATTTGTCTCTCTCTCTCTCTATATGAATGGTTTGAGCTAAATATATGTATTTATATTAACAATACGTTTAATAGATATTTAAATAATATATTTACATTAAATATATTATATTATTTATATTAATAATATATTGATATAGTTAATATATTTCAATAATATATATTGATATTAAATATATATATATTTAGCTCAAACCATTTTTCAGTCACTGACACCCAGACGGTAAGAGAAGCACCCAATTTCAAAGGTAATAAATCAAGATTTGACAACTTTAGTTCAATTCATTCTGAATATGTGTTTGACGCTTTTAAGAAAGCAACTCAAGCTCTCTTAGAAGTGTATGTGCACGCAGTACCCCAGCGACGAACCCTGGGTTTCCTGCTGGTTCTGAGACCTTTGTTAAAAGGACAGAAAAAGATCCCTGTATAAATGTGGGTATACGATAAAATTGTACAGCAAAGATAAAATTAACACAGAAAGCTGTTAATGTGAGTTTTTATGACACTGAGGGTCACTTTTATCATTCTTTTGTCCAGAAAAACATTCAGAAGGATATATTTTTAACATTCATATTTAATTAACTGAAGTTAGATTTAAAAATACAATTCTTCCTTAAACTTTTAAGTTTACAAATGTACTCTTTTATGACTAATCACTTCTTTAAAAAATATATTTATTTATTTATTTGGTTGCGCCGGGTCTTAGTTGCAGCAGGTGGGCTCCTTAATTGTGGCTCGTGGGCTCCTTAGTTGCAGCTCTAGGGCTCCTAAGCTGCAGCATGTGGGCTTCTTAGTTGCAGCATGTGGGCTCCTTTGTTGGGGCATGCAAACTCCTTAGTTGGGGCAGGCATGTGGGCTTTAGTTCCCTGACCAGGGATCAAACCCAGGCCCCCTGCACGGGGAGTATGGAGTTTTTTCCACTGTGCCACCAGGGAAGTCCCTACAAATCACTTTAGAGATGCTTTGAGGAAGAGGATAATAAACAATAATAAACAGTCAATTCTCTGGCAAACAAAGGACCCCTTATTAAGACTTAAAACTTAAGTAAGTCTTATAAATCTAGGGAATTCAAATTATAAAAATGGTGCTAAATGAGATGATGGATGTTCCCTGAACTTACCGGGGTCATCGTTTCATCATGTGTGTAAGTAAAATCCTGATGCTGTGCACCTTACACTCATACAGTGCTGTGTGCCAATTATATCTCAATAAAACTGGAAAGGAAAAAACCTGGTGAATCTTAAAATTCTCTTAAGTGTTTTCATGCTGCTTACAAAGTCTGTGAGATTTCAACTTAAAATCACAGCCCACATCCCTTACTCAGTTACACATTTTCAATTAGAATCTGTTAAATCCTCTAATATGCCAAATTTTCTTGAAAACGAGTATACATAGTTTCTAAACTTAACTCAAAAATACAAATACTGCAGGTTTAATTTATCATTGATAGAGCTAATTCTAGAGCTCTCTGAAGTGAAGGACATTTACCCACTGAAGAGAAGACATTGAAACTGACCTACAATTTGAGGTGACCATTTCACTTAGCCAAGGTCATTGCCAGACATTCCAAAAGAGAAGAAATCTGGAACTGTGACACCAAGAATGACTTTTCCTCTGAATGCCTGTGGAGTTGGGCTGTTTTTAATAGACACGCTGCCACAGTCTCCAAAATATAGAACACACCACTGTGGCATTCAAATTATTTTGAGCTGAAGTCATCTGAGAATCACAGATGCAGGAAGAGGCTTTTTCTCTGAACTTCCTTATCTACCTAAAAGCAGATCCTTGCAAAAGGACTCAACTATCATAAATCCCCTCCCTGGGAGTTTCACAACTTTTATCACTGGAGATGGAATCAGTGGGGTAAGAGATCACCTAAACAGACCTTGTCACAAAAACACCGTATTTCCCATCTATTTTCCTAAGGGCCCATTTATCTTTTTTTTTTTTTTTGTGGCACGCGGGCCTCTCACTGTTGTGGCCTCTCCCGTTGCGGAGGACAGGCTCCAGACGCGCAGGCTCAGCAGCCATGGCTCACGGGCCCAGCCGCTCCGCGGCATGTGGGATCTTCCCGGACCGGGGCACGAACCCGTGTACCCTGCATCGGCAGGCAGACTCTCAACCACTGCGCCACCAGGGAAGCCCCCCATTTATCTTTGACCTTACATAAGTGCCCTTTGGTCCCCTTCTCTTCTCCTATTAAGACGGAATATGAGCCTCAAATTCTAACCACCCCTTTAAGTAACATTTTTCTCTTTGCTTCTGTGTACGTGGGGAAAAAATTGGCCTTTTCTCCTCTTAATTTCTTTTGTCAGTTTAATTCACATGCCCCCATCACTCAACCTAAGAGGTTAGAGGAAAAGGTTTTTTTCCCCAATACCTATCAACCGTATTTAGTCAACATAATTATTTGACATACCTGTTTACTATTCCCTCTCCAGGGTCATTCCCATGATCATAAAAACATGAGGTTATCTTCCTATAAAAAAATGTATTTAGATTTCAGTGACCACCCTCCATTCTTTAAAAACGTTTGCTTGCAACAGTACCCCTTAATCTCTGACTTCAGTTTCTTCCCCCCCACCCCAGACTTTTTTTTTTTTGGCGGGATGTTAGTGCCCCACCAGGGATCGAACCCACGCCCCCTGCTCTCTTAACCAATTAAGCACAGAGTCTTAACCACTGGACCGCCAGGGAAGTCCCCTCCCCTCTTTAAAGGCCCTCCAAGCAAGCTTTGACACACTCCCACCTCTCCACTGAAACTGTTGTTCCGTTCACTGTTTATCCCCAATATCCTATAACAGTGCTTGAGCATAAGTGCTCAATGCATATTTATAAACAGTGTTTCTGAATGCTTTTTCTATTCTTTCTTGTTAGAGTTATATCTCGCATAGAAACTTGAATGACATTTGAAAGGATTCCAAGGCTTTGGGAGGTGTCACCATTCTAGTTCTAAGGCCACGCCAACTACAGAAACAATTGCAGATTGTAGAGTTTGCCAGAAAAATTAAGTGTGCGTTCAGAAGAACCAGGCTGTCATCGCTGCACTGACTCTTGGGAAACAGCTCCTCCCAAGGGGACGTTGGGATGCCACGTCGCTTACTGATTTACCTAGATAAACCTCGTGGGACATACCTTCTGAGCAGCTTCTCCAGGTTTTCCTGGAATCTTTGCCCTATGTCGATTGGTGGGAGATGTGCTATTTTTACTCCATGACTGCGTACAGCAGGAAACATCCAGACTGAAACAAGATCAAAGTTTTGAAGGTGGTCATGCCTGTGCGTTAAATGAGAGCTATCATCAAAATAGAAGTGAGGGCTTCCCTGGTGGGGCAGTGGTTGAGAGTCCGCCTGCCGATACAGGGTACACGGGTTTGTGCCCGGGTCCGGGAAGATCCCACATGCCGCGGAGCAGCTGGGCCCGTGAGCCATGGCCGCTGAGCCTGCGCGTCCGGAGCCTGTGCTCCGCAGCAGGAGAGGCCACAACAACAGTGAGAGGCCTGCGTAACGCAAAAAAAAAAAAAAAAAAAAAATAGAAGTGAGAGTGTGGATGAGTTAAATTTTCCCGGGTAGAAGTGTCCACAAATTTCCCTCTCCCACTCAAATCACCAAAGAGAATGTAAATTACGCAAAGGCAGATATATATATATATAGCATACTATGTATATATGTGTATATATATATAGTAAACGCAAGATATTAACGTTCCAGGACCCAGCATTCATTGTTAAACAAAGGCATTGAGCCTCGTAATTGCCAGCGCTCTCCCTCTGCTCAGCCACCCGGATGCTCACTTCTACCCCAAAATACCCTTTTTAAAACAGGCGGTTCCTAGACTTTCTCTGATGCAAAATCCTAGAAGGAGGATGGAAGGCCTTACCCTGAAGGGAAAGATAGAGGGAGGTTTATGTTGAAAGTGATATATAATAAAGAGTACAAAAACAATAGTACAGGAGAGGAGGAGTAAAAGTCCCTGTAGCTGGGGGCAGAGGAGGGGATGCCTTCGGGGGCGGGTGGTTTCTGAGAGCCTACTCGGAACGTGCAGGGTTCCGAGTGAATGTGGCGGGCGGGGGGAAGCAGAAAACAGAGGGCTTGAACAGTCTGGTTGGAAGCACCCCCCACACACATGGAGCCCCTGAGTGCTTTGGGGCTGGAACTAAACTTGCCCCTCACACCTACTGGACAGAGCAGGCTTGCCTTAGCCTCCGGCGAAAGGCAGCGGCGAGCCCGGTGGGAGGGCCCGCGGGTTCTTCCCCTCGTCTTCCAGTTCACGTGTGTGTTTGGACGAGTGGACTTGGCTGTTTACCTTTAAACGTGTTTACCGTTTTGTTGAGTACAGGATTGATGTAAGTTAACTGTACGCATCTTGATTTATTTTAGTTTTTGACCGAGTGCCACATGGCTTGCGGGATCTTAGTTCCCCGACCAGGGAACGAACCTGTGCCCCCCGCAGTGGAAGTGAGGAGTCCTAACCACTGAACCGCCAGGGAAGTCCCTGCATGCATATTTAAAGCCTACAGTTGGGTGAGTTTTGCTATGTGAATATCTGTGAAATACTGAACAGAACTACCCCCCCAAGTCTCCTCCTGGAGTTGATACTTTGGCATGTTTTGCCTTGTTTTAAGCTTTTATTGATATTATCTAGAGATCGAGAGATAAGGCAGGGGACAGATGAAACATGATTCATCATGAATTGATAATTGTTGGAACTGGGGGACAGGTACATGGGATTCGTAGTTTTGTCACTTCCATGGGCTGATACGTCCCCCAGGCAGGTTCAGGGAAGCAACTAAGTACCTGCTCCCATTCCCGTTAAATTCTAGGTGAATGGAAGACTATGAGAGCTGCTTGGGTCCTCTTGCAACTAGGTTTTTCAAAGAATCCAGGCCTTTCATAAAAAGCACTTTAAGGGTGAAGGTGGTGGGAAATGCAGTGGGTTTAAAACATGAACGCCAGCTTACATTTTTGGTACTCCTTCTGTGGGTCATCTTTTGCTTCCTAAGTCACAGCCACTGGGAGTGGAGGGCACGGCATCTGTCACTTCTGGAGGAATCATGGGCCCCAAAGGTGGGGGGTGGGTCTCACCACTCACTTTCTCCGAAATGCATGCTTGGTAAAGCTGAGACCCACCGTCCTACCTTGCATTTGTAGGAGACTTTAGGATTTACTACCCACCATCTGGTTTTATTTATATACATTTATATATATGTATCATCGGGTTAAATGCTTAAGAAAATCCTAGGGTTGTTATCAATATCTCCATTTTCAGGTTGAGAGAGAGAGAATTGAGAAGTTAATTTATCCAAATTACACAAATCAGTTAGTGCTGAAGCTCGGACTCGAACCCAGGTTTTCTGGATCCTCCATCTGGTTTGTGCCATGGCTACTAGAGAAAACCTGGAAGAAAGTGGAGGAAAAACACTTTGTGGAGGAAGCAGAACCTCTGGACCCCTAGAAGCTTCCTTGGGCAGTCCGCTCAGGAATTTAACTTCTACTTGTGGATTGGGGCTAAGGAGGAGGTGAGGGTCAGCAGCTGAAAACACTTCCCAAGCATTTCACATGCAAATTAGTACCATCCCTACTCCATGCAACAACAGTGAATTTCTGGCAATAAAACCTTTTGTGTTAAAAATAACAAATACCTCCTTTTGGTGACAACATTAAAAATTACGGTTTCCAATGCCCTTTCAAAATGTAAACCCTAGGCCAAAGGCTTCTCTTCCTGCACAGAAAAGCGTTTATATTCCCACCATCCAGAGATAGTCACTTAAATGAACATTTTGCCATGTATATCTTTGTATACACCTGTGTGTAACTGCACAGGCATATTTATATCATATATATGTAGGTGTACATACATTTTAAAAAATGGCATCTCTGAATATCGTTTTACATCCTGCTCTCCCTTACCAGGGAATTATGGGCTTCTTATAATACAGTGTATCTAATTAGGGATCGATGGTATTTTGCTTTGAGGTTTTCCTAAAGTCTGCTCCAGGCAGCACCTCTGCAAAGAGTGTTGGGCTTCCTCCTCAAGGCAGGGGTCACAGAGGAGGGCTCTCACAAACGGTGTGTTCAGTCTACCATATCTGCTCTCCTGCACTTTCCCCAGGAAACAGCAGACTCTAACATCATTGCTAACATCCATGTCTCACTGACCACTCCACCTCCCCAGGAGTTCCCCTTTCTGGAATCCCCTCCATTTTAGTGTCACCATGGAGATCCTTCTCAGGTGGGCTGCCGGGGCTGAAGCTGAATCTGGCCTCTGTACTCGGACGCCAAATTAAATCTCGGAGACAGGGTTTTGGGTGAAGCAGAAAAGGATAGTTTTATTTTCCCAAGCAAAGGGGGGCACAGCGGGCTCATGCCCTCAAAACTGTGTATCCCAACCTGGAGGGGGTAGTGAGGAGTTTTCTAGTAATGGTTCAAAGAGCCGTGGTCAGCTCGTGGACCTTCTTCTGATTGGTCGGTGGCGAGGTAACCAGGAGTCAGCATCACCAGCCTTCTGGGTCCACCGGGTCTGGGGTCTCCGTGCTTGTGGGCAGCGTGCAGTTAACTTCTCCCACCTGGAGGGGGTTTCAGTATCTGCAAAACAGCTCAGAGATATTATGTGTGTATCCTTTGAGGGGGGGACCAACGCCCTGCGCCAAGGCTGCACTATTGTTTCCTGACCGCTCCTCCCTGGTCTCTGCATTCCCCTCCCCTCCCTGATTAGTAACTGTTTGAACCTGCCCGTTGGAACTCAGGGAAGGTCCTGGAGGCTGAATGAAGCCTATTTCCTGTAATTGAGAAGTGGGGGGACACAGAAAGGCTTTTGTGCCCAGGAGTGCCCAGGGTCTGGCTCGGTTTCAGGGCCACTTGTGGCCCACACTCTCATCTGTCCTTGCCGGGGGTGGTGTTCCACTGCGCGAGGATTCCCCGCCCCAGGTGTAACCCCACGCCCTGCGCCACAAGTGAGCCCATCTGTAGGCAATAGAGTACTGACGCTCAGCCCAGCCATCAAACGACAAACTTCCAGTGAGTTCTCGCCTTGCCCATAAGGAACGACAGTAAGCACTGAGGCAAGAGAGCAAAGCCACAACCAGAAAGAAAAGAGATATTGTCTCTCTCTGGTCTCCCCACTGCTGAGATCAGTGGCTCCACTCGCACACAGGTGATGGCCAGGCTGCTGCCAAGGTCCACTTGATTCTTAGCTCATCTTGCCTGTCACTGTGCTCAGAGATCACTCCATCTGCAACTCCTCCCTCCAGCTCTCCCATATTTTTCTTCTGTCCTTATATCAAGGTTTCAGGGAAACAGAAGGAAGCTTGTCTTCATAAAAGGTGTGAGGACCTTGGTCTTAGATGCAGAGACGGCTGTGAGGCAAGAATCTGTTTCTTTCTACCGTGTTCCATGTGATTTACAAGTATTAAGCCATCAACAACCATGGTGTGAGACGCTTATGGTGTTTTGCAGAGAATTTGCTCAATATTCCCGACATCCCCTGCTTTTCATTCCTTTTATTTTGCCCCCTTGGACTGGAGGGGGCCACCACTACTGGCAAAATTTCTGACCAGGATAGCAAGCAGGTGCAATCTCTTTAAGCTCCAAGTACATTGGCGGGAGAGATTGCAAGTGAGCCAGCAAAGTGCATGCTCCACTAAGGGCGGGTCAATAACTAACACGTGTCAAAACATAAAAGACATTCCTATCATCATGCGTTCAACTGGGCAATCTTACAAAATGGTAGCCCTATTTGGTCTATGTGATATGCTCTAAGATAGTATAGATCTTAGGAAAGCTTTCTTGCTTTTTTAAACCTCTCGAAGGATTAAACATGTTCCCTTTCTCGCTATCTTCAGTAGATGAAGTTGTTTTGTGAATTTAGTGAATCTGACGATGAAATTAAACCATAATGAAACGTTGTTTCCCTCATGTATTTTAGCATCCTCCAGGCAGAACTAATGAATATTCAGCAAGTGATTAGTTGGTACAACCCCACGTGCGTCCTCGAAGACCCATGCCAGCCACCCTTTCACAAGCAGTTTTACTTGGTAATTTACAAATGTACTGGCTGCGCTCTGCACCTGCCAGTAAGGCAGTTGTTAGCCTAGGATGCAAAATGATTTCTAAATTAAGGTTCTGGACTTGTAAAATCAAGAAAGCCTGATCATCCATGATTTAACTGTGGTAGTCAGTGAGTAACGGGATAAACAACCAGGACGAGTCCTTTAACCGTCCTAACATCCAAATTAGACGTCTATACAAGACGCAGGTGAAGCACAATTCAATTGGAAGCATGTGAAAGGGCCCGTGTTCCTTAATTGAAAGTAGCTCCTTTTCTCCTGCCGTGTATAATAAACAGCGTGGTGGCCCGGGAGGGGCGGGGGTTGGATATTGGAGCCAGGTGAAACCTCAAATTGATGCAAGCTTATAAAAGCTGGGCTCTTGGGCCGGAAACACGGTGGGTCTTGGAAGCGGGAGAGGTAAGTGAGCGTCTGAGCGCGGCGAGCGGAGTCTGCGAGGAGGAAGACGGCGACTACGACGACGACAAGCTGGACGGCGTGTGCGGTGGACGGAGCGGAGCGGGCGGCCCAGGGGGAGGAAGGCTGGGAGAAGGAGGAGGCGGTGGCGGTGGAGAACGGGCCCGCTTCCGCGGCGTCCTTTAGCTCCCAGGCCCGGGCGCCCCCTCTGTTTCCCCGGCGGCGCGGAAAACGCGGGGGGGTCGACTCCTCCAGCGCCGGCGCACCCCCGCCCCCGCCCGCCCGGGCCGCGCTCGGAGCATGCGCGGTGGGCGGGCCGCCTCCGCTGCCCGAGTCGGAAGCGCCAGCGCTGGCGCCGCTGTCAGTGCGCGAGGGGCCAGCAGCGCGCCCGCGGCTCCGCTCCGGCGCGGCTCCGCTCCGGCCCGACTCCTGCCGCGCCTCGGCCGCCGCCCGCGCCCCCCGCTCCCGGCGGAGGTAGCAGGCGGTGGGGGGACCATGGCTGACGTCTTCCCGGCCAACGACTCGGCGGCGCCTCAGGACGTGGCCAACCGCTTCGCCCGCAAAGGGGCGCTAAGACAGAAGAACGTGCACGAGGTGAAGGACCACCGCTTCATCGCCCGCTTCTTCAAGCAGCCCACCTTCTGCAGCCACTGCACCGACTTTATCTGGTGGGTGCGCGCGGCGGGGCGCGGGGCCGGTCCTCCCCAGTCTTGGCCGCCTCTCCCGGGGAACTTGGGGAGCCGCTGGGAGTCCCAACTCGCCTGGGACGCTACGCGCGCGCCGGGCAGGACGCACGCGGGCGGGACTGCCGGGAGTCGCCGGCCGGCCGCCCCCCGCCGCGGCAGGGGGCGACACAGAGGCCCCCCAGCCTTCCCCGGCGTCCCAGGAACAGACCGGGAGTCTCCGCGGGTCAGGGCCGAGCGCCGCGGAGAGTCGGAGGGCGGGTCCCCAGGGAAGAGTCTGGGAGGCGGCAGGCGGCGGCTGCGCGGCGCGGCCCGGGTTGGGGGCGAGCGGGGCCGGGCGCCTCGCGGGTGTGGACGCGGCCTTTTTCCTCGGGCTCCGGCTCCGTTGCAGCCTTGGGTCCTGCCCGCTGCAACTCGTACCTGTTGGCCACGGAGTGACTCTGGCTTCCCTGCGTGAGCCCGGGGAGAGCGGACAGGCGACCAACTGTTAAAAGCGTGCAGGGTGGGGGGAGTTAAAGGGAGCGGGTAAACGGTAGAAGGGCAGATGGAGTCCTTTAAAATAACCCGCGTCAGCACGGGGTCAGGCCGGTAAAACCTAGCGCGTGAGGACAGAGCCCGTAAGAAAAACGCTAGCAGGGCTGAAGGTGTCAGAGTTCTGGTAACTTTCAATGAACGCAGAAATTAACTCGGGGGTCCCCGGGGGTTTACGGGGAATGGGTAAGTGGTGGGCTTTAGAGACGGGTTCTCTGAACCCTGTGAAACTAGAGGAAATCGTGTATGTGCTTTCTTCCCGTGAGAGAGCTGTGCCTTTTATTAACTGACCTTTTCATAAAGGTCAGTGATTCCTCCTTAATTCTTTTATTTGAGAAAGCTGAAACTAAAGGTAGTCCAAATGCTCCAGTTGGAGGAGCAGTAGGTTCTTTCCAATTAGGTTGCTAGCTACTCTGCTTCTTCTACTTCTTGTTCTTGGATGTAGGACACCCGCCCCAAGTCAGACATGTCTAGGGTTCCGTAACTCCTGCCCCCCCCGCCCCGCCAGGCTGGGGAATGGCACCAGGTTCATAGCACAGAGCGCGCCCTGCCACCAGCCAGCTGGCATGTGGATCTTGTTGAGGCCCTCTGGAGAACGCTACCTGGATGCATCACAGCTGGGGAAAATCATCTCTAAGGGCGAGGCCCACAAACATGGCGCTAATCAATAGGTGTTTAACTTTGTGTGGCGTTATCTGAATCCATCACACCTGGGAAGGTCATCGCCAGGAGAGCCCCACCCACGTGGTGCTAATGAGGTGCTTAATTGTCTTAGAAATCAGCTCAACAGTACACTTACGAAAAGCACAGCTACCTCCGTGAATGGTTTCCAACGTGTAGTCAGCGTATGAAGCAGTTGTGCTCCAGGGAGCACATAGGTAGTTGTAGATAAGACTATTTAAGTTCTTGGAGTATTAGGGCAGAGAGGAGATTGCATTTAGTTAAGGGGAGGTCTTCAGCCTCGTGTATCAGCTGTGAAATTCCATTAAGAGGGAACAGCTAGACTACTGATCACTTTTGCAGGAAGTAGGTAAGGTAGAAAAGGGACTTGCAACATGTATATCCAGGCTCGCTGAAGACTTTCCACTATCAATTGCTAGCCCCTGGTGAATTGACGTGGCATGTCAGGTCACCAGGTGTAATGTGAGTGGAAAATAAAGATCTCCCCGGCCTCTTTCTCCTGGAGTAATCCCTGAAACAGTTCTCTGCTTAGCTGTAAAGCAACCCCTTGGAAGTTCCAGGAAAATATTCCCCAGCTTTGTTGAGCAGTGGTTTTAATTTTTCAGTTTTCTTTTCTGGGTCCTTGATTTGCAAGTCATTTAAATATTAAAGCACTGATATTTTAAAACTAAGTGCGTTTAATTATTTTCTGGGTGGGGATGACTGAGTTAATTATAAAGATATGTGAAGTGCTTTGTAAACTTAAAATGCTGTGTAAAGTGAGAGATTATGACTCATAACCTTCTGAGAATTTTAATGTAGTTCATCCTAGTTGGAATGGTGTTTGCAATTTAACGTCCACATCAGGATTTTCTGCTTAGAAAGTAAATTCTCTAAAGTAATTTACAAGAACAAAATAGTTCCTGAATGTGCTTTGAATGCCCTTGGTTCTAGGTAAAATTAGATTATAATCTTACATGCGAAAAATAGGGATGATAGTTTGTAAAATGTGGCTCCTTTAAGCCAAAGTTCAATGTTAAGAGTGGCGCTGCTTGGCGATATCTAGACAAATACTTACATTCACAACAAATGATGAAGCTGCTTGTTGTCTTTAGGGAGAAACAATTTTCAGTTGGTCTTTAGGGACCAAATTCAGCTGTTTTTTTTAACCGTAAGGTCAGGTTCTCCTTGTTCCCTGAATATTGTAGCCAACAACTTTATAGTCATGTTCTTGCCTTGAAATTTAAGTGTTGATAACAGTGTAAAAAAAAAAAAAAACTTGAATACATTGAGACAGCTTAGGGAGCCTTTGGAGGTCAGATCTTCTTAAAGTTGCATTGACCCAGTGCTCTGAGCTGTTTAGGCATGTTTTCCTGTCACATCATTGGGTTTCATGTACAGACTTTTAACTAGAAAGCTTTGTTACATAACTGGCTTAAGATGTATCCAACACAAAGTATGTTAAGAAATCTTCTTGTTTGTTTTTCAGGGGGTTTGGGAAACAAGGCTTCCAGTGCCAAGGTAAGCTGCCCACGTTGGATTTTACTTTCAGGTACAGCATGAAATAAGTATTCCAGACAGGAACAGTGTTTCCAGTCATCTTTTCTTTGATCCCCCCCCCCCCCAAAAACGTTTAGATGTTCTCAAAATATGAGGGCTGTAAATTTGGGCCTTAAAAAAATTGTTTGGTATTTTGCCTCGTAATCTGCATATAGAGCTGCCTTTTTCTTCAAGGGAAAAACCTTCCTGGAACTTATTTTTTTTGCCAAGAACATTCTTGTCAGAAACTGCTGTTTTGTGTGGGTGTTGAGAAAAAAATGAAATCACGGTGTGTGTGGCTCTTCCTGTTTTTGTCCATTTTTTACCTAGGCATTGGGTTGGACCCCTAATCTTGGGCTATGCAGCACGCTAGTGAGTTGTTTCTGGTTTTTGATGGTCGATTGTCATCCAGAACAAAGTTTGCACGTTTTAAGGCGGCTGCGGCATGAGGCGCGTTATCTCATCTTACGCTCTCCATTGCATCCACAAAGAAATCCCTTTCCTCCTCTGATCTGTAGTTGCATTTTACATCCTCCAAATACCTAACTTTTCATACCCTTCTGTTTGTTGAAACATTTGTTTAGAATGCCTTATTGCTTGTGAAGTCATCCCAGTTCATTAGCCCACCTTCTGGCTCTCCTGTCTATATTATGTTTACTTAGTTCTGGTTACATTTCCCATGTGGGCTTCGGTTTATTAGGGCAAGTGGAAAGTGCATTCTAGCCTGGAAAATATTATACTAACAGTGTTTAACGTTAAGTGCGTTAGAGACACACAGGGTGTACTTCCTGTAACTTTAAAATTGTGCTCGTAAGTTGGTTACCATTTAAAACCTGCACACTTGTGAAGTTGTTTCTTATATGCATTTTCTAAAGATTTTTGGATGCGGGGATTTTATGTATAATCAGTGTTCTACTTTCCTTTACGTTGTGATTAACACCCCTATTGAATAAATTTATTTGGAGAGTCACATTGAGAAATCAAGTTGAGTCCTTTGCAAAAGAATGAAAGGCGTGTTGCCAGTCTAAGAAATGAAAGGAAGATGTGACTCTTTCCACTTCGCAAAGTTGTGGACCTGAACTTTATAGGCAACGTTTGAAGTCTTTGAACAGGATTTTAGGAAGTTTAAAGATGTAACCTTGTGATTCGGGGCTAATGTGATACCTGTATCTCCTGTTATTTTTGGTAATGTGTTTGAATGTGGAGGCCTAGGGAAACTCATAAGAAAAATATTTACTAAATGGTCTAGATAATGCACAAGAGAAAGGGGGTATGTTATGTAGAAAATGAGCTTTTTAAATACAAAGAACCCCAGGATAAGGTTTGTCCCTTTGAGACCTGCCGGTTTTGTTGGCCATGCTAGGCTACAGCAGGACCTGAATGGTTTTTTCGGCATCTTTTGAACTTCCAGTGGATTAGCAGGTTAATAATCTCACATCTAATCATTCCTTTACCTTAATTATAGAAGTGCTACTCATAAATTGCGCAAACACTGTATATAAAAATGAAATCTTGTTTCCTTTCCCACCCTCAGGAATAACTTCTATTTAAGACATCCATTCATTCACTTATTTACACATACTTTTTAAAAATCAAAATTTTCAGTCATTCTGCAGCTTTTTTTTTAGCAGTAGGTGGTAGGTGTCCTTCCATATCAAAACATCAGTTCTTCCTTATTTGCATGTGTGGAAATAACAAATTGATTCACCGGTCTCTGAGACATTTTAAATGTTTCTAAGTTCTCTGTACTATTGTAGTACAAATACAGCTGTCAATATCCTTGGGCTCTAGGTATTTCTGCAATAGGTACATAGAAGTGTGTGTGGATACATTTTAAACTGCAATGAGCACAGCTTAAGTTGCTCTCCAAAAAGGTTCTAATTGTATTTCAGTATCAATAGAGTAGCCCTTTCTCTTCGTTCTTACCTATATTTTTGCTCTGGTGGGTGAAAAGGGCCTCTTTCAAATTCCATCTCTCGTGTAAGTTTGAGCACTTCCAACATGTTTTAGCCCCTTGTATCTGTCCTGTGAATTTCCTTATATTTGAAATTCAGGGTTTACAAACCGAACTATAGCAGTGAACGTGTGCTCTATGCAGTCTTCTTTGCTTTGAAGAGTTAAACCTGCTCCCTTGAATGAGTTCCCCTATTGTGTTTACAGATGTTTAATTCACTGAAACCATTTCAAGTTATAAGTCTATTTGTGGGGAGCTGCTTGTTACAGTTGTGTAGTTATGTGTCATCTGTAGTTTTTGACTTCTGAGCAGGCCTGTGCTAACCCATTATCTTGTTGTTTGTAACTTAGATAATGTCAGCTCAGGGCAGTGCTCTTCATCACATAATGCTTACCCAGTGTTTCCTATTTTGGTACTTGTCTCAGTCTTCAGTATATTCTTAAATGGTCAGATGTTAAGTTTTCTCCTGATCTCTAACTCAACTTTTCCTGTTGGTTTGGTTTGATAGGCTCGTTCTTAGCAGAATGACTCGTCCTCACGTGTGCCCTTTGCAGCCCACCCTCTAGGGATGATAGCTGGAGGCTGAGGCTGCTTTTAGTACCCATACTTGTCACCTGATGGAGGGGGTGTAGTGTTCCAGCTCTAAGTGTGTGGCGTGTTGCTTTGGTCAGAAGATAAAATACCTGCAGCTGAGTTTACTTCAGCTCAAAGGGGGCAGATGCTCCGAGTCACACATACATGGACTCGTTTAGCTTTAAACCTAAAATATTCACTATTGTTTAGTGTTAAGTCAGAATTGGAAGACTAAAGAAATAAGCAAGTTTTAGTCCTTAAAACTGGGTTTGTAATCTGTACCATCTAGAAAGCATATTTTATAAGGGTGTTTCCAAAAGAAACATGTAAGGTGATTTCCCACTTCTTCCCTTCCCCCAAGATATAACATAAATGGACGCAGAAAGCTTTTCTGAAGAGATCTGTTGGGTCATTCCCGCTTTTACCTGTTGGACTCTATTCCGTCCTTACAGCACATGTGGTACAGGGATGCAACCCTGAAAATGTGTTACTAGGGCAAGTAACAGAAGCCGATCCTGCGGTGAGAATTTGCTGCCTGACGTGGTTGGAACCAAGGGCCTTAAACGTTGGGGGAGGACAGGGTAGATCTTGAAGCCGTGGAACCTTCTTCAGGTTCTTGGAGATGAAGACAAGCCGAAATGACAGGACTCGAATTTGCTGTATTTTTGTTTGGCTTATTGTTCTGTGGGTTGGCTTGATCTGTTCCGTGCTCACTTCATCTCCGTGAGGCTGCTGGAGAGCTTGGCCTTGCCTGCTTCTGAAGGAAGGATAGAAGCAAGCTTGTCTGGCCCTGGGCATTGAGGAAGTTGAGGTTCAAGCCCGGAAGGCCTGGGTCCAGTTGGGGTCTCTGTCCTGCTCAGGCTGCTCCCAGCAGCTGTCCGAGAGTGCCGGCCGCCTCAGATGCTCTTCCTCGGGGGCCGTGGTGCCCCAAGCAGCCGTATCGCCTACTTTGGCTACTGGGAAAGGGAGTGAGCCAACTCGTTTCTTTCCCCCTCAGTTAGCAAGACCCATGCCCTTCTCTACTTACAGCGATAGAAACAGCCTCTCAAAAGTGACCTGCTTACTTGACGGGCCAAATAGTCTGTTACATCTGGCTAACCTGCTTCTGTTTTCCCTTTTTCTATTCCTTCATGGTGAATGTCACAAGTTAAAATGTACTGTCACCCAGGCTCTCTGAATACACGCTGGAGACAGCATCAGTATGAATTCCCACGGATGACCGGGGTCTACTGTTGTGGCTCTTCGTCCTGGGTGGTCCGCCTGGCACGTGCAAGCCGTCTGCAGGGAGTTCATTCACGTTCATGTGCTCGCACAGCGCTGCTGAGCCAGGTTTGAGTCTTGAGCCGTTTCCCTGCCGAGCACACATCAAATACTGTGCGTTGTGAGGCTAACTGAAGCTCTGTGTTTTTCCATCGTTGAGGGTGAAGAAATCAGCTTTCTCACCCCTTTCCTGATGACATTCCATCTTGAAGGCCTGTTTCAGGGTCCATATTTCGGCTTACCCAAGTAGGACAGTGCTTGATACTCCTTCTCTGAGAATGAAAGTTGATGTTTGAAGAAAAAAATGGTTTCCCCCTTTGGCTGTAGGAGCTGAGGAATCCCAGAAAACCGGGCCGTCTAAGGGAGGGTGATCTCTAACAGGGGGTTGGGTTGGCAGCCTTTCAGAAGAGGATGCCTAGTTACTCGCCACAAGCCTCAGGGTTCTGAGAGCCAAGCAGTGTGGCCAGCAAGTGCCAGGAGAGGGTTGGGGGCTGCGACCCGGGCGGGGCTGCGACCCGGGCGGGGCTGTGTGGTGAAGCTGGCCGCCTTTGACGGAGTACCTGTCCTTCCCGTGTACTGGATCAGCCACCCCTGGACTCTGGGGCGGCCCGTTGATTTCCGAAGTTGATGCCAGGATTTTCCGTCTTCAAAACAGGTCAGCATTTCACGACCCTGCTTCTCACTTGGTTACCCTCCCCCCAGATTAGAAGCTATGTGAACTATAGGTGAGTGTCTGGTTACCTGTAAGTTCCAAAAAGGCAGGTCCAAGTAAGAGTGAGTATAATTCGGAACGCTGGAGGTTTTGCACTGAGGTCAGACTAAAGGGTTATTCCAACTTCGAAGATGAAATTGTCTGTAATCCCTGAAATGCAGGAAAGTGATTGAGATGGGCAGCTAGAACTTTCTTTTCCTCTCAGAAGTAGAGACACATGAAGAAAACTTAGTATAGGGGATTCCCCTTTGGTGCCAACTGTTACGAAATGATTTCTGATTAATGGCTTTTTGAATTGCTCTTCTTTCACTCGGTACATTAAGTGAAAGTGCTTTTATTTGCACACACACCCCCCACCCCCCGAAGTTGATGCTGGTAGAAATCTCAAGTATTTATTTTTGCAGATGAATCTGACATACAAATTTCCTTTACTTCTACCATGTGTCTTAGTGTCCTGAGTGTTTCCCTCTCCTGGAGGAGTTTTTAGTCACATTAACCCTTAACATGCTGGTTTTTCCTTCACAGAGGTTTTCAAGGTGCCATTAGCTGTCTGCAGAGCTTCCCTGTACGGATGGAGCCCGGCTCCCTGCCAGGACATTGAGTCTCTTCAGTCCCGCTGCCTTGCTTTTTCTGACTCATCTTAAGGCTGCTCTCCTTCCTCCCATCCTCCTGTCACTTGAAGGAAGCTGTACTTTTCCAGAAAGTGTGTTCTCGCCATGCTTTCTCCAACCTGTTTTTGCCCAGAGAGTACACTTGGAGTCTTAGCCTGAAGTTTAGCCTGGACCTTTTCCGTCCTCCCTGCCATTCTGGGTGCTCTCCCTCTCATAGGACCCTCCCCGCACAGTATTTCCTGTCTGTTTCCTCTACCAGCCCTGGGAGCAAGGACTGAGGTTTATTTCTCTGTCTTCCATGTTTAGTGCAGTGCCTGGTGCTCGGTTGACACTACGTAAATATTTGCTGGGTGTGAGATTGTGTAAATATTAGAGGTATGGTATGAATGTTCCTAGCTGGAAGGATCACAGTCACTTCTGCCTGCCTACTGTTTTTTTATATAAATTTATTTATTTTTGGCCGTGTTGGGTCTTCGTTGCTGCGCGTGGGCTTTCTCTAGTCGCAGCGAGCGGGGGCTGCTCTTCGTTGCGGTGCGCGGGCTTCTCACAGCGGTGACTTCTCGTGGAGCACAGGCTCTAGGCGCACGGGCTTCAGTAGTTGTGGTTCGTCGGTTCTAGAGCGCAGGCTCAGTAGTTGTGGTGCACGGACTCAGTTGCTCCGTGGCACGTTGGGATCTTCCCGGCCCAGGGCACGAATGCATGTCCCCTGCATTGGCAGGCGGATTCTTAACCACTGCACCACCAGGGAAGCCCCTGCCTACTTGGAAGTCTAGTTTATAATCCAAAGTTATGTCAGCGAGGGGTAGATCTTGAGATGGCATAAGAAAAAGTGATTTCTGAAGCTAAGCATCGTTAGTCAAAATATAGAACAGAAAATTCTAATTCATGTGTGTAATAAATTCTATGTCATGTTAAGCTTAATGAATTAGTACGATAGGAATAAACCACTTGGTGTGCCTGCCTTCTAACTTTAGAGAAGTATCTGGACATCAGAAATGAATCTTTCTGCCACAGCAGGAGGGGCGATGCCTTAGGTGGGGTACAGGGGTGAAAAGTCAAAACCAGTGCCAGGATGTGTTTGGTACAGTCGTTTAAATGGTCCTTTGCTTGGAGATTGCTAATGGCTGAAACCAGATTGTGATGCTCCAGACAGAGTAGTAGCTCGACTTGATTCTGGTGTTTTTAAACTTCTTGTTCCTGAAAGGTTTCTGTATCTTCGCGTGAGGAGTGGGGGCGCAGGGGTGGAACGGTTGTCACCCAGTTGCAATCCCGTGACAGGCTTCAGTCAATTGAAAGAAAGTCGTGTTAAGTGCTGCCTCACGCCAGACAATCCAGGAGCTTTCTCATTTTGTATACTTCTTTGCAAAAGCGCCCCGTTGAGCACAGCATATGGTCATTTTTAAAGAAAGGAGTGCCGAAGAATCTGCCAGGCTGGTGGGGTGGAGCTCGGGTTCAGATTCTAGTCGTTCTGCACAAAGCACTTTTCAGAGCCAAATGGAAACTTTTTTGGTACTTACAGAGCCTGAATTTATATTAAGGGAGGAAAGAATGCTGCCATTGAGGGAAACACTGAAACATGTCTTGGTGACATAGAATGAAGGCCTTGCTGTCCTCATGTGTCTGTCAGAATTTCCACGACAAACCCTTTATTTCAGGTCTCTCCCCTCAGACTGAAAACTCATGTTAGACTTTAACCTGAGACGTGAACATTTCAGAATTGGCATGGTTTTAGCTGTCAAATCTAGTTGAAATTACTACAGCTACATTAAAAGAAACCCTCTTAAATTATACAAAGGGGAAAATGGCTTCTGGAAATAGAATAGAGGGGAATGATTTGACTAATTGTCAGCGCAAGATAAGAATTATTTAAGAGCAAGTTCACCAAGTAAGATTAGCTTGAGGACAGTTAATCTTTGCCTTCGTTTGCTGTGTTTTCCCCCTAATATCTATACACCTCTAGTTTGGGCATTTTGGGAAATACAAGATCATTAATTAACTGGGGTGACTTTAATAGGTAAGAAATAAGAGTGGAAGCCCGGGACCTGATGGTGTGTACTATAAACAAACTTAGATCCAACTTGGACAGACTTGTATGAGAAATGGGATAAGAGCATGATCCAATCAACAGCTGAATTCTGAGCAAAATTCTCTTAGAGATGATCTGACTCCTAAGTGCCAGTGATCCTGTTGGTGAAACCATGATGCTTGGAGTGATGAGTCTAGTCTACCTCATGCACTGTAGTCTACGATGGGGAGATTTTCCTGTATTTGAAACACAATAACAAGCGCTCATGTCGTGCTTACTCTTAAATACTGTTCTGAGCACTTTTCAGTCCTCATTTGATCCTCATGACACTTCTGAAAAGGTCCGCAGTGTCATCCCCATTTTACAGCTAGGGAAACTGAGGCACAGAAGTTTGGTAGCTCGCCCAATGTCACATAGCTGGGAAATGGTGGAGCTGGGGCTCGTGCCAGGCAGTGTGGGTCCAGACTCCGTGCTGTTACCCCAGGTGCCCCGCCGCATGGTTCCTCTTGCTTTGTCAGACCTCAGCCACCTCACTGGATGGTGGAGGTAATGCAGGGATGAAGTTGTTCAACTCGATGACGCCTCTGTGCTTGCTGCCTGTAGCGGGAGGTTCTGCTGGACACCGCAGGGCAGACAGCCTGGCGGCGTAGATGGAGACAGCTCACCGTCATAAGTCTGAACCAAGTAGGAGTCGACCGACATGAGGATGAAGATTTTTTTTGGCTCCTTAAGAGGTGGCTTTCGATTTGGCCTTTGTAGGATGCGTGGGATTTCCTTCATTTGGGGAGCTGGGGGGAGATGCTCTAATATGAGGAAATAATGGAGTAAAAGAACCTGAAAGCGACTTGGGGGTCCAGGGAGGCTGTGGTGCTGGCGGTGTTGCCAGCCCTGACCCCCCGATAGGGCAGATGGAGAAATGCCCGAGGGTCTACCCCCTGCCTGTCCCCACAGGTGGGCTCTTCTCTGCTAATCCGTGACTTTCTCTTGTAGTTTTTTTGCGTTACGAGGGCCTCTCACTGCTGTGGCCTCTCCCGTTGCGGAGCACAGGCTCCGGACGCGCAGGCTCAGCGGCCATGGCTCATGGGCCTAGCCGCTCTGCGGCATGTGGGATCTTCCCAGACCGGGGCACGAACCTGTGTCCCCTGCATCGGCAGGCAGACTCTCAACCACTGCGCCACCAGGGAAGCCCCCTCTTGTAGTTTTTAATTGTCATGCTCACTTTTCAGAAAGATGTTGCAGTTACAGGAAAGAACAGTATTACACACAGTGTCAGATATGTTGTATTTTTTGGAAAATGTGTTTTTGTAAGGGTGCTGCTCTGACACTATTCCGAGGGTCTTTGTTCTGAAGCTGGTACTATTGGTGGCCAGCCTGGAGATTAGGACTGGAGGTGATAACGAAGGCTGAGTTCCAATAGGCTCATACACATCAATAAGGGAAACAATAAGAAAGAAATAACATCACATATTTAAAACTGGCAGCACATTGTTCTTTAAAAACTGCACACTGGTTTATTTTTCCAGAATTTCTGGTTCATTCTCAGTTATTTCTTCCTTCTCCACGGGGCTAAACTGTGGGGAAAGTGCTATAACCCTAATCAGAATCCTTGGAAGGGAAAGGGGTGCTGCAGAGCACCTCAGGTGGGAACATAAGACGGGCTTTCATCTGGATTTCAGCTTTGCAAAATCGGAACTCACAGAAGACTGCTGCGCTGGTATGTGCTCGGCATATGCGCCCCCCCCCACCCCCGCACCGGGAGCTGGCGTTCCCGTGCCCGCTCTCCAGGGATGGACGCTAGGGCAGAGGCTAAGCACTCGCCCACTGTCCTGCAGCTTTGAGACCAGGGTGATGGAGTGTCTGTTGTATCGCAGTAGTTTCTTGTTGGTATCTGAAGCTGTACTGATAAGTAGCCAGTCCCTTTCACTCACGTTTTCACTTGTTTTTCCTTCTGTCAGATTGTCTAATAAAGTATGATTTGTAGTGCTGTTTGTAATTGGCATAAAACTCTTTGATTCAAGAAAGCTAAGCTCATGCTTGTAAAGGTTTGCGTTAGTTTCCATTTGGATTTGTTTTGAAGTTCAGTGGCAGTAAATGAGCTTAAATTATTTTCCCCCTTTTGAATTAATGCATACAACTATATGTAATTATCTTAAAATGTGAAAATGGGAGATGGCTCACTTTTAAAACTTCGGAAATTGCAACTTGATTCTTAACTGTTTTACAGTGTAGGGAGTAGTTTAAATCATACTTTTTTCTTTTTTTCTAAAAGGTGCTTAATGCAGTTGTAATCATGAAAAGTTGTAAGTTAACATTAATAGGTGGATTACAGAATGATCCTGTTAGTCATAGGCCTAATTTTGAAATCTTCAGTATATCTGATGTTTTCACATGGTGAGTTTGATCACTAAAGTGATTTTTATCACTTTAGTTTTACATTAATTTTTTCAATCTGAGTGACTCAACATGGAAAACTTGATCATGCTGTTTTAATTTCAGTTTCTAACAGTTCAGAAACATGCAGGACTGATTCTTATTTATTCTTTAGGTTCAAAATCAAGTTTGGGTTAAGGGTCGAGACGCATTGTCTTACTTTCCCTTTCTTAATCAGAACCGTCAAGCACCACAGCACCTGCTGGTTGAGCGGAGTCTGATCATGTGATGCAAATTAACTTGCAAAATCACAGTTTATTAAAGATTAGCTGTTGGGTGGGAGCTGGAACAGTTTATGCTTGAGATGTGCCGTGGGTGGTCTAAAACGAATCTGATGCACTGCTGTAGAATAATTAACGTAAACGGTAAAGGTATTGGAGATCAGATGATAACTCATTGGGCGAGGCTCTGGGCTTTTGTTCTTCAGTTAATATGGTGAGAGGTGTGATACTAATGCTTGTCATGATTAAAGCATAAACTTGGGGAGAATACAGCATTCATGCCGTTAACTTTGATAGGCTCGTTCGTGAACAAGGTGCTTGGCTAACTTGCCTATTGGTGGAGAATTAATGAAGTTTTATCCCAAAGTTGAGAGTACATCGTCGACTTCTGGCTCTTGTTTGCATTTCCTTTGTGTCCCTTTTATGTCAAATTTTATTTGATCTGTATATATTGTCCGAGCAGCCTAAAACTATGTGGAGACTTAGGATTAAAAAGAAAAAATGGAACTAGTAGAATATAGTCACGTCAGATGGGCGAGATTTTAGTCACTAAGAAGCTGGATAGCTCTCTTAACCATTATATTTACTATATCTGTAGGTAATTAAAAACATGCTTCTATTTAAATGCAGGTTAGTCCTCTGAATGCATGTCCATTTAAGTACTAACCTTGGCCTCCTTGGTGAAGTCTGTAGTCACAGGATCAAGAAGCGCTGTGGTCTTGGGATTTAAAGCAGGAAGGGATTGTGCAGGCTGTATAACTGAGGCCCTGAGTTCACAGCCTTGGACCCGGCCACGAGGGTTCCGTGATGTGCTGTAAACCCAACCGCAAAACTGATCTTCATGCCCCAACTCCTGTAAAGTGGTGCTGTGCCCACTGCCGCTTCCTGCTTCCTGGTAGCTTATAAACCTTTGTACTTAAGTGTACTCTCTAGTCTTACATCTTAAGTTCTATTGCCAGTGAGTCTAGGTGCTCATCCCATAATCTACTGAAGCCTGAGGAAATCTGGAAACTTAGAGCAGGCACTGGATTCCTTTTATTGCCTTTGAAAAATGGCAGTGCCGTTTAGAGACAAATGTGCATGTTGCTCTAAAGCCTAGGAGGTTTACTGAGTAAGGATTGTATGTTCATCTTTCATAACGTGGCTTACCAGTCTGGTAATAACAAACATCTTGTTTAAAATATTAAAGATGTGTAAGACTTTGAATTTGGATGAGAATTCATGGGCAAGGAAAATGGCTCTGCTTGAAGTTACATATTTGACTTTTGTCCTTCTAATTTTAGCTCCTCATGATTCTTTGGGAGCAAGCTACATCCCTGAGCTACTTAGTCTACTATTAATCTTACGCTGAGATATTACAACAGCTTATTTTGCATTTTATATGTTACCTAAAGTACAAACCCACTAGTATTAATCTACAAATGTACATATTTTTGGAGGCCCCCAAGCAAGATTTGAAGGGTGACTAAATATAACCATAAAGTTTATGTGGCTTTGCCTGCTGTAGTACAGTGACCTGTTCTTAGAATTGAAATTATTTCTGAACAGTGGTACAGCCAAATATAGACGTCAAACCTTAGTTTCAGTGTTGACTTGAGGTTCTGATCTTAGAAATACATAAATATAGAAAATATACAAAATGATGGAACTGAAGTTAAACATGGACACTTTATGCATACCTTTTTCAGTATTTTCTGTTTAAATCCAAACACAACATAAGTCTTGTAAGTGTTGCTTGGGGAATTTTCTTTCCTGTCCTAGATTTCTCAGTTGCTTTAAAAATGAGCCAGAAGTGATGGTTCCTATTTTTTTTCCTTGGTGAGTTTCCCTCCCATACTCTTGGACATCTTTATTGCTCCAAGAGACTTTGAATCAAAGTTAGGAAACTCAAGGTAAATTATTACTGCTGATTTGATATATGAATAATTTTGAAGATTTGATAGGACTTGTGTTAAGAGTAGGAAGTTTTTGGGGCTTCCTTGGTGGCACGGTGGTTGAGGGTCCGCCTGCTGATGCGGGGGACATGGATTTGTGCCCCGGTCCGGGAGGATCCCACGTGCTGCAGAGCGGCTGGGCCCGTGAGCCATGGCCGCTGAGCCTGCGCGTCCGGAGCCTGTGCTCTGCAACGGGAGAGGCCACAGCAGTGAGAGGCCCGTGTACTGCAAAAAAAAAAAAAAAAGTAGGAAGTTTTTTCTTTTTAAAAACTTTTTATATACAGAAACATACATTGATCATAAGTGTATAGCTTGATAAATTTTACACCAGGGTCTCCTGTGTAACCAGCAAGGAGTGGGAAGTTTCTAGGCCACTTTTGTTTTTTGCTCCTTTGCACCTGCTGCTGTATGGAAGTCATAACTTGCTTTGAATAATAGCCTGCCTTTTCAAAGTCAGCTTTCCTGGGAAAATCTTTGATTCTGGGGTGAGGCAGTGAGTGGGGACTTTCA
Organism: Aethalodelphis obliquidens; assembly: GCF_003676395.1. Classification (NCBI taxonomy): domain Eukaryota; kingdom Metazoa; phylum Chordata; class Mammalia; order Artiodactyla; family Delphinidae; genus Aethalodelphis; species Aethalodelphis obliquidens. Next base: position 846,458 of record NW_020837988.1, on the reverse strand, counting down.
GTTCTATGAACTGAAACTTACACCAATCTCATTTTATCCTCAAGTGATTGAACCATCCTTGGCTCTAACTGGAGTTTCTCATCCAGCTCCTTAAATCTTTGGAAGAAAGCTTTCCTTCACACTTTTATTTTGAACTAATTGTTTCACTGGAAAGTTGAAAAATGATACAATGAATTTCTGTTGCAGCCAGCTTCCCCCAATATTAACATCTCTCATAACTGTAGTATAATTAGGAAGAACAGGAAATTAACATTGGTACAGTATTAACTATAGATCTCATTTGAATTTGCACCAGTTTTTCCACTAATGTCCTCCTTCTGTTGTGGGGTCCTGTATAGGATCCCAGAGTGCATCTAATTTTTTAGTCTTGGAGGTAAATCATGTTTTGTTGTATCGGTATGGTATGTCTAATCATGCATTGGTGCAATCAGATGCCTGCCTTGATTTAAAACAAAAAAATGAGACCACTCCTGTTTTTTATTACTGTTAGTTGCACTGGAGTAATGCCAGTCTGGGTGGGGTCTGCCTGTGGTCACTGTGGTTGCTGGGTGGTTGTCAATGAGTTTATATTGCTTGTCACTGCCAGGAGTCTTATTTACAAGCAGAATAATAGGAATGGAAGCCACTGAAGGTTACGGATCTCATGCATCTGCCAGGTTTTTTCTGGAGAGACGAACTAGAACTTCAGAGCTTGATCTGGAAAGCCAGCTTGTTCTCTAGACTGTTGTTGTCCAATAGAATTTTGTGTGATGCGGGAATGCCCCATAATCTGCCCTGTCTTGTAGGGTAGCCACTGGTGCCATCTGGCTGTTAAGCCCTTGAAATGTAGAACTGAATTGTTTGTTGCATTTATTTTTAAAGTTAAATAGCTACATGCAGTGGGTGGCTATATGGTATTGGAGAGTTCAGCTTTAGCACATCCTTAGGGAGGGAAATTGGATCATACCTTTTAAACCTTTCATTGTAAAATAAAATGCAAATGTATAAAACCACACAGAAAATGTATGGTGTAATGAATGGCCATAAAGCCACCGTTGCTTGTAACTGCTGCCCAGCTCAAGCAGGAGAGCCTGGCTCGTCCGCATTTGCTTCGTTTCTTCCTCCAAAGTGACTACTTCCGTGACTTTTAGATCCATCACTTCTGTGTGTTTCGTTTAGTTCTATCATGGGGTTATCCCCAGATACTGTAGTTTAATCTTGCACATTTAAAAATAATTGGAAATGTCCTTAAGTCTCTCTATAACTTCCCCATTTCCTTATAACTTACCTGGAGGCGTCCCTGGGTTTTTGGACCTGTAGAGTTTCCCACAGTCAGAATCTTGGTAACTAGATGCTCATAGTACATCATTTCCCCCTGTATTTCCTGCAAATTGGCAGCTGGATCCAGAGGTTTGATTGGATTCGAATTTAATTTGGGTTATATAGTTTAAAATGCCTTTATACGGTCACATGCATGTTAGTTACACGTATATTAATGTGGAAAGACCATGAATGGAGTTTTCCTATCAAAGTATCCAAAACTGAGAAGTGAATATAAACCAATTGAACTAGTTAAGTTTTACGGAGTATGGTAAGCCACCTGGGCCCATGTGCTGCATGCTACTTGTGGGAAAACTTGGTTGTCGGAGGTTCTCGAAGTGTGCAGTGTTCATTGCACCTCTGTGCGAATTTTACTGTTACCCAGTACTTTTGTGGGCAGGAAGTGTGTGTGTGGATGTGTCTCTTCTGTGAGTGGTGGAAATAATTACTGATTGAACTTATATAGCCGTTTGCTTGTCTAAACCTCACCTACATGACTGTCCATACGGTTGTCTTGTTCCTGGTCTTGACATCCAACCTAAGATCAAAATCGGGTTTTATAGTTATTTTTCTACACTGGGACATGTGGGCGCAAAGAGAATAAGCGTGTGAGGCGAATTCGGTGTCGTCCTCTTTGGGGAAGATTGTCACCTCCCTGGATCTGCTGTGGACAGAACCATGTACTAGCTGTTGATACGGAGGAGGGCTTTCATGAAAGTGAACAGACTGAGTCTGATCAGGGAGTTTAAAATATAACTGGGTAAGGATGACTTAGACACATAGAACACTAAAGAGTACTTCAAAAAAAGTCAACATGTGTAAGTTAAAGTGTAAAAGTTAAGAGACCTTCCAGTGGTAAACGAGCACTAGACTGGAAGATAGGTAATCTTTTAAATCCAGTTTAGGCCTCTTCCCTCGTGGCAGTGGGGGAGTTGGGTTCTATTCGGGGTAGCAAGTATGTAACATTCTTTTGCCAGCTGCTGTGGCAGGTACCATTGGTCTCTTTCGTGATCCTCTTTCAACTTCATCCTCAAGTCGGGGCTCCAAGTGGCTGTTACCTAGCAGGTGGTGGGCATTGACGTGGGAGGCCAAACCTCACTCCTGGGCCACCTGCTTTCTAAGCATCCTGTCAGCTGTTGATCTTCTGATGCTGGAGATAGGAAGCACTACCTCACCTTGCTACTGGGTGTTTGTATATCCCCCTTCTCTTAATTATTCCATTGAAGCACAATATCTCAGAAAAATAATCTATAGTAGTGAATTTTTTTCTAAAAATATTATCATTGAAATGCTGAAAATTTCATGTGATTGCTGGGAATTGGCCTTCAGCCAGGAATTGAGTTGGTTTTGGATGGAAAAACCCGATCCTCCCTTGATGTTTTTCTTTATTGGCAGCGTGTAAAATGTTAAAATTTTCTGACTTCTGTTGGGTCCAAGCCAGTGTGTTTTTTTTTTTTTACTAAATTATGTGAACTTTTTACGGTTGAAATCTGGTATTTGTGGCCTTTTACAGAGCTCCGTGACCCAAATAATCGCTCTGGAGCCCCTTTCTGATCTGGAGAGGAAATAAACTTTGTGTTTCACCTTGTAGGAGCCATAAGGCTGAAGTAATGGTACCCTGACCCCAGTGATGCTTGATGATAGTGGGATTCAGACATGCATAGGAGAGGAAATCACGGTGGACGCAAATCAGGATGCAGTGTTCCTAAAACAGTTTGAGCACAGTTGAGGGAGAGGAGAAAAGCCCTAAAGGGTGGGTGGTTGTGATTTTTTGGGGGAAAGCTTGCTTACGATCCTTTGAGCTAGATAGAGCCCTAGGATTACTGTTGAGTTTATAGGACCGCATGCTTTTGCATGCACAAATCCTATTTGTGCAAATTTGACCTTTTAAAGTTTCCATTACTGTCCCCCCATCCCCTTAAATAAAGCTGACCTTTGAACTTTTAGGTTTTATGGCTGAGAAGGCTCTGAGACCTACATCTGTGGTTGGCTACCGTCCACCTCCTCATCTAATCATGTAGTCGGTGCGTATTCTCTACCAGGCACTGAGCTATTGCTGGGGATCGTAGTACCTAAATTTACTGAACACGGCCTTTGTGTGGCCCAGTGCTAAGCACTTTATACGTGATGTTTACTATTTAACCTGCATAACCATTGAGGGCAGGTTGTTTTCAGCAGGTTAAGTATTGCCTGAATCTTACAACTAAGTAACTGGGGTTAGGTTTATATTTGAATATAGATCTTGATCAGTGATTCACTTCTTTTTTTTTTTTAATTGTTTTTGGCTGCATTGGGTCTTCGTTGCTGTACGAGGGCTTCTCATTGTGGTGGCTTCTCTTGTTGCAGAGCACAGGCTGTAGGCACGCGGGCCTCAGTAGTTGTGGCATGCGGGCTTAGCTACTCCGCAGCATGTGGGATCCTCCCAGACCAGGGCTCGAACTCGTGTCCCCTGCATTGGCAGGCGGATTCTTAACCACTGTGCCACCACGGAAGTCCCCACTTTATTCTTTCACATGGATTTTTCTGAGGTTTCATCCAGAAAGTTTTTGAAAGTTACATTCTTCATGGATTTGTATATTTAAAAAAAACAAATCCCCCATTTTTACAACTTGGATCCAGATGTTGTTTTCCCTCCCCACTACCCTCCCACCCAGTCCTTCATAATAAAACAGAAAAATCTGTAAGAACATGCTCTTTAACTTCCTGTCTTATATCCTGGTGTTATATGATGCTATGAAACAAATGCAGTCAAACCTAGCAAACATTCAACTGAGGTTTTAAAGATACATGGAATAGATTTATATTTAAAATAGTAATCCAGTCATTTTACTTTCTAGGAGCGTCCTTTTCTCTGTCCTAACCTGAGGTTGGGAGACCAATTTGTCATGGTCTGTTGGCTGTTCTGCCTGTCTGTCCATCCTTCTGAGCTGCTGGATCAATTCTGTTGACCTGCCCTAGAGTCGGGCGGTGTCTGCCCCGCACAAACTCGGCTTCTCTTAGAATTGGTGGTGTGTCCTTGTATCTGTTCACCAGACTCGAATTTTGGGTTTCTATTTTGGTGGGCCACTAATTTCAGTATTTGTAGATTCTTGATAAAGTTTGAAGGGGAGATCCACTGAAAGTGATATCAGATGGTACCTTTGTTTTACTTCTGATAATCAGTTTATTGGAAAATACTCCTGTAGTAGTGTCATCTCCTTAACTTCCAAATACTTGAAATCAGCTCTGAACTTGTGTGTCCTCCACCCACGTGTCTTAGTCTCTACTTAGTTCCTCTCCACTCTATCCTTACGCCTTCTCTCGCTTCGTGTTTTTAAAATTTGAAGTCATCAGATGGTTATTTGAATATTAGTGTGACAAGTTTGGGGGAGAGTTCTCTTAAAATGAGGTACAAAAATTGAGGTGACCGTTTACTCCACGGATACATCTGCCAGGAACTGTCTCTAACGCTGGAGATATACATAAGCCAGACTGAGACTCTGCTCTAAGCCCTCTAGTAATGGGCCCAGTAGTCATGCAGACGCTTATGGAAAGGCCATGGGACTCTGGCAGTGGATGACAAAGGGTGGGGACTGAGTCTGGGGGTCAGGAAAATCTCCCCTGAGGAAACATTTGAGCTCTAATGGGTGTGAAGAGCTATCTAGGTGAAGAAAAAAGGGGAAGCCTTCTGGGTGAAGCAGCCGGCTACAGAGGCCCTAAGGGGAGGGAGCCATGTGTGCTCTAGGAACCAGAAGCAGCCCTTGGTTACTGGAGTGTTTGAACACGGAGTGAGAAGGCTGGAGAAGGGAGGTGGGGCCACCTTGCTGGTCTCGGACCAAGTTAAAGACTTCAGTCCTTGAGCCTGAGAGCCATGGTGGGAATCCGTCACAGGGCTCTCAGGAAGGAGGTGGCCTGGTCAGAATTGCCTGGGGAAAGATCATGCCTGCTGTTAGCTGGAGAACCAGTTCAAAGTGGGCAAGACTGGATGGGGCAGCCCGTGGGGAGGCCCCGCCTCACCCTGGTGAGCGATCGGGTTCCTGCGGCTGCAGAGATGTCTGCAGACCCAGGGTCTGTTTAGGAGGTGATGGATTGGGTGTAGGGGGATCAGCAGGTGGCGACAGGGGCAGTGGTGACATCTGTCGTGTGACAGGCCAGGAGACCAGGCTTCAGGGAATGGCACGTGGCTTTGAACCTGTGGAATATGTAGTCCCTTCAGGGTTTTTAGAGGGGAGAGAGGAAAGGATGGCAGCTGGATCCCGGGACTGGGACTGGGGGTCGGCCAGAGCGGGGAGCGGATGCGCGTCCCCTGCTCGCAGGTGGACTTGGATGAAGGGCAGGAGGGCGAGCAGCCAGCAGAGGGGAGCCCTCTGCCCATGATGGGCTGTGCAGATGGGAGCAGCCCTGCCAGGGGAGGAGGGTCGGGACCAGGAGCTTAGAGGGTTGGGGTGAGGCTTACAGGCGGGGGCTGGGTTGATGGGCTGCCGGGCTTGGAGCTTCTGTTGTCCTGGGGCAGAGAATAGAGGAGAGGGGGAGACTACAGCTATCTGAGCAGTGACCCCCGGACAGTTCCTGAGGGTCGTTCAGTGAAACGCTTCCCCTTGGTCTTTCCGTGCATTGCCTTTGAGGTTATGGCTCCCTAGAAATGTTTGTTTCAACCCATCAGGGTTTAAAAAAAAAAAAACAGTGACCCTGCTTTCAGTCTTTAGAAAGACGGGTGAAATTGGGTTTTTTACCTCTTAAATTTGTACTCATGCAGCACCCAGTCTTCATTGAGCTGGGTCTTATCAGACCCCTTCTCTCCACCTCACTCACGGGTGTTCCTGCAGAAGGGAACATCTGGGAGGATGAGCTGTTTGCAGAGATAACCAGCTTGTGCGTGACTTGGGGAGGCACGCACCCCAGCTGTCACCCCTCTGCCTTTATTTACTCAGGATGTCTGTATTTGTCAGTAGAAGGTTTTGTGTTTTTAGTCATACAGCTGTAATATCTACTCATCCTATCAAAGAGATAAAACGGATCAGTAGGCAAGCGAGCATTTGGTGTTTGAGAGATTTTTATTAAGCTAGAATATTCTGTTAGAGACTGAACTCCATTTCCATGTATTTGGTTAAATGGGTATTAACGTGATGGCAGGAAAAAGGGTATTTGGAGGGTCACGTGCTCTGGCATTGACTAGATTATGGAATTTCATAAATACGTTAAGACGGACTTTAAAACAACAACAGGAAAAAGGATTTGGGGCTCATCTGTGCGTGTGGGTGAGAGTCGAATGGGGATTAAGGGCTTCTGACTTGGGGGTGTGTGTGCTCCTGGTCAGAATGACGGGGGCACACCCTGCTTGTGCTTCACTCTTTCTGCTCTTGGACCGTTGACTGCTGTTCTCTTCCTAAGAAATCTGTGTTAGTAACTGCTTGCCCTGTTGTATCCCTGGAGCAGCAGCTCCATAAACTACCAAGGGGGCATGCCTACGGTTCTGCGGATGCAGATGGCCCTGAAGATAAGTTGTGACTGAGTGCTTTGCGTTGATAGGCAGAGCTGTCAGAGTAGTGTGCAGTTGGAGCTCACTGCTTCGTGGACTTGGGTCATCAGGGAAGAGAGTTCGGGTGTGTGACTCTCTTAGCTGTATCTTGACAGCCGAGTCTCAGTGGTTTTGGCTGGACCCCTTTGCGTCTCCCCTCTGTCACCCCTGAAGACTCCCACGTACATTTATTTTGCTCTCCCACGTGGGTGGTGCCGCATCCTCTACTCAGTCATCGTATCGGTCAGGATAGGCAAGGTTTTCTGCCACAGCAACACGCTCATCCCCATACCTGTGGCTTGATGGAGGTTTGCATCTCCTTCACTGCACCTCGATGGAGGGGCTCCTCTCCACAGTCTTGTAGGATCTTGCCATCTAGAACCCAAGGCCACTTCCTTTGCAAGGAAGAGACAGCATCACACAGGGACTGACCTTTCAGTGCGTCAGCTCAGAAAGGACTCTTGTGCACTGCTCATTGGCCAGAGCAAGTCATGTGACCTTCCAGTGGGGATGGGGAGATGGCCACACACAGGGAAGAATGGGAATGTTTGGGCGTTTCTGCCACATCTGTGTTGTCAGATTTCCTTCACAGAAATAAAACTGTTCGAATAGAACCTCAGGTGGGACACGTGTTGCTTATAGCCTGTCCTTCATGGAAGCTATCTTAAAGGCAGTAGGAGGTACACACAATCAGGTTTGTTAAAGCACTTATTTTTATAGATTTTTCCTTTTATTTGAGCAGTATTTTCATTTTGAATCCAATGTAGCAAATCAGTTAACTTTTACTCAGAGTATTACTAGAACAAGGGAACTTTTGCTCCATTTACGGGAGGATGTATAAGTCTGATCCATCTCGGAGTAGACTATCAGGATTCTGGTGGTTCCCAGGGCATCTGAGTAGTTTCATAGCCTCTGCTGTAGGGTTTGGCGGGGCATGTGGGGAAATCGGGGGAAGGGGCGACATTAGCATCGAACACTGACACCCAGGCTGGATCTCTTCCATTTTCTATGAGGTCTAAAATAGGTTCCTGGCATTTTTTAAAAGATCTGATTTAAGAGTCTGGTCCTTTTAAGGAGACTTCTATCTTAGTTTAGGTACAGTGAAAACTACGTTTTCCTCCTCCAGACCTACTCGACCAGTACTTCTGTCCCATGTGCCCTGCATGGAAATAGCCCTCCAAGAGAAACCAGTGTGGAGGAAAGAGGTCTGCGTTACAAATGACTAAACGTACTAGGTTTGCCTAATAGCGAATCTAACAAACGATGACAAATGATTTTTAAACACAGATGGATTCCCCTAAATGCTGACAGTTTCGTACTCCTCAAAGCACCCAGTCTTTACTCCTGTTGTAGGGTGGATTGTCGAGCTGTTTTCTGATGCGAGTTCAAGGACGAGATGGTCTAGGCTGAATAGTGGGACCGGATAGAGCATTTAGATAGCAGTAGAATGCACCAGGCCGTTGTGTCACTGCATTTGGAAATGTGTGTTTCCTGACCTAGAGGTAATAGAAGGAAGTGAAAAGGACATACTTGCGGCCACCATCCTGAGCCCACTTGTCTAGCCATGTTCTAGTCTTCACTTTCTGAAATGTTAATTGCTGCAGTGCTAGATGAGGCTTGAATCTATCTGGCTGGTATTCCTTAGACATCTATTGAAGAGTTTCTGCCTGTGCGTTGGAAAGAAAGTAGATAGGTTCGGGGGCGGGTAGCTGATCATTTTGGTTCTGATAACTCTTCTGCTAAAAGGAATGGAATAGGTACAGAATTCAAACGGTTATAGTATCAGCTGAGAGGGGAGGGCTGCAGTTTTGGAAGCTGATTTTGCAGCACCTGTACTGGTAGTCCTCACCTTCCAGAGTGTTACGAAGTCTCTGTGTTGACTTTCCTACACCACTGCCTCAGTGAGGTAGCAGTGTGGTCCTGCTGTTTATTTGCCCCGGTATTTAATTCATCTTTTAAAATTGGGCCTTCTGAAAACAGTGGCTGTAAAGGAAAATGGATTCTTTTGAAAAGCCCAAATTTCTTAAGTTCCCACTTGGACTTAGATCCCTTTCATTAATTCAAGGATTTGTTTTCTTTGCAAAAGCCACTTTGAAGCTAACTTAAAGTCTAGCTTATGCTTAAATTTTTTCTTAGGTGTTTTCCTAGAGTTATTGGAAAAACATCCTGTAAAAGGAAGTTTAGTTTCTCTTCTGTTGGTTCAAAAACCTAATATTGTTTTGTCATTATTACTTGAGGGGAGCTCAGAAAGAAATACAACAGCTGCTTGGAGTACATTTAAAGAACTGTACTCCCGAATCTTGTTTTTCCTTGACTCCGTTCTCTTCCCCCAAAGACCTTTAAATAGAAGCTGTTTCCTCTTGCTGCCTTAAACACCAAACCCTATCTATCTGATGACTTCTGGTTGCCGAGTAAGGAGTGGCAGCTGGCCTTTGAAGGCTACCAGAAAGGACAAAAATACTTTATGGAAATAGCCTGATGGTACCTTAGGGCCTCCAACTTAGAAAATCCCCCCAGAGCAACAAAATAACCCCAGATTAAGAGTCCATCTTGAAACCTGCCCATTACTCTATGAATGCATGCTTAGATTTTCAAATGCTTGTATAAAATTGTATAATAGGTGAAAGTGAGAGGTCTGAATTTATAACTTCGTTGCACGAGCTAAAAGTGTAAGCCTTAGCATTTGATGTGCGCGTCATTTTAATTCTAGGCTTAACAGGAGGGACTGTTTTTGGGTAAAAATGGTGTGGATTAGTTATGTGCTAAACATACATACTTTCCTCTTGTTTCTGAATTGCATTAAACTCTTTGGGGGAATGGAAAAAGGACGTGTAAGCCTTACAGACAAGCTGTGCACCATAATTTGTTTGTATCGGGCAAAAGCCGTGGACTTTTGCTTAAAGATAATCTCAGTAATGGAAAACCCCCACCAGGGCCTCAGGGAACTGGAGTTGGGTGGGGATTTGGCCTTTGGCTGGGGGAGTCCTGGTCTCAGCAGTGGCGGATAGTTTGTCAGAATGAGGCCCCAGTTTGGTTTAGGTTGTTAGGTTGTGAACGTTCCGGAAGCTCTTGTAGCGGATGGGTCAGCAGAGACTTGCTGCTTCTGCTGCACAGAGTTTGTCCAAAAGATGAGTTTGGCCTAAGTATAACCAGCTTCTTAGTTTCTTTAGGATGGGAGCACATAAACTACCTTCAGGGGGAGAAAAATGAGAGCATAAATATTAACATCAGACTATTCAAAATGTTCAGTGGAGGGCAAAGAGAAAATGTCAGTTAGGCTTTGCCTGCTTTGAATAGACCATCTGAATTTGGGTACCTCAGAAATCCTTTATTTAGAAGTCGTTAGTATTCGTCACTGAGAAAGCCACTGTGTGCTGTTAGGCCAGAAGCCATAATTATGGTACAATTATCTGGCAGTTAAGGTGTGGGAGCCAGTCCTCGTCCTGAGGGTGCAGGAGGAGCTTGACAGTTCCTGTTACAAGGTCCAGCACCCAGAGTCAGGGAAGCCCAAGGCCGGTTCTGTGAGAGTCCGGGGCGGGGGCAGGGCAGGGAAGTCGGCCTGCAGGAAGGATGGATACATGATTCATCTGAAAAAGCACTGGCATGGATGGTCGTAGTTCTTTTTTTCTTTTTCTTTTCTTTTTTTTTTGGAGAGAGAGAAACTACAAACCTCACGGCACCTTGCTGCATTTTATTTTATTTTTTTTTGCCAGTGGTCCTGGATCTCTGTCCAGAAGGCTCCTCACTTCCTGCTCTTTGACAAAGAAGTTTTGGGATCTGGTGGGCCTCAGTTTCTTCACGTTACTGCTGCTCGCTGGCAGCAGACAGATGTTAAGCGCTTCAAATTCGGTTTCAGTTTATCGGATCCGTCACATTTTCTTCCTTTACTCTCGAAGGTGCAAATCTGATGGGTATTAAGCAACTTTTAAGAACTTCTGTTTCGTGTGAATTATCCTTTTAGAGGTGCAAAATTTAGAGGCGTATTTTGAAATACGTGCTTTGTGATTCTTGCAAGGTGGAGAGGTGTGCTTTGCGTTGGGAGTGCTTAATTCTGAATCTCTTCTTGAGAAGTTTACTGAAGGATAAAAATCTAAACGATTTAAGGTTATGGATTTTTGAAAATTACTCAGAAGGAAGGAACTATTTTGGTGAGATGAGTCAACAAGGGTAATCAGTCATAAATAATTAACTTAGATACTTGACCGTGCCAGTATGATCCTGGCACAGTGTGATAGTAGCTTGGAATTTGAAATTGAACTTGACCTGGTTCTCTTCTGAGTATTAGTTTGTGTGAATGAACACCTTTTTTTGCATGTTGCCCTAGACATTTATATAGCTTTAAAAAGCCACCTTGCATGTTACTGCAGTTTATTAAATGTTTCAAACAGGAAGGCAGCTTGTAAAACTGTGGTAGATTTCTAGTGAATTACTTTTTTACAACTCTTGTACAAGGAATTCAAGATCTTGGATTATCGTATATGGGCCACAGGTACAATATATGTGGTTTAATAGGCTGTAAGCTATTGTCACTGTTGCAGTCATAAATTCCATCCAACGAATGTTTTCTGGACCACATTATTTGCAGGATCCTATGCGTGAAGCACTGACTAAAACAGATGTGGCCCTACTTTGATTTCTTTATATATTTTAAAAATTAATTTATTTTTGGCTGAGTTGGGTCTTTGTTGCTGCGTGCGGGCTTTCTCTAGTTGCAGCACAGGCTCGGTAGCTGTGGCACCCGGGCTTAGTTGCTCCGCGGAATGTGGGATCTTCCCGGACCAGGGCTTGAACCCGTGTCCCTTGCATTGGCAGGTGGATTCTTAACCACTGCGCCACCAGGGAAGCCCCAGCTACTTTTATTTTTAATTTTTGGCTGCACCACATGGCTTTCAGCATCTTAGTTCTCCCACCAGGGATCGAACCCCGGCCCCCTGCAGTGGAAACTCGGAGTTCTAATCACTGGGACCACCAGGGAATTCCCAGATGTGGCCCTACTTTTCAGGAAGTGCTGAAATCCATCCAATTAAAAGCTGAATGAAAACAAATTCAGAGATGGAGGTGCTAGGGGAGGTGGTTGAGCATCTGAGCCCGTTTACGTGTAGGTAGAACTAGTGCCGAGCAATTAAGAGTTATGAGAGCAGGACAGACTGGAAGTTACAAACCTAGATACTATAAAAATGATGTAAGCAAATGGAAATCTGGAAGTGCAGATACAAATGAGAGCAAGTACTAGCATGCTGGCATCCACATCTTTCAAAGTAGAGTCAAACAGTTCTGCCCCAAACCAAAGCACATCCTTAAACTGAATTTTTTTTAATAGGCTTCACCAATTCAAAATCATAATTTTGTTTTGCTAATAGGCAAGCAAATTTAAGTTTAATAAGAATGAATTAGCATATCAAATACCTCATTTTTATAAAATTTGTCTCTGTCCATGTACACAGGAAGATACCTGGAACGTTTTTTTGCCTAATGTTAATGATATATCTGTGGTGTTTGATTTATTTTTGCATTTGTCCATTTCTGCATTGCATACATTATTAACATTTTTTTTTTTTTTTTTTTTTTTGCGGTATTCGGGCCTCTCACTGCCGTGGTCTCTTCCGTTGCGGAGCACAGGCTCCGGACGCGCAGGCTCAGCGGCCATGGCTCACGGGCCCAGCCGCTCCGCGGCATGTGGGATCTTCCCAGACTGGGGCACGAACCCCTGTCCCCTGCATCGGCAGGCGGACTCTCAGCCACTGCGCCACCAGGGAAGCCCATTTTGGCATTTTTTTAAATAAAATATTTAAAAGTAGATAGTTTTGGATGTTAGGGATATGAACACTTTTTGTAGTTTTAATTTCCGAAATTGGGGTGGGTAGAGAGGTGATACTGTCTGCCATACTGAGCGTTGGTTGTGTGGCACGTTATGCCCATGGACAAGTTTCCTAAGTAACTGAAAACATACATTGGGGCTGTTGATACTGTCGGTACTTAATCCATCTCTTTCCTGCCATGATTTCCGTTTTTTCCACATGACTCTTTCCCCCAGCCATTCTGAGGCCATGCAACTCTTTGTTATCAATCAGAGTGCTGTAGCTTCCTTTCTGTGAAGAAGCTTTCCCTCTTTTTTTTTGTTTGTTTTTATGGAAAGCTATTGAAGCGAGAGAAGTGGGTGTGTGATGGAGAAGGTGGTGTTAAGGTCAGTTTTAGGAGTTACTCAGCCTGCTGTGCGGAGGTGAGACGAGGGAGACCAGTTACAAAGGCCCCTGAGGCACTCTTGCCAAAGGATGATGGTCACGTGGATAGAGGAGGTGGCGGTAGGGGTGGAAATAAGAGGCCACACTTGAAAAATGGACGAGACTTAGTGGAGGTTTAGACAGGGAGGGGGGAGGGGGCAGGGGATGTCCAGGGCGCCTGCCAGGTTCTGAGTTTGCACAGAGGATGCTGGTGGTACCCTTCCCCGAGACAAGGCATGTTGGGGGAGAGCAGCTGGACTGTACATCTGATTGCTGAGGCTGGCCCAGGTGACCTTGGGCTTCATTTCAAAATCCGTAGCCTCAGAATGTCTGCACTGTATGTCCAGCTAGGGCCTGTGAATGTACTTTGTGGGGGGCTCATCCCTCCCCAACTTAAAAAATTGTCAGCATTTTCTGGGGAGAGGTTCCTTGTGTATCTTAGACTCTCAGGGGAGGGCCATGACTCAGAAAGGTTAGGAACCACTGACTAAGTGTGTTTCATCATGATGGCCATTCAATAGGTACATGTCATGGACTCATGAAGCACAAGAATCATATCAATGAATGGAAATTTCCTTCTCAGCTTTGGAGCAGGGAATTTGAACTGCTCCTGAGAGCCATTGTTTCGGGACATCTTCCCTGACCTGTGTCTAAAAAAAGTGTGTGTGTGTTGTTTTTTTTTTTTTTTTAGCACACTGCTTAGTCTTTAATAGTCACACCTAGTAATCACTAGTGTTTCCCTGTGCTAGGTAACTTAGGTGATTACTCCCTGTGAGATTGGTATTAGTGCTCCCATTTTACAGATGGGGAAACTGAGGTTTAGAAAATGTAAATTAATAGTAGATAGTAAGTGGCAGAACTGGGGTTTGAATTTGACTCCAGTCGCTGCTTTCCACTGTATTTCCTGCTGGTTGACAGAAGTGACACCTGTTGTTTGTATCCTAGTGCTTTGTCCTCAGGTCTTTACTGAAAGAAGCAATAAGCATACTGCAGTCTGATCGGGTCTCTCTTATGTAATGCCCCTGCAAAGGCCCAGAGTAAGATTACCCCCTTTTATTTTTCTAATTTGTTTTCTGTCTTTTCTGTAAACTAAATGCCTTTTATCCTCTACAGCTGGACCTGGTTAGGAACTCTCCTACCTTGTCTTGCTTTGAAAGCGGCAGAATACTCAGATTCACAGAATTATTGTACCCACGTCAGATTGGCTATTTGCATGACCATCCTCATCTCCCACATCCGTTCTTCTAGCCGGTTCTTAGGTTTGTGGTGGTACTGTTGGTTCTTTTAGGTTGTGATTGAATTAAACCTTGTTAGGATGTTGACTTTTTGAAGTGGTCATTTATGTTCAGCTGGTGTGACTGATGGACAGCTATCTTTCAGTTTCCTCGGAATCTTTACTGACTGGGAGTAGTGTATTTGTTCATGCCGTCACTTGCCTGATTAGCTTTAGGAGGAAACTCAGGCAGTCTCGGATCATCTGCCAGCGGGAGCCTCTGCTTCCCTTAGCACAGATTGGTGGTTTCTACGTCCCCCTTCTAATACTAGAGACGGGCTTTCCCAGAGCTACTGGGGGGGGGGGGGACCACTCCTCTACCATGGAGAAGAGGAGAAAGTGTCAGAGGGGTGTCTGAGTGTACCGTAGTCCTTCTGATAGTCAACAGATCTCTTCCACTTACGACATTTTTATCGTGAAATTGTGGATAGGAAAAATGAATATAACAATAGCCTTCAGATTTAAGATGAAGAAATCTCTCAACTCCAAATTTGGAAATGTGCAAAAATTGAACATTAGAAAAGAATTCATAGCCCTCATAAAAAATGCAACTGAGGGACTTCCTTGGCGGTCCAGTGATTAAGACTCTGTGCTCCCACTGCAGGGGGCATGGGTTCGATCCCTGGTTGGGGAACTAAGATCCTGCATGCTGCATGTTGTGGTCCAAAAAAATGCAATTGAGTATGTCAGTATTGTGATTTTGAGAAGGCCAGGTATAGTACTTGGCATATAACAGATGTTTAATTTTATTGAATGAATGCGTAAGGAGACAGGTGGATGAATGCCACCAGAACGTAAGCTCCTTGGGGGCAGAGTTGCTATATTTCTAGCATCATCTAGAAAGGACTCAATAAGTATCAGTACGTGGTGAACGAATACCTAAATGAATGCCAGTAAAAGATGAGTTGTTGGATTGGTTTTAATACAAAAACTACAGACCCTAAGAGATAAGAGCAAAGTATATATTAGAAAGTCTAGCTTTCAAGAAATATCACTTATGTCTTATGATACCAGAAACCCATTTTTATTTGGAAATATTAAATAAGAGCTAACATTTTGAGTTTAAATATAAATTATATTATGGTCATACTTCTTAAACTCTTAGGTCTCAGAACCCCTTTATACTAAAAAAATTATTGGGGACTCGAGGGCTTTTGTTTATGTGGATTTTATCTACCAATATTCACCTTTATTAGAAATTGAAAATGAGAAAATTTTCATTTGAGAAAATAAACCCTTTACACGCTAACATAAATTACATATTTTATGAAAAGATATTTTTCAAAACGATTTAGAAGAGTGTTACATACTGGAAATCTGTCTGACTTGAAACACATTTGGACTCTCAGCTCCTTTTGCCTTTAATCTGTTACATCGTGTTGGAAGTATATGTCGAACATACATGTAATTGTAAAAAGGCAGAGTATTGGCCTTCTCAGATAATTGGAGTTCTTCCTTGATTTTGGTAGTTGGCAGGTGAGTTTCTCAGGTTGGTAGCCATATAGAATATGAAAGCGTATCTGCATCCATTGGTCTCAGGTGTTGAATGGCTCTTTTAAATGCTCGTGACCTCCTCCTTTGCTTTGGAAGACAGTACTTCACTTAGTCCTGTGGGTCTTTTAAGTGATACATTTCATTATAAAAAATCAATTATAGTTAACATCACCATCCATCTCATCAAAAAAAAAACCTTTAGGTCTTAGGAAGCTGTCAAGCTCGTGACAGATGCAAGTCTGAGAATTCTTTCACTTGAAAGCCTGACTTATCACTGGTGATAAATATTGTCAGTTATTTTCCATGAAGTGACAGGCTCGCGTCATTCATTTTCAAGAAAGTACCTGCCAGATCTCCAAGTCCGAATAACCATAGTTTGGTAGTTCTTTCAGGTAAACATGGCGTTCCATGGGAGTAGTGGATGTGCCAACCATACATACTGAGTGCAGCCGAAGCGCTTTATGCATCACGTAGAATACGAACATGGAATTTTTAATGCGTCATCGAGACATTCTTAAATATGAAACTGGTGTTGGAGACACTGGGAGTTGGCGGGACGAGTGTCACGCCTGTTGGCACAGTGATTCATCGTAAGGCTCCGGCAGACTTATCACAAATGCTCTCACACCGTTGGGGCAGACGTCAACGCAGGAAAGAAGGCGCATAATGACTTCATTACTATCAGGAAAATAGTTCGGTTCATGTGGACCCTTGGATGTCTGTGGCTCACACTTGGAAGCCAACTTTAAGGGTTTGAAAGCCACATTCAAATTCCTACTTTAATAGACAATTGTACCAGTGGTCCAAGACAATCCGTAAGTGAGGATTCATATTTCTCTTAGAAATGCATGCGAGGCCTACAGATCACCACCTTACTTTGTTTCTGGTGTGTTAACCTTGGTCTGTATCCTTGAGCCTCTAACAGCAGACGGCTGACAGCTCGTTGGAGCAGATCGGACAGCAGAGGGGTTGGGCGGCCTGAATTTAGGATAATCTAAGGAGTGAATCACACACTGGATAATGGGGTTGTAAAGTGACTCTCCGCTTTAGTCAGCGGCTTAGCTGAAAAGCCAAACTACAGAGTTAAAAATTACAGGTCTCTAAAATAGATACTTTGTGCAAACTTTTAATGTAGCATTTAGCTGAGAATGTATCTGGGGTTGGGTTGAGAATTTTCATAAATTCTTTGTGTTTTGGAATGTAATGTCGTTAAGAGCATCAGTAATTTCTCTCTGGAAGTGTTGAAAGTGCACCAGGCATCTAAAAAAAGAGCTGAGGTTGCTTCTCTAAGGAGCATCCTTCAAGTGGAGGACAGTTTCTCCTCTTCCTGTGTGTGATTCCAGAGGCCCTTTTAACTCCTAGCGGATGGTCTAATAAACGACTTCATACCTGTGGCAGCAGGTGTGGAGCAGGTATTTTACTGGTGCCTCCCATTTAAAGTTTGACGATAGTTTTTCTCATGAGACCTTTATTTTAGAAAGGAGGAAAGAGATGCTGGGTTTCTGTTGTGCTCCCTCGGGGTTGACTACCCCTCTGTGTCTGGCAGGGTTATGGGCTTCCCAGGAAAGGGCTGGGAAACCAGTAGCTGGTGCAAATCCCCACCGCGTGGGCCTGTCTTACTGAGTGCAGGGCCACGCGGAGGTTTGCAAATATGTCGTCACATCCTTTGTTCCCTCGCTCCTGCTTTTCCTTTTCCCCTGGCCTGGTGGCTGGGAGGAATGAGTCGCCCTCTGCTCCCGGCTGGGCTGCGGAGCGTCTGCCCACTTGGTGGACTCTGGCAGCCCAGGGAGGGTTTCCCGGGCCTCGTGGTCGTCCAGCTGCTGTGTTCTGCACCTTCTCCAGGCTGCTGGCCGTGCGCAGGTACTAAACTCGCTCCCCCGGGAGGAGGACGCTTGGCCTGGCTCCCAAAACCTGCCTGAGCACCCTCACTCGCAGCTTTGATTGGTGTTGGGTGTCCCTTTGGCGGCCTCCAGCCCTCTTATTTTTAGGGCCTTGGTTAACGTCTTCTGTGTGTGAAACATGAAAGGTGAGCCACAGCCGCTAGAATTGGAAACTCAGGGTTTTTAGGCCACTCTTCTCTTGTCACACGGCCCTGTCGGGTTCTTCAGTTACAGAGGTTACAAAACAATCCACCCTGGGAGCCGGTGGGTGGGGGCAGGGCAAGGAGAGGAGGGGCAGCGCCTGGTGGGCAGTGAAAAGAGATATTGTAACTAAAGCTCGGCCGGCGTCCTGAGAGCAGTGGCCTCTCGGGTGCTGGCAGGAGTCTGCTTACAACTCAGCCCGGTCACAAGTCGGGCGGGGTGGGGGGGACACTTGGTGATAACGGGACTTCTTTCTCTGTGGGGAACTGGCTTTTCACATGTTGACGTGGTCTGGGGGGAAAACGTGTGTGCCCTGTAGGCGACGTGCGCGTCTGATTGGAGAGGGAGGGCTCAGGAGAGGGTGGCGTGGGTGCTGGAGTTGGGGGTCCAGCCAGCCCCGGGCACCCCGGGCAGGGAGCTGGGCTCCCGCTCAGTTGAGTGTCAGGGGACCTTCTTAAGAGACAGGGGAGGGTGGTTACAGGGGAGATGGTTTCTTCCTCTTCCTGAAATAAACAGGAAAATGAACTGAGGTGAAAATGGTTACAATTGTTTTCCACCTTTGAAGGCCACGCATTCCTATTGGGGCTGGGTGGTCGCTGCAGTGCCGTGAGCAGCCCACGTAAGTTCAGAGAGTCCTGCGGCTGGTTTGTCCTGGTTTCCTCCCTCTGTCCCCAGTGTGCTGACAGCTCGCTCTCTGCAGTCCTGCAGTAGACCCTGCTTCTCTTCTTACCTCATCGTATACTGCAGTACCTTGTAATTGTGGATCAGCTCTCTCACTAAAGTGTAAATGTTTGATGGAAGAAACCGCGTGGGCGGTGTGTGTGCTCATGGCCCCTGTTCTCCCCACCACGCGGCACCCAGCCTGGGAGGAGGTGGGGCAGGCACCGCATCACCTGTGGAGCAGGGTAGGTGTGGCCAGCTCACGGTGCAGGGGCGGAGAGGACTGCAGGACTCGCGCCCTGAGCCGCCCTCTCTGTTCCTTGCTCTGTGCTTTAAGCCTGTGAGACTCTTCCTGAAGACTTGAAAGTAAAGCCTTTCACCCAGGGCTTTTAGATTTTCACAGCTCATCACTTAGGGCAGGGACAGTGATTCTCCTGATGCTAATTTAAACTTCCTCCTATGCATGTGGCCGCATTTGAGAAAGGACTATGGGGAACTACAAAATTTTTGAAATTGGAAACAAATATATCCTAGTACATGCTGCTAAAGAGTCTTCTCAGCTCTTCTGGGGGTTATAAATCATTAAATGCTGGCTTTTAAATGATTAAGCATATGACTACGTCATATTAATTCCAAGAAGCACATTGCCTACTCAGACCATAAAGGTAGTTGAAGCCATAAAGGTAGAATTTTTATATAAGGATACACAGGGCACTTTATGGGTGCAAGGATAGGAAACATCGCCAGGCTATGAGGGATCTTGGAACCAGGATCTGGTTGCACCAGGAGCCAAGCCTGAGGTCCCTGGGGGCTCGAGGTCCCTCAGGGCTCACGTCCCCTCCCCTCCCTGAATTGGCTCATTCTTCTCTGTGGTAGCAATCAGGTTTTCTGCACTTGCATGGTTACAGGTTCTAAAATGACCCTATCAGGTCCTGAGTGTGCCAGCCCCCAAGTTCAAGTGCTAGTAGACAGTCTCAGCGTAAATTCCCAGCAGAGAGGACTTGGTTGGCCCAGCCTGGTCAGTGCCCAGCTTGGTCAGTGCCCACCCTGATGCAGGGAATTCCACCCCAGAGAAGGAGTCTGGGGAATGAACAGCTTAGGGGGCTGACCTGAGAGCCCAGCATCTGGGAGCTGTTTCCCGATTCTGGGAATGGTCTACCAAGGCTGCAAAACCCAGAGGAAGCCATTGGGTCTGATACCACCTTGGTTCCTCATCTGCAAATTGTTTTCCACTACTTCCTGTTGAGGGGGCGGGGACCCCTCATGTCTTCCTGGGGCCTGGAGGCCCATCCTTGTGCATGAGATGGGATTTTCAGAGCAGAGCACGGGTTATGTAGACAGCCCAGACAATGTCTGCCACGGGCTTGTTGAAATAGTAATTTGGTCCGAGTAGAAGAGTGTCTCGACAGCTCTAGAGCACATGAAAGGAAAAAGAACGTTTTGAGTTGGGTCTTTGAGTTGCGCTGCTGTCGGGGAGGATGGAGGTGGTAGTGGAGATGATCTGTGAAGGATGCTCTTCTGTTTTCTTAGAGGAAATCGTTTTATCCATCCACGTCATATTCCAGAAACGTTTCTTAGCCAGAGCCCTTCAGTAATGTGGTTTTGATGCCAGGTTAGACGTTTTACTCTGTCAGATTATGGTTTGCCGTCAACCAGCTTTACCTGGCTGTGCTGAAGACAGTTTCGTTTTCTTCGGGCCGTGCTCTCCAGAGACCTAGTTCACAGCTGGGTGCCTGTGATTGCATTAAACTGATAAAGTCCCCTGGTTAAAAGGGTATGTCCTAGATCTAACATCTGCAATCCTTTCCATTAAGTATAGTACAAGCAGATCTTCGTGTTTAGGTGAAGCTTAAGCATTTTTGGTGGCTCACTTTGATCCTAATCTCTATTTTAATTTTTATAATTGCTCCTGGCAAACATCTCTCTGGGCTGCTGGCTGAATTTTATGACGGGTGTCCCTTCCTTTACACGATGGATATAATCGGCTCATTTGGGTCAGAAAGGGAGTTTGCTTTCCCTTCTGACTTCTGTACGAAAGCACTGAGGAATTCCCCAGTAGAAACAGTGTGGAAAATATTTGGAAATGAAGAACTTAAAGTGGTGTCAGGTTGTGTGGCTGGCTGAGTAGTTGTGGCCCCGGTGGACTGTTTCCAGACCCTCAAAGCAAACGCTAGGATCTCACTTCAGGCCTTTCCTCCTCCGTCGCTGGGAACTGTTTGATCAACAGGACTTGGCTTGTCTTCGTCCTGAGTTACAGTGCCCAGCAGAGAGAGGCCCCTTCTTACTTTGCCAGTATGTATTACCATCGAATGTAGCACGCAGTCCATCCGGAAAACTTCTGTGTTTTGGGTGTCAGGTTCTTTAAAATCTGTCGTCTGCTTGGTGGAAAGAGCTTGTGGCTGGGATTACAGACACGAACGTGGCCTCTTTCTAGATTGTTAGTTAATATACATCTCTGGACTCCGGAGGGTTTTTGCGGAATGAAGGAGTCCACAGTCATCTGTAAGATGACTTCCAACCCAATGCATCAGGATCCAAGTTTGAGAAACTCAATTTTGGCATTTAGGGTTCTTAATAGGTAGAATGAGTTGCATTAACTCTGCTGCCTGCAATGCAGGCTCTGGGTCCTGAGTCACTCCATAACACAATGCCTAAAATGGTAGTTGCATAATAAATACTGTCGAATAAAATAAACGAATAGATGCATGGTGACCATTCTGAAACTCTCGTAAGATAAAATTGCGTGTCGAGGCAGCCAGAGTCTGACCTGGCACTGGGGGTTTGTTTTGAATAAGGGAGGATTAAAACCCCTCTTATGTTAATTGTAAATCTGAAGTCCCGGACCAACCTTGGATCACTCTGGTTTCTCACTCTGCAGGGCGTTTAGCCTCAGAAGGCTGGGCTGTTTCTTTTTCCTGCTTGCTTGTCTTAGGACTGCCTACTTGACTAATCAGTTTACACTGTCCCTCTTAGGCCACTGATCCTATTTTTCCAGCCGAGAAGCAGCAGGGTAATAGCAGTGTGTCCGATGGCTATTAAGAGATGATACTGCCTTGCCCATAAAGTACTTATTTTTTCTCTGCAAAAGGATGATTAAGCAGAAATTTAATTTTCATTTATGCATTTGCCTTTTTTGTGATGTTTCTTTATCTTCTAGTGTAGTCAGGGGAGAAACATAATTTTTATTGTCATTGCTGATTATGTAATTTTCAGTATCTTAACAGGGTGCTTTCTTGGTCCTACGTGCTTGCACTTCACCAACCCATTATGAACTCTAGTTGCCGGGGGCGGTGGGGAGAAGACACTGAAAATTGAAACGATCCTTGGCATTTGGTATTTTCTGAAAGATTAATTTGAAATAAGCACATTTTTATGGTATTTGCTAACAATATTCTCAGTTCCTACAGGTCAAACTTTCTCATTGAATATGGTTTTTCCCCCCAGTTCATATATGCAGAGAAAGCTTCATTAAAACTGAGACCATCCTAATTCAGTCTTAAGCAGGCAGCCAGCCCAGATCCTTAAAAACCCCTGCTGTGAATGTGCTAATGAAAACCAAGAAAAGTGCCAGTGGAAAGGGAGGTGGTGAGATGCCTCTTGTTGCCTCTAGTTTTAAACAGTAAATTTCTAGGATTTTGGAGTGAAGTATTGTAACTGCTGGTCCAGTGGTGATGGAGTTCCTGATACATTACTACTTTTGCTGCTGGGTCTTGAATTCCTACAACTAAACTTCAGTCTGATGGGTACATAGATGTTATATCATTCTCTGAACTTTTTTTTTTTTTTTTGCGGTACGCAGGCCTCTCACTGCTGCGGTCTCCCCCGCCGCGGAGCACAGGCTCCGGAGGCACAGGCTCACCGGCCATGGCTCACGGGCCCAGCCGCTCCGCGGCACGTGGGATCCTCCCAGACCGGGGCACGAACCCACGTCCCCTGCATCGGCAGGCGGACTCCCAACCACTGCGCCACCAGGGAAGCCGTGAACTTTTTTTTAATGTCTACAATATCTTATCACCATTATCATGGCCACCTTCATTTTGAGTCATTCTATCCTCTGGTTCAGCTTCTGAGAATCATTCCTTAGGAAGTAATCTTAAATATGGAAGATTTTTGCACAGAAAGCTTGCCCATTGCTGGTTTACTTAAAATAGCAAAAAATTGGAAGCATCCTTTATGTCCAGTTTTTTTTTTTTTTAAATTTATTTTTTGGCTACATTGGGTCTTCGATGCTGTGCACGGGTTTTCTCTAGTTGCGGCGAGTGGGGGCTACTCTTGGTTGTGGTGCCGAGCTTCTCATTGGGTGGCTTCTCTTGTTGCAGAGCACGGGCTCTAGGTGCGTGGGCTTCAGTAGTTGTGGCTCGCGGGCTCTGGAGCGCAGGCTCAGTAGTTGTGGCGCACGGGCTTAGTTGCCCTGTGGCATGTGGGATCTTCCCGGACCAGGGCTCAAACCCATGTCCCCTGCATTGGCAGGTGGACTCTTAACTACTGTGCCACCAGGGAAGTCCCTATCCCCAGTTTTAAGGGAGATGAATTAGTGATGATCAGTACTGTACGCACATTCAAGAGGACTAAATTTCTTTCAAATGCTGTTTGGGATGAATAGGAAAAATGCTCACGGAAATAGACCCTGCCACTTACAAGAAATTAAATTAAATTCACAGAGTGATTAGTGGTTAAGCAAATCTGCAGGTACAGCCTGAACTGTGGTGATCGTTGACTTTTCATCCTTTTGGTTTTTTCCCTGTATTTTTAGTTTTTTAAAAGGAACCACATTTGTATAAAGAAACACCATGTAGGTACTTTAAAGTGAACAAGACATAGCTAGAAATGGGTGCTTTGGTAATCAAAGTAACTCTTAAAATGAATCCTCTCGGGTGCAGAAGTCTCTTCTGTGTGTTTGGGGGCAGGGCTGCCAGGAGGTGACAGAGGTCCTGGTTAATGGCCCCAGTTGTGTCATAGCTCCTGAGTAAAGGAATTGGTGGAAAGAGGGAGGGGAGGAGGGTGTTCAAACAGGTAGGAGGGCACCAAAGGCACCTGTGGTCTCAATCACAGTCTTGGACCAGTGCTCTTGCATTTAGCTTTGTTTTTTATTTACTACAGTATTTTTTAATGCTGTGAGCTGTGGATGCAGTCAGCCTTGATTAGAATAGTAAGGTCTCTCCTGATAGTAAAGGCAGCAGAGGCAAAAACAAATCCCAATAAATAATAATAAAGACTTAGATTTAGAATGCATTATGGCCTTTCTAGAAAATGTGTATTCCTTATTAATATTTGATTAAGGAATGTGGAATGGCTACAGGGCTTTGGAACCAGAGTAAGGCTGAACACGGGTCTTGCTTGTCGGTTTTCTCATCTCTAAAATGGAAACAAGACCTTTCTTGTAGGATTTTGTGCATATTAAATGAGAGAATGTACTCACAAGCTCACTGTAGTGAGTTCATGGTGTGTAGTTGGTAGGTGAGTAGGTGGTGGTGTTTAAAAACCCGCCAGATGCTGGGTTGCGGAGAATAGTCTGTTACAGTAGCTTGGAGTAGACACTTGGTCTGGGTTCTAAATGGTTCCTTGGAAGGGCAGGTGAGCAGTAGCATGATTGCAGGTAAGTTCCTTTGGAGAAGTTTTTTTTTCTGGTGAGCTTGAAGCGGAGAAAAGGGTAACAGATTAGAGTGTAATGATATTATTTTGAATTAATATGACAATTAGAACCTAATTACCTTGTTTTGCTCTCCATCTCATATTTTACAATCTGATCTCTTGAGCATTTTGAAAAGAAGAAATTTGGTAAAATGTACTTTGTGTCCGTGGAGTTCTTATATTTAAGGACTGAACTTAAGAGTTCCTCTGCCTCCCTGGGAATAATGTTTAACTGTAATTGGATAATCCGTGTCATCCTGGGTGCTAGCGGGACTTAATGGTTGCTTTGTGTCGGTGGCTGCAGGATGTGTAAGCTTCTTGGAGCGAGAGACCAGAGTTGTTCACCTGCACCCTTCTGATACCTAGAATGTTCTTTGCATATAGTAATGAGTTAGATGACTCATCTGCCCAATTCCTTAGTCAGAGCCTAAAGCTACCCTGATGATAAAAGAAACAACTACTTTGCTCTTCACAATGTGGCAGAGTTAATAATTTGTGGGAATGAGTCATGCTCTTCACCCACCGGCAAAACATGCACCAGCACCTTCTTCTTCTTCTTGAGCTTTTTTCCCCGCTCGCAGGGATGGCACATTCGCTCTGCTCAGTGTCAGCGTCTCCTGGCCCGCTCACTTGGTGAATGCAGTCCAAACAGCCCGCTCACACAGAAAAGCCGCCTGTTTTCATACCAGCAGTCGTGTTCTTCTGCTTGGTTTCCATAGTTGTGTATTGTTATGTTAGTCTGGGGAGTTGCAAAGAAATTGAACAGGGCATTGGGGTGAGAGTACCTCAAATTCTGCTAAGGAAATGTTTCACCTTGAATAATGAGCCAAAAACTGGCCATGAGTTACTGGCTTTCAGCAGTCTCTGTCCTCATGTTTCATTGGTTGATTGCCTTTTGTCCCAGCTGAGCTCACCTTAAAACTGAAAGTTGTTTGGAAATTTAGTATAAAAAGTTCTTCAAAATTTGCCATTCCCAAAATGCATCTGGGAAGAGCCAAGCACATTTCAAAACGTGAATTTAGATGTTATGAAACTTAACGTGCCCCCCCGCCCCCGATAAAGAGAACTTCTCAGATTGTTGAGTGGCAGCAACACTCATCACTAACAGCCCACGGACATGCCTCATTTTAATTCTTTGAAAACCTGCACTCATCAGAAATGATAAGTTTGTAAGTGATTTTTTGAACCTGCCCCACAGGTCTCTCAAAAAATCATGGTTTCTTAATTATGGAACTGGATTTGATACACAGAAAACTGGCCTCCTTTGGAATTTGTCACACCAGTAATGACATAAACCTCTCAGTAGCTGTAGCAGTGACAGGATTAAGGCCTCATCTCATTTACAGGAGAAGCCATGCCTGGCCCTGTGGGTCTGAAAGTCTGGAGGGCTTTCATTCTTGGGCTCTTTGTCATCTAATGAAGACTTGGTTTTATTTAGCAGAACACCTGGGGGGGTGTGGGTGTGGGCGCAGAGTGCCCAAGGCATGAGCTGAAGGATGCTGACGGGCGACTCAGTAAATTGTGTCCCAAATACTAATAACAATTCATTCTAGGCCAACACCAAAAATATTTCAGATTTTTTAGGCTTCTCTCAGGGAGTTGGGAACAGAATAGGATTATAGAAATATTTATAGTAGGCATAAACTTGCACATAAAGTACTTTAAGCAAGCATGTTGCAATTATTTTTTTTTAGAGAAACTGGAATAAGTAATTATTTCTTGTGGCCTCTGACTTTAACTCCTACTAAACCATGCACATTGTCTAAATGTCTCGACTCTGTTTCTGCACCCCTTAAATTTAATGTTCCCTAGACCAAAATTCTAGCAGTCATGGCCTGGATGTCTCTGGAGACAATTCGATTTTGAGAGGACAATTCCTATTTCTTTGTAGAATTGGGACTATTTCATTATCACCGTGGCAGCGGTCGGAACAGCCCCAAAGCCCTTCTTTCAAAATAACTCTTCCAGGGACTTCCCTGGTGGTCCAGTGGTTAAGACTCTATGCTTCCAATGCAGGGGGTGGGGGGTGGATTCGATTCCTGATTGGGGAACTAAGATCCCACATGCTGCCAAAAAAAAAAACTTGCTGGGCATGGTTACCAAGACCCTAAATGTATTTTGCTTTATAGTATTTGAGGTTGGAGGGAAAAAGCTTTTTAGTTTCTCAAACTTTGAGAGCCTGTCACATGGGCTGAAGCTGAGTCTTAGGAACGGGGTGGATCCAGTGAGGCCCCCTTAGGTTGAGTGGGAGCCTCTTTCAGTACTTGGGCTGCAGAGACTGGAGAGCATCATCCCTCCTCCTGAGTTGTGGTTGCTAACGAGAGATGCCCGCTGGTTCCTTGCAAGCCTTGCCAGGGTATTCTGTGTGTGTTTCTGGCAGGCGTGGCCCGGTCTGGGTCCTCTTCCTCAGCTCTGCTCGGAAGTTGGGAGGTGGGGCGCCGATTGGAAGAAACCTGAAGGTGGGGGAGAGGAGCAATTAGACATTGGCCTGTGGCGGCCGAGGGAGCACGGGAGGTGATGGAGGCCCAGCGCTGATACAGGTGGTGCCAGGAGCCCGCAGGCAGGTCAGACCGAGGGGTAAATGGGCTGCTTTTGCAGCATCTTCCCCGTGCGCCGCCTCATGGGAAGTCTCAAAGCCACAGTCCGTCCTCTGAACCGGATGATGCGGTTTCTTGACTTTCTGTGCTGAGTTGAGTCCAGGGCTCGAACAGCTGAGCTGGCGGATGGTCAGTTCCGGGTGGCACCTGCGGGAGTCTCGGTGAAGTGCTGACGGAGATGAGGGACTGAGTCTGGAGTATTTTCCTTTTCTGGTTAAAGTAGTTTAGGGTATAGTCTTTATGCTTTGGTTTGCGTTCCTTTTTGTTTTGGGTAGGTGATTAAAAGTAGGGAAGAAGTCCAAGTTCGGTTACAGTAAGCTGTCAATGACCTGTGACTGTTGTTTTCATCGAAGGTTATTTACAAGACTCCGAGGCCTTGGACGGCGGCTCAGCCGGGGCTGTGGGCCAGGAGAATCTGCCCCAAGGGGGCCCAGTCTGAGTGAACTTGTCCTTGTGTATGTTGGCGACTGCATTTCGGGGCCCAGCAAGCGACGTTTAGCAAGAAGCATCCGTTTGGGATCTTGAGGCGTCAGAGGCCAGAACACAACCTCTACCTTTCCCTTGTAGTTCTTTCTGGAGACATATGCACGTTGATTTTCTTCCTTTTTGGGCTAATAGCATGGAATCTACCTAGTCTTCCTTGTTCTGCTTTTTAGATGGTTGTATTTTATTAAAGGTGGTCCCTGCTTCTTCAGCATTCAGCCGTGTAGAGTGACCTTAGTTTGCCCTTAAGAAATGGAGTAAGTCAGCTGTCCCTGGTGAACACGGTGATCCGGAGAGTGGGGCGCTTGGCGGCTCTCTGCGTCAGACGCTGAGTCCTCACCACAGCCCGTGGAGTCTGGCTCACAGAAGGGGGTGAGACGTGTCCCCACGGTCCTGCTGTGGAGGCTTCATCTCCTGCCGGCCTCCACTCCTGCCCTGCTGAGCCGCTGGCACAGTCGGGGAGGCGGGTGCTCTCGCCTCTTTGCCTTCTGCTGCTGCTGCTTCTGCATGGAATCTCCTCTCCCCCTTGAGCCTGGCTGGCACCTCTTGGGTCTCAGGTTGGGTGTTTTCTTCTGTCCTCTGTCTAGTTTGGCCCATGACCTTCCGCGTGTCAGCTGTGCCTCTGTTACAGTTGTCCCGTGTTTGCCTTCACTGGATCCTCGCGCGCTCCTTAGGGCAGAGAGTGAGTCTTTGTGTCTCGTGAGCCTGGTGTAAAGTCTGTTGCCAGGCTGATGGGGAAATAGATCTTTCTAGCCCCAGCAGCTAGCGTGGTGCCTTACAGGTTTGTAGGGTCCTCAGGCAGGTTGTCTTGTTTTGTAACGATAGCATCCTAGAACCGCGATCTCTGGAGACAGTCTAGATGTGCCCAGCAATTGTGCGTTCTTTGTCACACTAAGACTCACCTTGTTTTGCTTCTGCAGATACGTACATTTAGATGAAAAGACATTGCAAAATTGAGCACCAGCCAGCCCAAGGTGCGAGGTAAACAATGCCTGACTACTGTCATGTGTTTTGTTTTTGCTCAGCCCTGGTATTTCACCAGTTTTCATTACCTAGGGCAGTCTTTTCCTATTGCAATTGCATGGAACGAATCTTAGAAGAAATGGTGACGAATAACGGTGTGAAAACAGAAACACGGAGCGACAGCTTTTACTCTTTAAATAAATTTTATTTTTGTGTTGGGTCTTCGTTGCCGTGCACGGACTTTCTCTAGTTGCGGCGAGCGGTGGTGTGCGGGCTTCTCATTGCGGTGGCTTCTCTTGTGGCTCACGAGCTCTAGGTGCACGGGCTTTAGTAGTTGTGGCACACAGCCTCAATAATTGTGGCGCGCAGGCTCAGTAGTTGTGGCGCACGGGCTTAGTTGCTCTGCGGGATGTGGGATCTTCCCGGCCCAGGGCTCGAACCCGTGTCCCCTGCGTTGGCAGGTGGATTCTTAACCCCTGCGCCACCAGGGAAGCCCCGGCTTGCCCTTTATACTTGGTTTAAAGAAAAAAAAACTAGCTGTCTGAATGTAAAACATCTCCCTAAATTCCATAAGTAATAACTCATTCCTTAATGAGGCAACCTGTCTATAATTTAGTGAATTCGTAGTGTTTGTTACAAGTAAATTCATTAAGAAGGAGCAGTGTTCGAATAAAGACGATGCAGTTTCATAAACAATTAAGGGGTGTCTTCCATGTGCTCTGTACTGTGCCCGGCACAGGGAGTGACCGGCGGTGGCCAAGCCAGGGATGGGCTTTAAAAAGATGAGTTTCCTGGGAGGAGCAAGCAAGGGAACGGCCTCCAGCCCAACAGGGGAAGCTTGATAAATGCCAGTGGAGAGCTGACACCAAAGGGGCCTGGAGCCAAAGGACAGGAACTGAGGCGGTGTTACTTGCATTTGGTCTTAAAGAACGGAAGCACTTGAACAAGCAGGCCTGTAAGGAGAGGGGTGTTGTGACATGCGATGGGGCCGGGGGTGGTGTCTCCCTGATTTGAGGAGTTTCCGCTTCTCCTTCCCTGCTGGTCACTCTTGACGTACACGTTCACGTACTCAGCCAGTGCTTTTTCCTGTGTGCTCTTATTTCTGCTTTTCCATCCATCGTGGTCTTCTGCAGACCTCGTCTTATTTTAGACCAATCGATGTGACTTTTTTTCTTTCTCCTGCATGGGTGGCTCAGTGAACCCTTTAAATGTTTCGCTTTCAGATTATTTCAGAACTGAGGAATAGAAAATCTAATCGCAGCACGTGTTCTAAAAGCGGTAGTTTCCATTGTGTGGGTGTGTTCATGACTCTGAAGGTCTGTCTGTAAAGCTTGTGTAAGAAACAAACACATCCCCACGCTAGGTGAAGAGGGGGCTCAGCATTTTATATAAAAGCAGTATTTATCTTCGTATCTGCATGTTCCCAGAATAGGTTCTTGCCTTCATAGAGCAGTTTTCTTGAGGCTTTGTTGGGGAGTTAGGGCAGACTTTCTGGAAGGACCCCCACATTCAGCATTCTGTTGGATTTGAGGTATCTGTTGAGCGAGACAGCCGGGCTTATAGGTCGTGGCATTAAATAGCCCCGACAGGGCAGAAGGGGGAGGAGGGCTTAAGAGCCAGCTTCTTAAAGCCTAGCAGGAACGGGTGGGTGTAGGTGACCCGGCCCTGGGCTAAGCGCTTTACATACGTGATCTCATTTAATCCTGTTTCATCAGAGAAACTGGATGTATTTGTTAAGAGTTCATGCTCTTAACCACACAAAACGCTTCCACTTACTGATTTTACTCTGCCCTCACGGTTACTGCTCCTTGCTTTCCCCAATGGATTAGCTCTTTCTATACTTCATGGTACCTAGAATAAGTCTCGTGTAATCCTAGAGGCTCAGTAAATTCTAAAATGAAGACGATTCTCCTTGACAGAAAATCGGTTTTACTCAATGTATGTCCACAGAACAGTTATGAATGGTTAATACGCCCCGATTATCTTACACCTATTTAAGCAGAAGTATAAAACTCGTGCCAAAGGCTCACATGAATGATAGATGATGCACTGTTTAACATTATCTGAGCCATGGCTTTTCTTTGAACTGAGCATTGACAGTAACGCAGCATCCGTGTCACTTTTGTTTATATGCAGAATGCATTTGAAACAGGTAATTTATCTTTGCTGAGTGGTCAGAGAAATATGGAGACATTTGTGAGATGTGTCCATGTCGTGACTGGGATACTTTGTGCTTTCTAAGCTGGCTTTATAGTTTAGATGTGGTAGCTGTTTATTTGCCACTGAAACGACCTCCACAGATTGTCATAATCTTCCCACCTACAAAGAGCTCTGTTTCTGCATTTCTTGATGTATAGTGTTAAAGGCAGCTATCGTGAAGATCACCTTTTAGATGTTAACCCAGAGGACCATTTTTGTTGATGCAACTGTAGTACTTTAAACAGACAGTCCTTCTGAAGCCAAAAGTTTTATACCTGAAACGTGGATTGCTCTTGGTAGAAAATGTACTTTAAAGCAAAACTTAATGACTCTACCTTCTGAGTAACCTTCCCAGCTAGGCTTTCCATAGTGACATGTACCTGACTAGCTTATTAAAAATAAATTGCCTTTGTGTTCTCATTTTCAGGGCCTGGGACTAAGGTTAGAAGCTGATTGGGCAACTTTCTTTTCTTCAGGGATAATACCAATAGTGACTGTGAAAGAGACACTAATTGACCCATTATAACTGCAGTGAGAATATGAATTAGTTGTAGGGAGTTTGTCAGAGTTAAGTAACAGCCATGAATTTGAAGAGGTGTGAAATAGCAGGACCAGAAGAGAAAGGAAGAATGATGAATGAGAAAATGCACTAGCGGCGCTGGCCGGCTCCGCTGGCCCATTTCCTTGAAAGGAGGGGACCCTCTTTACTCCAGTAAATCTCGTGTGCATCTCTTGTAGATTCAAGAAATTGCTGTTGATTGAAGAACAATGCCAAAGACACCTACAAAATAGCAAAAGTCAGTCTTGAAAAAGCACTTCATAGCAAAAATTAAACCTTTATCTAAATTATTCAATGATTGAAGAGGCACATTTGGGATTTTTATTCCTTGTCGGCCTTTTTTTAAATTAAAAAAAATTTTTTTAACATCTTTATTAGGGTGTAATTGCTTTACAATGGTGTGTTAGTTTCTGCTCTATAACAAAGTGAGTCAGTTAAACATATACATATGTCTCCATATCTCTTCCCTCTTGCGTCTCCCTCCCTCCCTCCCTGTGTTGGCCTTTATAGAATGGTAATTGTCATGTCAAAGTGATCTGTTCAGGTTGACCTCTGCTCCTCCCCTGTCTTCAGAATTATTTTTTCAGGGCAAAACTAAAATCTTTTGAAAACGTTGCTTTCAGGGGTACCAAAAGTTAAAGCTTGTATAACGGGACTCAATTTGCAGACAATTAGGAAGTTTTACAGTTTTCACAGGACCGTACTGAGTTCACGGCGTCTGATTTCTTTAAAGGAAACAAAAAGGGTCCCGGTGTTTTTTGTGCAAGTCGATGTTAGGGGAGTAGAAATGAAAGAGACCCACTGTTCACAGGTGCCCGGGCCCTTGGCCAGGAATTCCTCAGCCTGGAACGTGAGTCAGAAAAAAGCTGCTGGTCGCACTGGCGGATAAAGGACTTCATGAAGGCCTGGAGCACAGGTGGAAGATGAGTCTGGAAGCCAGAGGCCGTTAAATAGAAACAGGGGTCTCGAAGGCGTCCATACCTACAACAGTAGTGAAAAACGAACTGAACATTCGAGGGCCGAGAACTTGGGGCTTCGCTATTTTGACACCTTTCTGCTCTCGCTGTCGTTATTCTGAGAGTCGTGCCAGGGAGTTAGGGTGAAGTGGGCTTGTGAGGCGCTCTGCTGGCTAGGTGACGGACTTGGGTGAAGTGAAAGCAGTCGGAGCAGTCAGAATGACTGGGTCTCGGCTCCTTCAGACCAGACTGGGACCTGAGCTGCGTCCTTGCTGGTCTCATGGTGCTCGGCAGGTTTTCAGGGCTCAGCCTCGTCCTGTCGCCTCATGGGAGGTGACGCCGACTTGTAACATGATAGTCACTCAGTCACGAGACGATGAGTTGAAATGAGGTGCAAAAGGTCCTTGTGCAGGACAGGCGCTTAAAACTTCACTGCCTGCTCACCCTGCATGAGCACTTAAGAGCTACGCTCACAGGAGCCCCTGTTTATAGAAGACCCTACTGGGAGTTTCCCTGTCTTGGGGGGAAACCTGGAATTAGGGTGCTGCACTGACACGCTCGGCAAGTTGTCCTGACTGGTCATTGTGAACTCTGAACTCGAGCCACGATGTCCGAACTGTCCAGTGTGTGTTTAAGGTAGTGAAGCTCGTTTTGCTGATTATTACCTTGTACTGAATTCCATGACTTAATTTAAATTGTCGTAGGGGATGGGGCACTATGAAAATCTAGGTTCAGTTTTTGACTGTTCCAGGGACTTCTGGCCTGGAGCAAATCCCTTGGCATGTTTCATGTTTCTTATTCATAATAACAGGAGGGAAGGGGTGCTTCTTTAAGGGGAGACATGTGAACACAACTCTTTTAAAACAGCAGGTTCCGTACAAATACAAAACACTGCAATTGGGTTGAGCTTCTGGGCGCTTTAGAGTAAAGGGGGCAGGTGGGGGCTGGGTCCTGCGGCCTGGCCTGGCCCAGACCATCTAACCCAGGGCAAATCTCACCTCCTCTACGTTTTAGGTGCCTCATCTGTCAGCTGAGGGGATTGGGGCAGCTTGACTCTGGGCCCTTTGTTCTCCAACATCCCGTTCTGGCCCCTCCCATTGGTCACTGACTGGCACCTTCTCCCTGAGAGGCTGTGAAAAGGGTGGCTGGTAGGCGTCGGGTCAGAGCTGTATTTTATCTTAATTCAGAATATAGTTTAACTCAGCTTTCATTGATCAGAAACTCTGCCTAAGTGAAGGCTGAGGTAAACATGTGAAGTGCTGGGGTTTCACCCCAGACTTGCTGTCGCAGAGACTCTAAGATTTTGCCTCTTAAAGAGCTTCTGCGACTAGACCCGTCTAACAAGGTCCAGGATATCCTTGTACTTTATGGAGGAGGTCCTGTGAGGATCGGCCTCAGGTCCCAAGATGCCCTCAGGAAACAGTGTTTGCGGGAGGTGGGAGGACGCGGGAGGTGGGAGGACCCGCGAGGGGCATTGAAACCGTGCAGGTGGCTCCTTTTCCCCTTAGTAAGCGTCCCTGAGGCTGACTGCAGCTGGACGGCGATCAGATGAGAGCCACGTATGCTGAGACGAACGGTGAATAAGCCGGGAGATTGTTAACTTGGGGGCCTTGAAGTACTCAATCTCCGATTATTTTCCACCTCCCCCCAGATAGTCCAGTATAAGTTAATGGACTCATTCACCTGCACTTTTTAGCACACGTGGTACAGTCCACTCGTGGAGGACGGGAGAGGGGGCGACAGCTCACCAGGTGTTGGTCGTCTTCACCGTCCCGCCGAGTTGGCCATCTCCCTGTCCTGAGCATCCTGCATCTCACCTGGAGGCCCCGCTGAGCCGCCTGGCGCCCTTCCTGCTGCCCGTCTCCCCAAGAGCCCAAGCAGCTTGGTGGCCTCGCTGCTGTGAGGCCCGTTAAGCACTGCCAGGTTTTCTTTTCTGCTTTGTTCTGGTCTTATCACTAGTGTGCACGTGTAATTTATCATCCAAACCAAGATGCTTGTGACAGTGAAGGGGAAGCACCATTAATAATCTAGCACAACAGGCGTGAACCGGGACAGCCCAGACAGACCAGGACAGCGGTGCCCTGCTTGTCACCTGTACTTGATCAAAGCCACCTGGATGGTAAGGAAGCCTATACCTCAGCCTCTGAAGCTACACAGGTGTAATCAGTTTCTGAAACAATGAATGGGATACATGTGGGGCAGGGGGTGGTTAACCGTTACTGGGCACTTCCCAGGTGTCAGCTGTGAGGTCGGCGCTTCAGAGGCTCATTGAATCCTCGTGATAATTCTGGGTACCTTTTTCTGTTCTGTATGGGAGTATATGGCTGCATAGAGAAGTTAAGTATTTGCCTGAAAGCAGTAAGGTGGGGTTCAAACCCAGAGTTGAAGCTCACAGCCACTGTTTCACCAGTTAATACAGATGCAGGGGGAGAATAATAGTATAAGAGTGCGGATCGTGTATGTTATCTTAAACATTTCCCTTAATCTCAGAATCTCAAAGATTTTCTGTTTATCTCCAGCAGAGGAGT
Organism: Aethalodelphis obliquidens; assembly: GCF_003676395.1. Lineage (NCBI taxonomy): Eukaryota > Metazoa > Chordata > Mammalia > Artiodactyla > Delphinidae > Aethalodelphis > Aethalodelphis obliquidens. The sequence continues at coordinate 812,017 of NW_020837988.1, read as the reverse complement.
ACGGATTTGATCATAGTACTACAGAATACAAGTAGCAAATAAAAAGTGTGGTTATGCATTTATTTTTATTCTCTCCAAGTGCCCCATCTTTGGTGAAAATAGTCACGCTTTAAAGCCACGAAAGAGTTGATCTGGCTTCATTGTTGATACCGAGGGAATTCCCATCTACTGATCAAACGCCCTGCCCTGCAGTCACTAATGAGGTTAGGAGTTGAGAATGAAGAGAGATTGACTCTCCTGAAGTTTAGATCACGTGAGATCAGTTTTGAAAGCACTCTTCCTCTGTGGAGACTGGTGGTGGGCTTTGAACCTTAGAGAAACAGACTAGCCTGGTGGTGAAGGGTGCAGCCCTGAACCCAGACTGCCTTGGTTCAAGTTCGAGCTCTTCCACTTCTAACTTTGATCTCAGGTAAGGCATGTACCTTCCTCTTCCTTTGTTTCTTTGTAAGGTGCAGGTAATACCACAAACCATGTTGGGATTGTCAAAGGCATTAGTATGTGAAGTTCTTAGAATAGGGCCTGGCAATAGAGCAACACTCTGTTTTATCTCTAATTTATATGTTGCCTTTTAAAAGGTCGCAGGTAATACAGTAGAACAAAGTTACCATCTAGTGGCCCGTGTCTTTGGGACATACAGCAGTACTGCCTAGAAACGAGATGATGGATTTTCTCCTTAAAAGTGCTTCCTGGGGGCACAAGGCAGTCTCTTGAAAGTGCCTGCCCAAGGCCTGGCACGTAATAGGCATCTAATACTTTTTGTTAAATGCAACTGAATTTTAAAATGCTTGGTGTCTAAGTAAATGTAGGAGAGAAAGAAGTGTGGTACTCAGAGGCTGAAGTTGGAAAGATGAGGATGTGGATAGAGGCTGGGGGGTGGGTATCTGGAATTGCTTATGCGTCATTTGAAGGTAGCACCTGCTGCGCTTTACTGTGTGTTAGAACCTCCTGGAGCCTCATTTAAAAATGCATCCCCAGCCTGAGATTCCGACTCGGCAGGTCTGGGTGGGACTTGGGAAGCTACTTCTGTGCACCAGACGTGGAAAAATGCTGTTTTAAGTCCACCTACGTACATGTGCCCTTATAGACCCTTGGCAACTGCAAAAGAGAAAACACAAAACCACCTGAAAGAGATGCATGCGGCGCACGTGCAAATGAGAGGCCGTCCGAGTCCGCTGATTGAGGGGACGTTTTGGAGCCACGTTCACAGGTGTTTGAGTGGCGCTGGTGAATTCTCTGAAACATAAGCAGTGATCGTAAATTTACAGACCCCGTGTCGAGAGGTGGTCATTTCAGTTACGCGGAACTTCAGAAACTTTTACTCTTAGCTGAATCTTCGACTTTGTCTAAATAATAAATACATCTAACAAAACATTCTGAAATCATTAAATTTTGCTCTGAAAAAGCCAAAGCCCACGTAACTATGTAAATATATTCTTTTTCAGCAATTATCTGGAGAGTTTCCCTAAGAAATGAATTGGGTGGGTGAGCAGTAAGGATGCTTCTGTCATCTGTGAGGGACAAGCTTAGCAACCATCGAGAAGGGCAGCATAGGGAGGTGGATCAGCTTTGGTCCCCACGTCCAGTAGAGATGCAAAGCTATTAACTCTGAAATGGTAGAAGTCTGTTTGCTGTCATGGGAAGATAATCTTATGGGTGAAGGCAGCTGGAGGAACGTTGCTGTAAACACGATCCAGCTGACATTTACTGAGTACTGCGTGGCAGACACTTAAAATGGACTGTTTCCTTACACCCTTCCACTAAACCTCTGAGTTTGCGGTGTTATCCCTATTTGCTGATGAAGGACATGTGGCCCAGAGAGGGAACTTGACTTACCAAGGTCACACAGCCTCTAAGCGGCCACTGCAGCTCTTGTGCTTTAACTGGCATGCGATTCTGACCCTACGTCGATCTCAAGGCCTATGAGGATATACACCAAAATGTCCATGATACCTATTTGAGTGGTGAGAGTATGATGATTGTACTTTTTCTGCTGTTCGTCTTTTCATTTTTTTGGGCTGTGCTTCGAGTCTTGTGGGATCTTAGTTCCCCGACCGGGGGTTGAACCCTTGCCCTCGGCAGTGGAAGTACAGAGTCCTAACCACTGGACTACCAGGGAATTCCTTTTCTGCTTCTCTTAATTCTCTTGTTTTTTTTCCCCCCAGCCACTAGTTTAATAACAGTAGTGAAGTAAACCGACAAAATCCTGATGGCTTTCTAAGTGTGTAAAGTTGGTGATTGGTGTATTGCGTTTCCTATTCGGGGATTTACCTGGTGACCATCACAAGCTAAACCAGTTGCTGCAGAGAAGGTGCCATTGAACTCTTCCCTCCTGTATTCACGATCGGGTTCCATCCTGTGCCGGGGGTGGATTATCTCTTGGTTTGTAGCATCAAGTACGCAAGGCTTGAATGTAGGTAAGAAGCCGGATTAAACCGTCCTCAAGTTTTTAGCATCTGATCAGTAAACCCTAGGCCTTGAGCAGCCCTCAGTCAAGGAGAGCAGTGTGTCACTAGTTAGCGGCTTTACTTCCAGAGCTGAAGCGTGGGAGCCGGGCTCCTGCAGTGGGGGGCCAGCCTTTTTCCTGCTTCCCCCTTCGGCATTGGGTGAGTGCCCTGGATCGCCACGGGGATGGTGCGGTCCTGGCCCGTGCTGCCAGGTCTGTCTCTGGGGTCGGGGTATGGGCAGGTGGGAGCATCCCTGCGTGCTCTGCTTCGTCTGGGGGCTTTCCCAGCCGTCAGCCCCTCCAGCTCTCACCGCTGGACCCAGCTTCCTCGTCCAGCGGGTCTGCCTGGTCGCCTGTTCTGTGCTGAGTGACAGAGTGCGACGTGTGGCCTCAGCATCCTGTCTGGAGGAGCTCTGAAGGGTTGGTCCTCCTAAGACTGAAGGCCTGCTTCTCTCTAGGTTTGTTCTCAAGGTCATGCAGAGGTGGCTGCATCTCCTCCACTGTTTCCATGGTACCAGTGCAGCCTGGAGGGTCCCCCACTTATCTAATTTCCTCCTCATCCTCCAGCCCCCTCTGCGCCTCAGACCCCCGAATTAATCCGGCAAAGAGTCTTGGTTGGCCTTGTCAGAGCTGGGCTCCAGGGCCTGTGGGGATTCCTGTAAAGACGGCACGGCAGCTGCCGTCTTACTGAGTGGCTAAGTGCCCGGCGCCCATGAGTTTTATTCTTTCTCTGTTGAACCTTCCTTCCTCGCATGGGTATGGCCCCCTAGGTGGGTAATGGCTTCACAGGGGAGCGTTCACCATCGGATGGAGGGGTTGATCATCTCCCCTGTGTGCTCTGCTGGGGGAGGGGGGTGTCTCTGGGCTGCGGTCCTGGGAGGGTTGGGCATGGAGGGAAAGAGGTGGAGCAGAGCTGAAGTGAAATTCATTGTAGGTAATAAGCATATGAGGAAAAGAAAGGACCTAAGTCTGGTTCATGAGTATTACCTGTCACCTGGAGACACCCAAGTCCTCAGACTTGCAGGGCACTGGCTGCGCACAGAGGGATGCGTTTCCACTAGGCTTGCTGGCTGAAGAGGGCTAGTGATTCAGAGGCTGTGCAGACATGGGTGGTTTGTGCCCCCCCGCCCCGCCCCGTTTGCTTCTTCAGAAACGGAGTCAGTGGCGCTTCTGAGCCGGTCTCCTTACTTCCTTTTACTGTATGTTGTGCTGTGAGCCGATGACTTCTTGGTGAAGCTGGTTTGAGTTTGGGAAAAGCATCCCATGCATACGGTATCCTAAAGCTTCTGTGTAAGCCACACACGTGGCTTTAGCGCGTGGTGTGCTGTTAAAGCCTTCGGTGTGGGGTGGTCAGTTCCTGAGGTTGGGTGTCTTTTCTATCATATTTAAAAGAGATTGGTGTTCTCTGGGCTTATTTTACCCTTCAGGTCAGCTACCAGGGAGATGCTGAACTGGGGAAGAACAGGCAGTGAAGAGATGCGTAACGATGCGGGGGCTCAGGGTAGCTCCTGTGGAAACGTCCGCATCCCTGGCTTTTCAGGCTGGGCCTGCCCATCAAAACCGTACGGACCTGGTGCGTTGCTTGCTCCTAAGCCTGGGTCGCTCAGACAGCTTTGAAGGGTGGGATACCGGTACCTACCTTGCCCATGTGTTGTGAAGGTCAGCTGAGGTCGTGGATGATGAGGTGGGGAGACAGGTAAACATGATATAGACAACAGACTATCTGCCTAGGTCGTGTGTGTATTCATCGGCTTCCGACATGCTGGGCACAGGACAGTATGCTAGCTCTCGGCGCAGTCCCAGGACACGCAGCCTCAGCTTGATGGAAATGCCAGTTCCCGGGCCCCGCCGGAACTTGCTGAATCAGAATCTCCAGGCGGGGTCCGGGAATCTGTTTTAGCAAAGCCTCCTGATAACATACAGTCACGTTTAAAGCCCTGGCACAGTTAGGAGGGAAGCAAATGAGCTGAACCTCGTGGGCAAAGCCAGCAGAGGTTGGTGGTAGAGGGGGCGGGTGGGTCTGTGGACTCGATGCTCCAGCCTAAGACACATGAGTCTGAGTGGCCCTGGGTGGGGTGGGAGGAGGCCTCTTGTAGAGTCTCATCCCGGTCGTAGCTCCTACAAGCTCCTCGCTGTGGGCCGGGGGAGGGGCACAGGAGGCAAAGAAGCCTTCCGTGACTGAGACAGAAGTTGCTGGAAACGCACCAAGCCAACGCACCAACTCGGTGCTTGAGTTCAACCTCCTGTAAAGGGCTGTTGTTTTTCCCTAAACAATCTCTTAAGAGCAGTTTTAGGCTCTCACAAGAATCGAGAGGAAGGAACAGATTTCCCATATCCCCCTGCCCACCTCCTCCACCGTCACCACGCCCCACCTGAGTGGTCCATTTCTTAAAATTGAACCTACATTGACATACAACCCCCCGAAGTCTGTAGTTTACGTTATGGTTCTGTCTTGGGGTTGTGTAGTCTATGGGCTTGGACAAATGTATAATGATGTGTGTCCATGATTATAACAGTATTTTCTCTACCCTAAAAATTATCTTTGCCCTTTCATCCCTACCCTCTGCACCCACTGAAAACCACTGAACTACTTACTGTCTCCGTAGCTTTGCCGTTTCCAGAAGGTTGTACAATTGAAATCATACAGTAGGCAGCCTTTTCGGCCTGGCTTCTCTTCCTTTGTAATCTGCGTGTAAGGTTCCTCTGTGTCTTCATGGCTTGGTGGCTCATTTTAAGTTCTAGATAATTTCCATCCTCTGCATGTACCACAGTTTCTCATTCACCTCCGGCAGGGCGTCTTGGTTGCTTCCAGGTTTGGGCAACTATGAATCCTGTAAAAGGTCTTGACTTCTGCTGTCCCAGAGCCTTGGTTTCAGTTCTGTCAATCCTCTTGCTCTCTTGGACTCTCAGGAAACAGACTGGGGAACAGGAATTGTGCCAGGTCCACAGCGTGTGAGCTGGTGTGTGACGTAGAACCCAGGGCCACAGGTTCTTATTTCTGTTGTTGCTGATCGTCACTGTTCAGTGTGCATGGGTAAAAGGGGAAGTTAAGAATCATTGAGGGACTCACTGACTTTTACCCAGCGTACTTGAATGTAAAAGTCCTGATTCTTCTTTTGCTCTGCCACACGTGACATTGTTAAATAACAGATTGATTGGGATATACTTTGTATGCCATAGAATTCACCACTTTAAAGTATACAGTTTAGTGGTTCTTAGTATACTCACAGAAGTGTGCAACGATCCACCCGTAATCCTAGAAGATTTTCATCATTCCAGAAAGGAACTCCGTAGCCCTTACCAGTTCCTTCCCACCCCACTCCCTCCAGTCCCTGGTGACCAGGACTCATCTTTCTCTTTGGATCTGCCTGTTCTGGACACTTGATATAAACAGAATTATGTAATATGTGACCTTCTGTGTCTGGCATCTTTCACTGAGCATAATGTTTTCAAGGTCCATCCTCTTATTGGTAACATGTATCTGCCCTTCATTCCTTTTTACAGCTCAGTAATATTCCACTGTGTGAAGTACACCATTTTCTTCACCATTCGTCAGCTGGTAGACTCGATGGTTTCCACTTTAACTGTTGAGTGACGCTGCTCAGAACATTTGTGTACAAGTTTGTTGGAGATGTGTTTTTCATTTCTCCTGGGGATTTGCCTGGGGCTGAATTTGCTGAGTGATGTTACTTCTATGGTTACCATTTCAAGGAACTGCCAAGACAGCTTCCAGAGAAGCTGCCCCGTTTTACGGTCCCACCAGCACGGCAGAAGGGCTCCACGTCCCACTTTACAATCCCACCAGCATGGCAGGAGGGCTCCACGTCCCATTTTACAATCCCACCAGCGCGGCAGAAGGGCTCCACGTCCTTGCAGACGCTTGTTTGTCTTTAGTCATCCTGGTAGCTGTTAGGTGGTGTCTCATTGTGGCTCATCTGACTTTAACTTTCCTGATGACTAATGATGTTGAGCATCTTTTCCTGTGTTTATTGGCTACATCTTTGGAGAAATGTCCCTTCAAAGTCTTTATTTGTCCTTTGACTTGTAAGAGTTCTTACATAATCTAGATAAAAGTCCTTTATTAGGTATGACTTGCAAATACTTACGGGTTGTCTTTTCACCTTCTTAGTGGTGTCCTTTGAAGCACAGACATAACTTGAAGTCTAGTTTATGCATTCTTTCCTTATGCTTACGCTTTCTGGTGTTATATCTAAGCAAACCATTGCCAAACTTAAGGTCAGGAAGATTTATTCCTGTTTTCTTCTAAGAATTTTATAGTATTAGCTATACTTAGGCCTTAGGCTCCATTTGAGTTAAGTTTTGAGGCTTTTCTAATTTTTGTTGTTAAAAGTAATCTTTGGTTAGGGTTATTGAGATCTTATAAGAGATTAAAAACATTTTTCTAAAAAGGATTGATGCTCAGCCGTCCTGTTGTTGAAATTACAAGTCAGAAAACCAAAATTATAGGTTTAGTGTTTTGGAGGAATAAATAAATGCCGCAGTCTCAAATCAGTTTTTCCTAAAATTGAGCTGACGGCTAGGACAAGGTCCGTTTTAGGAAGTGTTTTGACATTGACCCCAGTGAGCAATTCAAGAAGTGCATACAACAAAAATCAGATTATAAACACTCCTGTGGGCTCTTCCTAGGGAATTGAAGAGAATTGTACTTTATGGGGAAAAACTTGAAAGCATTTGACCTGGTGGTTTGCCCGTAGTTACGTACATTTAGACATGTAAATGGACTATAGTTTTGTTTTTTTTTTTTTTTTGCGATACGCGGGCCTCTCACTGCTGTGGCCTCTCCCGTTGCGGAGCACAGGCTCCGGACGCGCAGGCTCAGCGGCCATGGCTCACGGGCCCAGCCGCTCCGCGGCATGTGGGATCTTCCCGGACCGGAGCACGAACCCGTGTCCCCTGCATCGGCAGGCAGACTCTCAACCACTGCGCCACCAGGGAAGCCCTGGACTATAGTTTTAATCAGGGAGGAAGTGACATCTACTCAGCTTCCTCATACTTGCCTATTTTTAAATGAGGAAATTAATGGTACATACCTCATAGGGTGGTTGTGAGGATTAGGTGAGTTGATACATTAAAAGGCTTAGAACAGCCTGATGGTTAGTAAAGGCTCATTAAGTGCTTCTTAAATCTTCCATTTATTTTTAATATTTTCAGTATAGTTGGGCCACCAATATAACCTGTACTTCTCACTTGAATGTTGAATACTATAACATCTTTGAATTATTGTGTAAATGTATGTTAATTATTGCTGCCCAGAGTAAAGGAATAGTAAACAGTGCTTATGAATAACTTAATGAGGAGGCCTAATGTTTCCATTGTTTTACAACCTGTTTTTCACTTAGTTATAATAACCTAGATTCAGAACAGCAGTTGTAGAACCAGGTGGCAGGATTGATTGACGTCAAGTCCCTTGTCCTTACATCAGCGTAAGGGATGCTAGGCTACTCAGTGCTCCTGAAGCCGCCCCCATAGGTGTTTAAAAAAAAAAAAGGAACCAAACAGGCAACAGCGTCTCTGATGTGGAGTTTATGTTTGTTCCGTAATTTAAACAAAACAAACAAAACACTCAGGAAAGAATTCTCTACCGACGTGTTCTTTTTCTCCCAGCCCAGACGTGAGAAGTTGGGACTTTTTTAGAGGAACCGTAGGGCTTCTGGAGATGGCTTTAGGCCATTACAGGGCAGCATGTGCAGCTTGGGCTCCGTCTCTGTCCTCGGGGAGTCCCTGCTCTAGTAGGGGCAGGCAGGTGGGTTTGGGTGGGCGCCCCGTGGAGGGAGTGAGTTCTGGTGGAGGCTTGTAGGTGAAGAGCCGGCCTCTTCTCGCCAGGAGGGAACCGCCACCCGGAAGCTGCCTGAGGAGGGAGGAGGGTCACGAAGTTTAGGTGGGGGGGGGGGGGGTGGGGGGTGGTGGAGAGGGTTGGGGAATGACTTGGCGAAAGTAACCTGAGGCCGGTTTGGACGTCGTCGTACAAGCCGTCAAAGGGGTTCACCACTAGGTGTAATTAGTGCGGATCAGCAAAGTAGATACGGATTTGCTGGTGTATGAAGTGAGAAGAAAATGCCATAGACCGTCTCCGCTGTCCTGCAGTTTTGAAGTTCTGCTGCTTGGCTTGCAGGATTCTGGGATGGTTTAACTCGTTTTGCCCTCGTTTTTAAGCAAGTCTGATTTCTTTCTGACCTGGTGACTTGAAAGCAACAGCCTGTGGCCAAAAATATTGGGTTGGCCAAAAACCTCATGTGTCTTTACCCGAACCCAATACTATTTCCTTCTCTTTGGTCAAGCTCTGTGGTCATTAGGAAGAATTTGAAGCTTCTTTTGAAATGCAGGCTGGGGATGTGATTATGAGTTTTGTGGGTTCTCAGTACAGAATAAGGTTCTCCAAGAGCGTGGATGCGAAACGGTGAATGCTGAGAGAGAGAGATGGGGCAATTCATCTCCATTACAGAGAACTCGTGGATGTGGGTTTTTTGTAAGAGGCATGTGCGAAGCAAGGAGGGCTGTGCTGAGAGAGCTTTGCTGGAGAAAAGGCTGGAATGAGTCACTAAATACTGCTTTCTCCTATTACCATTCCTACTTTAAAAGATCAATTAATATGTATATATAATAGGAAAATCAGAAAGTAGAGAAGGAAGTGGCTTAAGCACAGTGGTTCTCAGTCAGGGGTGATTTTGCCCCCAGGGGATATTTGGCAAAGCCCCGAGACGGTTCTGATTGCCATAACTAGGGGCGGGACCGCTCCTGGTGTCTAGGGGGAGAAGCCCGGGGTGCCGCTCTGTATCCTACAGGCACCGGAAAGGATGATCCAGCCCCAAAGGCCAGTAGTGCTGAGGTTAAGAAATTCTGCAGTAATCCTGCCCATACACGATGATCCACCTCTAATTGTGTCATCTTGGTATATTCCTTTCATTGTTTTATGTGCACATTATACATAATTGTGTGCACTTGATGCTTGAACAGATCGGGTTTGAACTTCGTGGGTCCACTCATGCATGGACTTTTCCAGTAGTAAATGCTACAGTCTGCACAACATGCGACTGGTTACATCCTTGGATACGAAGGAACCTCACGTATGGAGGGCTAAGTCACACGTGGATTTTTGACTTCAGAGGGGGTTGCTTCTCCCCCCTCCCCCTGCCAAGGGTCAACTGTACATAGTTGTTGGTATGGTCTTCAAGCACTGTATCCTGATTAGAATGGTCACCTTAGTCTTCCGAATTTTGCATCCCAGGTTTCTGTCTATACTGTAAATATTCTAATTTACTGCTCTTGTGAATGACCTATAATGAACAGCTTTGTGCGTTTGCCTTTTTCTGATCTAATCGTTTCTTAAGGGTAGGATTTACAAGTGTTCATGTTATTTTTTCTAGGGGGGATTTTTTAATGGTTGTTGGCAAACATTTCCAAATTGCTTTTCAAAGGCGTGGTACTAATTTCAGCGCCATCAGCAATACATGGCTTCCTGTTGGCCTGGGCTCTTGCCAGCATGAAGTGTTGATGTTATGGGAAAAAAACTTTATTGTTTTCCTAATTCTACAGGCCAAAAAGTGGTATTTCTTTGAGTTAGTCCTTCACAGTGTGCTGTTCTGGGGGGGAAACTTTCTCCCAAACCTTGTGGAAGACGCACATCCTTAGAATCGCCATCACTAGCATTAGAAGTTGTTATACGACCATCGATGTCAACTCAACATGATTATTGTGAAAATACTTTTAGATCAGTAGAACGATGCCCGTGCTGACTACAAGGAAATTTACTAAGAAAATAAACTGCAGTGGTTCCAGCTTTCTTGGAAGACTTTTAAAAGAACCAGAATCGTTTGAAGCATCATGGCAAATCCTGTTGAATTCTAAGAAAGAAAAATTATTTTTGATGAAACGATTCTAGTTAAACTACTTAGATGTAAGTAGGGTTCTATTACTTCCCTGTTTTTGAGTTTTGTGTGCTTTACGGGACACTTAGCGCTCCTTAGCATTTCATAGAGTATGTTTGCTTGGCACTTAGAAGAGTCGAATACAAATTAAACATGAGTGAATAAATTTATGCCCACACTGTAGGGCTTGGAGTATAATTTTCTACTGTAATGATTACAGAGGGTTATAGCTGAGTGTTACCTCTTGATGGGCTCTTGGTCTTGGTTTTGATTTACAGTACTTGATTTTAAAATATTAGGAATAAAACTCCCAATTGAATTACTTTCCCAGTAGTAAACCTGTTGTATGACATAGTAATTTGTCTTAGAACAGAGGTTCAGAAACTCAGTGGCAAAAGCAAGGGTGTTCTCGTCTGTCTTCTAACAGCTCTACAGAAAATCTGCTTTGTTTTATTCCTTTTTTGAATAAAACATCTGTCATACTTTCATATGTGTCCTAAGCTTTGGTGGTTCTTTAGGGGAACCATTCCAGATCTTAAAAGTATTTTTAAATAGTTGGAAATGACTTTTTCTCTTCAGTTCTTCCAACATCTTAAATTATTTTAGGGCTGGTATGTATTAAATGCCTGACCTGGGGTTTTGAGAACTGCCTTCCTCTTTGACTTTTAAAACTTAGTTCTTGTCCAGTATCTTTCTGAATTACGTAGCAGTTTTGCTTCATTCGGGACTATGTGGGCTCACCTAGGATGAAAGCTGTGTGGTGACGTCCAGGTGGGACACAGGCGTGGACCAGCATTGTCCCCAGCGGCTGTGGGTCACTCCCTTCTGTTCTTTTGTGCTGTTCTCTGACCGGCTGCTCTGTCCTCAGCCCATCAACCTAGAGTTTAACATAGCAGGGATTTAAATTGCTCCGATTCATTTCATATTTGCCATAGGAGACATCTGAAGGCAGTATTTATGCCGCTTTTGTGGGAATCAGGTGCCCAGCTTCATCTTGAACCTGGGGTTATAGCTGGTTCTGTATCACACGCACATACACGTGGGATTTGGTCGTGATATTTTATAAGGCTTTGCCTTTTTCCTCTGCTCAAAATAGTTGTAACATGAAGCCCAAAGTTCTGTTCTTCCCTCCCCAATCGTTGATAAATTTCCAATTCTTTTGGTAAAAACACTTCTGAAAATTAAAATGCATACGTACTCTTGATCTAGAGAAAACAACAAGCAAACAAAACACAAAACAGATGGAAGGGCGCAGTGTTAAAATTCCCTTTCCCGTGACCCAGGCCTGTTTCACAGGTGGAACCACCGTTGAGTTCTCCGGTTTGTCCTTTCAGAACTTCACTTTTGACATACGGATCTTACTCTCCCCTTTTTGTTTAATTCACACGGTTCTATAACTGTCCTACAGTTTGCTTTTTTCGCCAACAGTGTAGATCCCGGACCTCTTTCCGCATCAGCATGTAGACATAACTAACCTTGGTAATAGTTGTGTAGTGTTCTGCTCCGTGGATGTGCCGTAATTTACTTAGCTTCCTATGAATGAGCTTCTAAGTTACACGCTGTGTGTTGCCTTTTTCAACAGCTTCAGCGACCTCCTTAGACTGTCTCTGCGTCCTGCCCCACCGGTTGTTGGCTCTTTGACTTCGAACACGTTGCTTTGCCTCTTTGGCTTTGGGTTCCCCTCTGTAAAACGGGGGTGGGTGGTAACAGTACTGCCTCGTGAGAGGGTGCAGAGTGAGATAGCTGCTGCCTGTGAGGCCCTTAGCGCAGCGCCTGGGACCTGGTGGGCGCCCCCTGAGTAGCCACTGCTCTGGCTGGGGCTGTGTGTCTGTACATACGAGATCAGTGGAGCAGATTCCTCAAAGCAGACTTGCTGGATTGCTAGTTATAGGAACGTGCAGTCCTGACTTTGAGGGGCGTCCCCGGTTGTCTGTGCAAACGTTGCACCAAGTTACGCTTCCACCTGCGAGTGATTCACCTGCTGTTTAAAAGGAAGAGTTTTTTTTTTTAAAACATAAGGCTTGAGAGCAAGTAAGTTCCTTTGTTAATTCCTTTTACTTATCTCTCGTTTTGATTACGTAATGACGTGTCGTATGAAATGCTGGTGTGATAATGAGTGCATTGTGCAGCTCTCCCGTGGAAGAGTCGATGACAATGTGAAGAATCTCAGTGGTCTTCGGACTTGGGGTTACAATTGTCTCCCTCGTTCAGTACCGTGTGCTTGCCCGGGAGAGCGAGGGCTGCCTCCCGCGTGTGTGGCGTCCCCTGACGTTTGCGTGTGAGCGGGTCCGTCCTGCTTGATGCACAGCGTGGAGACCCGCCCGGGTGACTGGCATCCACTCGTGGTGGAAGAGGAAAACCGCCCTGGATCAATTTCCTTCTCACTGGGCAGGTTACAGGGCAGATGCAAGTGAGATGCCAGGCTGCAGTTAGAGGCGTTGATGGATAAGAGCTTAGCCGTGTGGGCAGAGAAATGGAGGCTTCTGCGTGCAGTACCTGGGCGGGAGCCTCGTTAGCTGTCGCGGGGCAGGGCAGGGCTGGTAGCTGGCCATCCCCGCTGCAGGGGGAGAGAGAGGGGCAGCGAGGGGCTCTTGGCAAAGCCTGGGAAGCACCCGGCTCCTATCTCCTCGAGTGGGTGATACCCCCTCACCCCCTCTTCTTCTTTGTAAGCGACTCCCGACAGTCCAAGCAAAGGGGCCCTTCACTTTGACCTTCCTGCAGGGCTAAGGGGGTGGTGGGGTCATTGGGAAAGTGGCTTCTAGCAGAGAACGGCAGAAGTCACAGGCTGGACCCGTGCTGGCTTTGCTGCTCCTTACTTTGTGATCACCTGCAGGCACATCGCCAGCTGTGTGCGTGGCCTCTACCTCTGTCTCCCCCCACTGCGGGAGGACACCTTCGTAGGGTTATTGTAAGGACTGGAGAGAGTGTATGTGAAGAAACCAGGGTAGTGTCTGGGTCCTAGTGGGTCCTCAGGAGAAAGGTGGCCAGCATCATGTTTTATCGTCACCACTGCTGATGTCATTGTCATCCTGAGCAGGGATGGTTGACTGAGTGTGTCTGGCACCCCCCGTGGGCTTTGCAATGCTCTGGTCCTGTTTGAAACATGACCAGTTCGTAGATCCTGGCCCAGGAGCAAAGGTGGTACAGCACCCCGACCTTCTGTGATCAGGCTGATTCGCTGGAAGGTGGCCCTCTGTTTGACACTAGTCGACCCCAAAATTTCATTTCTATATGCAGTCTTGAAGTCGGAGATGTAAGGATTGGATTCCTGTGAAATGCACACGAACCATGCCTGACCCATTTGTCGATAATCCAAGTGACAGCGAGTTGCTTGGAACGGTACCAAGTCACGAGGGTGGACCATTTTGCGAGAGATACTTCCCGTCTTCTAGGGTGCTCATAATCGTGACAGATGGTCCCGTTCATAGTTTTGCATTCCTGGACTCCTTGGACTACAACAGCGGAAATCAGGTTATGAAATAATTTTCAAAAGAAAGAGCCCTGACACAACAGAGAGCAAATAGGAGGAAAAGGGAGAACGTGCAGCGAGTCCCACCCAGCTTTTTGTTTAAGGGACGCTGCTTTTATCCTCAAAAGAGAGAGAAAGGCTAAACGGTTTCCACAGATGTTCCTGAGTTGTCAACTGTGCCTGCAGAGACTTTGTGGAGGGGAAATGCTGTGAAGCTTGATGCCAGAGTTTCCGTGGGGTCATCTCGACACCGTAGGTGGTTGGTCCCACCTTTGGTCCCACAGAGGTTATACCTTAGCTGCTGCTTGTGCAGGTGACCCATGTGGGGGTCCCCAGACAGTTCCCCGTGGGCTTCCCTGGTGTTAGGAACCGTCGGCCTGACTTGCAAAGCCTCCAGGAGCTTGTTTCCTTGGATGAGTGCAGCCCCGAGCCTCCAAGCAGAAGGGAGGGTGGCCTCGCCTCTGTCCTGGGGATCAGTCGCGTAGCCAGGAACCAACTCCGGGACCGTTAGCACTCGGAACCAGAGAACCGGATCTGCATGGCAGAGGGGCACTCTGCAATGTCCGGGTGCTTCAGAGAGAGAATCAGACCCTCCTGAGGACCTCTGGTGGAATCTGTGCCCGGAGGGAGAGGGGTATTCCCCCTTTGGCAGATCAGATGGGCCCATCTCCCGCCAGCCTTTCAGCAGGGAATGAAAAGTGCTGGCGGGGGCCTTCAGGCGCGTCCCAGCGCCTCCACCCCACGGGCCAGTAACCCGGGCTGCTCCTGGCGCTGCGTCAGTCTCCTGAGTGGTAGGGTCCCGGGACGGGGCAGCCGGTGGGAGGAGAGTGTCCTCTGTCCCTTTGGCTTTGCCGTGGCCTCACTGTCAGAATGGCTCACCCATCCCCACACGTGGACAAGTTCTGCTGGGTGCTTCAAGACACGGTTCCACTTCCTACGGCTTTGTGATCCATTCCCTGGTTTGTTCCATAAATACTGATGGATTGCGATGTACCCTTCAGTGCCCCCGGCTCCCTCTTCCTCCCAGGTGGTCCTGGGGTCGGGGACAGGCTGGTTCATGGTTCAGTCCCCTGCACCTGCCATGGTGCCTGCTGGCGCGAGCTTCGATGCTTACTGGATGAAAAAATTCCCAGAGTCCTCTTGGCTCGATTACTAAGTGGTCATTTACTCATTAAAAAACACCATAGTTCTTTAATCGGCAATGACTGAGCTTTGTTACTTCACTTTAAATTTTTTTTTTTTTTTTTTTTTGTGGTACGCGGGCCTCTCACTGTTGTGGCCTCTCCCGTTGCAGAACACAGGCTCCGATGCGCAGGCTCAGCGGCCATGGCTCACGGGCCCAGCCGCTCCGCGGCATGCGGGATCCTCCCAGACCGGGGCACGAACCCGCATCCCCTGCACTGGCAGGCGGACTCTCAACCACTGCGCCACCAGGGAAGCCCTAAATTTTTAATTTTATTTTGAAAACTCTTAGAGAACTTGAGAGAACAGTGAACATTTTTGTTAATCGGGGTCTGCCGACTTGCTGTATCCATCACACACACACACACACACACACACACACACACACACACACACACAC